>NC_046312.1:44931081-45249971 GCF_009819535.1 Lacerta agilis | reverse complement strand
AAAACTGTGGATTTAATGGATGTTTAACTCGTAAATCCCGTCTCCTCCCCCTTCCCAAGTGATTTGTTTGAAAAGTATGGGGCTTTTATTTTTGCCTGCTTGTTTGTTAGCATGTTGAAAGTCAAAGGGGGGTTATCCCCTATCTGATACACTTCCCCCCCCCCCCCGACCATTAGGCTCTGCCAATAAAGCTGTCACTAGTATAAATATGCTGTGCTTTAACGCTGCCATCTGCATAACAAAACATTTTTTGAATAATTCATTGCAGGGCTTTGTAGTGGCTAAGCCATATTACTCCGTTTTCTCTAATCCTGTTATGAGATCGGCAGTAAGGGGGAGATGTAAAGCTCTGGCTTGCTAAATAATATCCTCTTCAGGAATTACTTCCACTTGTTTGGAGGCCGGGGTGGGGTGGGGTGGCGCAGTACCAAGCATGTGAAATCAGTGCTGTAGCTTGACCAGAGTCTTGATTTCCCCCAAAATTAGAGAATGCTGAGTAGCAAAAAGTTACTGGAAATCTGAATCCACAGAATTCATTTTGTTTAATTGGAAATTATGGCATTTTCACGCCCCTGAATCCTACAGATCTTGCAGTGCTTTGTCCCTTGGTGTTAAAACTGCCTAGTTGATGAGGCAGGTGGTTATTCTAATACAGTAATAAGATTCCCCTCCTGATCAAATGAAACAATTAGTGTCATTTCTTTTTAAAGAGGCTATTTTATTCTCTTGCATATGTTATCAAGATGTCAAAAAACACTGAAAGAATTTAGATTGAGTCTGCCTCCCCTTCTGATTCCATAGATTGATTCTAGCAGTAGTTACCTTCCCTAGGCTGGGTAATAGCGCTCCCTTTAAAAATGCATGTATTTATGGAGAAGATGCTGAAAACAGGACAGCTCCACAAATCAGTTGTGTTGATGCCTGAAACCTGCCTGGAGGATTTACCAGGCACCACATGATGCTAGAGAAGAATGCCCAACACAATACATATTGCGCACCTTGTATAGTGGTGGTACCTTGGTTTACGAACTTAATCCATTCTGGAAGTCCGTTCTTAAATCAAAGCTTCTTAAACCCAATTTAAAAAATAAAAAATAAAAATCCTTCCAGTAGCACCTTAGAGACCAACTAAGTTTGTTCTTGGTAGATGGTCTCTAAGGTGCTACTGGAAGGATGTTTTTTTTTATTTTTACTGTATTTTGTTTCGACTACGGCAGACCAACATGGCTACCTACCTGTTCTTAAACCAAGGCGTGCTTTCCCATAGCAGCGGTGGACTCATTTTACAAATGGAACCCACTCAACAGGAAGCGAAACAAGTTCTGCTTCCAAGGCAAAGTTCATAAACCAAAACACCTACTTCTGGGTTTGCAGCATTCTTAATCCAAGTTGTTCATAAACTAAGCTGTTCTTAAACCAAGATACCACTGTATGCTAAATGGCTATGTGTTCCTCCTTCCCTGTGAAGCTTTGCAAGTTTGCTTCCTATGAGAAAGTAACCTTATAGGCTAAACTTTCAGGCTGAATAACTATTTTATCATATGGTTTCAAGAAACTGCCATCTAATGGTGAAAAGAGCCCCATCCATTTAAAGTATATCCAGCACACATCTAAAGTGCATGTCTTCCCCCAAAGAACCATGAGAACTGTGGTTTGGTAAGGTGGCTGGGAATTGTAGCTATGTGAGAAAGAAACTATCGTCCTAGGATTCTTTGGGGGAAAACTTATGTTCTTGATGTGCGTTCAATGTGTTTGAAATGTATGATTTACCTTGGGTTTTTACAATGTATCGCAATACTCAAACTGACTAGAAAATAGAACTTTCCCCAAGAATTTTCTGCAGCCCCTTCTGTGGAAGAGTAACGGATCCATTTTACAAAGGCAAATATTTGTATAAATAAACTCTCATCCCTGACTATTCTGCCTTTTTTATTTTTATTTTTTTAAAAACTTAAACAGTAGTGTTTCAAAACATAGTGAGCTGTTTCAAAGGGGACACAACCTTTTTGTGTCATCTGGAATGTGGAATCTACTACATAATAAATATATGCTGCTAAATTGCGTAGAGATAGTGGAACATCTGGGTTTTCTATATGTTTGAAAGATTAACAGTTCCTGGAGAGAAGAATAAAAGAAACTTCTGGCTGTGTGTCGGCAAGAAAAGATGAAAATGTAACTAATCACACTTGAATTGAGTTAATTCCCCTCCCCCCCTTTCTCCCACCCACCTACCTTGTCAGCTTGGCTTGCCAACTGTAGATTAATTTACCTACAGTATCAGTCTGTTCATTTATATGTAGGAGAATTCTTCCATACTTTCCATCAGGCCCTTCTTGTTTGTATTCTTCCCACAGTATAGTGAAAGCTTTTAAAGGTAACCTGAGCATGAGATGGAAGCATGAGATAGGCCAAAGAGTGGGATTGGGGAGTGGTCTTGGCACTATTTCTGTAGAGCTCTTTTGTGTAAATGTTTATGGTGGTGGAGGACTCGGGAAGCGCAGCTTCCTTGGACCTTTGCTGTAATAACCAGCCAGCTACCTGATAACAGCTTGCAGCATATGGATCCCCAATGTACTAGACCAGAAAGGGTTTGGAAGTCATCCTACCTACCTACCTACCTGAAATCATTGTCCCCCCCCTTAATGGACATGGGTCCTCCTGCATAGGGGGAAAATTGTACATGGTCACTTCTGACTTGTACAAGTACTTGTAACCAGTACTTCTTAGGCAACTGGTTCTTTGTGTATTTTGATTCTAAACTAGTGACCAATCCCTTGACACATCCTGTGGCAATGACCACTGGTCATGCTGATGGGAGCTGATGAGACTTGTAGTACAAAACTTCTAGAGGTCACTAGGATGGGGAATGCTGGTGTATACTTTATCCTTCATATAAATAGAAAGAGAAATAAGCTTAAGCATATTCCATGGGTATGATCTGAGAGTTCAGGAACACAGCCTTGTCTGGGCAGCAAAGTATGCTTGCTCATAATATTTTTGCTGTGCGGGGTAGGAATTGGGAACTATCTCCCCCCCTCCCCCAATTCCTTACCAGGAGCCTAATACTGTATATTTTATTGGTTGGGACAGGTAGGAAAAATACTGTTCTTTCTACAGTGCTGAACTCAGGCTGTAGAGCTGTTTTAATCCCTTTCAGGAGAAAAGCACAACATATTTGCCTGCACATCCAAATTTTAAAACTTTGCTTAAGTTTATAAATAGCTTATGAAAGTACATGCTCAGTGTGATTGTTCTTTCATTGGATGTGATGTATTGACTAGTGTACTTAAATATGTGAGGCAGTTCATGGTTTCAATACTAAATACTATCTTGGCCAGTTAGTCATAATAAATTCCTTTCCTGTGGTGAAGTGATGACTAAAGTCTTCCTTCTCATTTCTTGTGTTGGAATTCTGTTGCTGCTTCAGGGTTGGGTCCAACTCAGTGTAGGCCCATTTACATTAATGCGTTTGAGGTAAGGTAAAGGTAAAGGGACCCCTGACCATTAGGTCCAGTCGCGGATGATTCTGGGGTTGCGGCGCTCATCTCGCTCTATAGGCCGAGGGAGCCGGCGTTTGTCCGCAGACAGCTTCCGGGTCATGTGGCCAGCATGACAAAGCCGCTTCTGGTGAACCAGAGCAGCGCATGGAAACGCCGTTTACCTTCCCGCTGGAGCAGTCCCTATTTATCTCCTTGCACTTCTGACGTGCTTTCGAACTGCTAGGTGGGCAGGAGCTGGGACCGAGCAACGGGAGCTCACCCTGTGGCAGGGATTCGAACCACCAACCTTCTGATCAGCAAGCCCTAGACTCTGTGGTTTAACCCACATCGTTTGAGGTAGTCAAGACCATTAATTTCAGTGGGTCTGTTCTGAGTATTACCAACATTGGATACAGCCTCCATTGCTTGCAATACATTTAAACTGTATGCTTGTGGGTTTTAGATTCTGGCTTTGCAACCACAAGAAATTATGGTACCCAGCATGGGTGACAGCTCTACACTTCAGGATGTATTGGCATATGCAACTAGTGTTCAAGTAGCTTGTAAATAGTTTCTTACTCGTCCTTCCCTGCTGGCCTTATTGTACAAAACCAAAAACAAATGTTCATGTTTCTGGAATCATGATACGCAGCTCTTTAACATCTTCCAAGTTCCAATGTGTTTTCTTAAACCCCCGCTCCCTGCAAATAACAAGTCTACAAGCAAGCAGTAAATAAGATTGTGCCCAGCCCTGCAACATCAGTTATGTGGAAGAGATGCTGTATGGATCAGAATTATTGCAGATGACCTGCTAAGAGGTTTGTATGAGAATTTATGTGTTTGGAAGGGCCCAGCACAGATTACCTATAAGCAAATTTAAAAATATTTAATGCCTGAGAGCATAGTGCCCTGAAAAACATACGGATTCTCTTGTTAAAACACTGTTCATTCGCCGAGTGGTGAGAAGTCCAGGGATAGGGCTCTAGGGCTTAGTTTCCTTAAATAAGAGTGCCAAGGATACTTGTGGTGTCTCTCAAAAAGGAAGCTGGCTTCTTCCCATTGCAAGATAATATTGCCTCTATATGAATAATACTTAAACAAAAGGCGTGGGAATCCATCAGATTGTATCTTAAGATGCAGTTTGTATTTAGGAGTACATGTGTCTTCTGTCTGGTGCATATCAAAATGTGTCCTGGAGACCCTTGCATAAATACTCTCTTCTTTATAAGAATTTATTGGCATTTTTCTATAACAAACATATACCCACACCCACACCTACAATTAAACAAATGCAAAACAAATAAAACAAATACAAACAATGTCAAGCTTTCTTATTGCATCTTTCTAGAGAAAAAAAAAATTTTCTAGTTCCATGTCTTGACTTTTGACTTCCCCTGCCTTTTCACCTTCGAGTTTGTATCCTTAATCTATTTTATAACCATTTCTCCTTCAAAAAAAAAAAAAAAACCTTAGCTTCAATTATATAACTACATTCAATTGTATCTTAAACATTTACTAAAAATGCATCATCATAATAATACCTCACCATTTAATCTTCTAAATCCATGAACTTAATCCACTTAAATTCACTTTGCTCACACTCCACCTCATAGATCTTCGTAAATCATTCGCATCTAATCTATCTCTTCTATCCTTAAGGTTGCTGCTAGTAACGTAAAAACTTGAAATATCTCCTTTCATATTCAAATAAAAAATATAACAAAGTATTGTTGACAGTATTCACCCTCCGATTTCAATTTACCATATCAGGCTGCTTAAAATTTTACTTCATACTTCACCCCACACCCCCTCTGTCCATTATTCTTCTCCTGATGGCATCAGCACTGAACTTCCATATCTCTTCCCTCTCCAAGTGTCCACAGATCCAGGCACAGTCCAAACCTCTCCTTGCCGCGAGTTCAGAGGTGTTCCTCACATCATCTCTCAGCTTCTTCGGTTCTTTGTAACATTCCTTTTCTTCTTGTAGATACCTTAATTCTCTGTCCCTGGCCCCCGAGCTCACACCTCGGGGACTGGATATACGAAATCTTAACGTCGCCTTGGGGCTGCCACCCCCAAAAGGCGAATTTCTTCTCCGAAGTAGCTCATTCATTTCACTCCATCTTTGCATCCATCCTCTCAGCTCTTTGGCAAGGCTTTCTTCCAAGGTGTCAAAAGTTTTGTATGCCTCCTCTGTGGGCAATTGGTTCCATTTCAGACCCCCACACAAGGCTTTGACTTTTCTATAAAGCAGTTCCACCTTCAAGGCAGTAAGTCTCTGTTCGTCCGTTAATCCAGAGTTCAGTGCCAGTTCAAGGACGAAGCCCAGCATACTGGCAGAGGGGGAGGAAGCGGGTGTCAAATTACTACTCCCCTCTTTGTTCATCGCCATTTTCCTGAACTGGAGCGCAAATACCGCAACTTTAAAAGGAGATATTTTCCTCTAGTTGACTTCCCAAAAGAAAAGTTTGCCAGTCTCCTGTGTCAATTTTGAATACATTGTAACCAGTTCTGTAGCAGCAATCACTCAAATTGGTTAGATTCTTGAGCTCGAAGGGAGGGAGGGCAGGCTGCCATTCTCCTTCCCCCCGGATCGTTCCAAAAACACAATTTCCAATCGAATTCTTTACTCACGACCAC
Source organism: Lacerta agilis (assembly GCF_009819535.1). Taxonomy (NCBI): domain Eukaryota; kingdom Metazoa; phylum Chordata; class Lepidosauria; order Squamata; family Lacertidae; genus Lacerta; species Lacerta agilis. The sequence goes on along the minus strand of NC_046312.1, from coordinate 45,243,852 downwards.
CGGGTTCTTTTAGCTCCATTCTTCACAGGTAGAACTTGGACGCTCACCGCGGGCTCTGTCGCCGCATTTGCATCCCGGTTGGGGCATGTCCCCGAAGCCCGGCTCCGTTTGCCCTTCACCCCCACTCCCCCTTTACAGGGGGGGCAAGGGAAGGGTTCAGAGCCTCCGCGGGCGCAGCCGGGGAGCCCAGGGTGCGGGACGCTCTTCCCGCACCCCAACCGGAGCCGCGCGCTGCGGTAGCGCGGCTCCTAACCCCCGGGATGGACAAGGCGCTTCGGACCCGAAGCAGCCTTCGACCACCCGGCGATGGCGTCGCCGCCGGAAGTCATAAATACTCTCTTCACAGAATTAATGTTAATCCCTTTCTAAGTAGAAGTTTACATATAGTGTCAACAAAAACGCAAAGCACGTGTGGCCTGACAGAATGAACACATAAGCCATACCAAAATGAGCTTTCCCATGCCCACCAGTTTGTGTACACTGAATTACCTTGCATAGAGCAACAATTCCCAAACTTATTCTGGTTGCTTATGTTTGAGAAACAGAAAGGACTTGTATGTACTTTCTCCATCTGGTGAAAACAACACTAGAAGACCTGAGAATCGGGTTGTGTTGATGAAAAAAATGTTCCCAATATAATCTTCTCAACAAGCTTCTTTATCTCATTTGTGAGGAAATGTTTTGACTACACAGAGACACACATTTCTTCATGCTCAGAGTCCATAGACCTAATCAACAAAAACTGAAGGACAGTCTATGAGAGGCTTTTAAATACAACAAGCAACAGATGAGCCGCAAAACTCAGCTGGGTTGTCTTGTGGCTTTGCTTCAAAGCATTATAAATTTGACCGTTGATAATAAAAAGCTGCTGTCAAGATCCAAGTGGATTGGCACGAAGTCTGCATCTTAAGATACACACTTCATATAATCGTAGAACTGTCGAGTTGGAAGGGACTCAGATGGTCATCTTTCTAATCCAACCCCCTGAAATGCAGGAATATCAACTAAAATATACATGATGGCCACCCAACATCTGCTTAAAAGCCTCCAAGGAAGGAGATTCCACCACATCTCATCTCAGTTCCAATGTCAAACAGCTCTTACTGCCTGAAAGAGTCAGTGGGCCATGTGTGTTTGTCCCCTTTCCTTTCCTTCCCCTCTCTTGCCTGAATTGAAATTGTGAATCTCCAGATAGGAAACTGGGTGGCTTCATATTGTATAGAATTGCCATGTGCCTTGAGTTGAGTCCTAAGGGTAGGGCACAATATGGACTCCCCCCCCCCGTGCTTTCCCCCAGAAAGTACTCAAGGACTTCAGTGACCACAAGCAGTCAAACTCAATTTTTGTCTCCTCCACAAAACAATAAATATTCTGTTGGTGGTCTCCCATGTAAAATGCAAAACATGTGCAGCGCTGTTACCTTTACTGTGAGTTTGGATAGGCTGTGATTAGCATGGGTGCAGTTCAGTTAGCAAACCATTGGAGTATTTCAAAACATTTCTCTAACTGGCAGAGGACATCATGGGGTCTCTTGAGTTGTGCAAATTGAAACTGATCTTATACATTGCCATCCTTTTGCACCAGGAGTTCAGGTAAAGCCTGTTTGCTCTTCTCTGAGTCCCGGTACTCTGACCCCCCGGGCTGTACCGGATGCATCTCAAAGCAGCAGCTGCACAAAATACAGACACTTAGACAGAATATAGCTGCACTGAAATACAAAATAACTCCTTTTAGTCATTTATGCTGGAGGAAGCTTATAGGAACCTGCCCCAAAGCGAGAGTCCTCAAGGATCTGCAAGAAGAACTAGCACGAGAAAAACCAACTTCATGAAGAGTGGGACTGTCTAAAAGCTGGGCAGTTCACTTGGATCCTCACACAAACTTGAAATGCTTCTGTTCAATTATAATAGATCAATGGAGGCTTTAAAAAAGGGAACAATTTCATGCAGCAGGAACAAGGTGTATAACAAGTTGTCCAGTAAAATGAATATGCTCTTGTAATAAGAACAGCCCTGCTGGATCAGGACAAGGCCCATCTAGTCCAGCATCCTGTTCTCAGTGGCCAACCAGATGCGCATGGGGAGCCCACAAGCAGGGCCTGGGCACCATAGTGTTCTCCTCACTTGCAATTCCCAGCAACTGACCTAGCCATTGTGGCTTGTAGCCATGGATAGCTTTGTCCTCCATGAGTTTGTCTGATCCTCTTTTTAAAATCATTGAAGTCGGTCACCATCACTACCTCATGGGAGTGAATTCTGTAGTTTACAATGTGCTGCATGAAGAAACGCAGTAAGTCAGCAATTTACATGGAGGTTATGTTCAGGGGATTGCACTTAAAGCCAAAATTGGGTATAGTCAAATGTTTGGATTCAATGGCAGGTAGGATTGCCAAGGTTATTTTCTCCAGAACCTTGCCCCCTTTCTATCCCCCCCCCCGGTGCATAAAACTGAATGCACACAGTTTAAATGCACATAAATTGCTGGCTTACTGTACTATCTTTTATCTGTCTTGGATCTTCAAACATTCAGATTCATTGAATGCCCCTCTATAATGCCTCCTCTTACTCAGCTTAGAATCATAGAATTGTAGAGTTGGAAGGGATCCCTAGGGTCATCTAGTCCAACCCCCTGCAATGCAGGAATCTTTTTGCCCAACGTGGGGCTCGAACCCATGACCCTGAGATTAAGAGTCTCATGCTCTACCGACTGAGCTATATACTTATAACTTTAAAAGCCCCAAATGGTTACAACCTTTACACATTCCTTAACGACTGCTAGAATAGAGGCATAAAATAATACTGGTCTACTAGTCAGTTGGAACAGGGTTGCAAGCCATTGTGGTGTGAGCAGGAAGGGGAGAATTGGTCTTCCTGACTTGTTTGCTTTCTGGTCTGCTACCCAAAAAAGGAAGATTGTCTGCCTCTGCCTCCCAACTTCCTGTCCCATTTCTTTTCCTTTGTTTTGTGTAATGAATTGCACAGTATGTGTTGAGCTCCTAGCTTTGGATGCAGCAGATGTTCCATGTATCTGCCTGACAGTATTTGATCTGTCAATTGACCTGGTCTCCCAACCCTATTTCTTCACTTTTTGCAACCTGCATGTGATCCATATTATAATGTTCACAACTGATTGCAGAAATCAGCTTTTTGTCAATGTGGCTCTAATTCAAGTTACATATTATTTATGGTGGCTTGACTAGGCTTTAGCATTGATCCTGCAGACAACATGAATGTGTGGACTCCCAAACAGGAGCTTTCAGCCACTTTGCTTCTTCTTGGTCCTTTAGCTGCTGTGCTACACTAAGCCATAGATTGGATTAGCTTGTTGTGTGAGCCTGGGTTTGTGGTTAAGCTCTCACTTCACTAACCAGTAGTTGTAGTCAAGGTTTGTTCAGTCTTTCCATGTCGTGCAAACTAGGCTACTGTGTTGTTACATATTTGGGAAACATAGAATGTACAATAGCCCCTTTCAATAATACACTAGAATGAAGGTGGCTTAAAAATGACACAAGTTCAAATATGTCCAGGAAAAAACTAAGTTTAAAATACCAATTGCATTAGTATTAAGTTACAGTTGCCTCTGGTTATTGTTGCAAGGAAAGCTGTAATGGCTTTATCCTGAAATTCAAAATATATGCTGGAAGGTTAAATGGAAAAACCACTGCTAAGTGCAGAGCTACTCTCTTAGCACAAGATGTCTTTTCTTTACCCTTTCTTCTCTTGTAATGTGTTGTACAATTTACTTTCTGCCCTGACATCAGTATCTTAGTGTTTCCTTATAAGGGAAGAACCAATTATGTGAGGAGGAGAAACGTACAGCATAAGGTGAGGATTTTACCACTTGGCAAATTGGAAGAGCTCAGCTCATATCACCCAAATGTATGTGTCTCCTACCCTAAATTCAAGACCCGATTTATTTCATTTCTTGGTTGCAAATATTTCTTGGTACATTTCTTAAATGCTGTCTATTTTTTAGGAAATCATCTCCAGGTCAGAGCATTTATCTCCGCTAGGAGACAGGTGATGGATTAAAGCAATAAGTGTAGCATTAAGAACCAGTCACTCTTAAGTCAACAGATGGAGATGTGATATTGGGCAGAATGAATTTCATCAACACATACTGCTGTGTAACCAGTGAGTTTCAGTGATCCTGTCCCTGCAGCATCCTAAAGCACCATGTGTACCTACATCCACATATTTACTGTCTGCAAACATGAAGGACATATAAAATTTTAGTTTTGGACTAGAATTGTGAATTGTTCATTATGTATTGGTGCTTCTGACAACATTTTAACAGGTGTTGCAAACAAGTAAAATGGTTGCTAAACAGCAAGTTCATTAAGCAGCAGCAGACACACTAAGTTATTGTCTCTGTATGTAAAATAACTCTCATATACACATAGTTAAGGGGCTTGGTGCTGCCTTAGTTGTGTTTGTGATGCAATGATCATCATGCTAACTGCTCGCCTTTGATCTACCAGGAAACAATGCTAGAATTGGCTTGATTCCTGGGCAAATCAAATAGAAAAAAGCAACAGTAACCCGTTAATATTACTATTTGGCAATACCTTTAGGATGAAGCCAGAAGGAAAATTTGGCACCCTAGAATATGAAGGGGGAAATGTCAGAATGCTTATGGGTTGTAGCCGACTAAATTCTACCCTGAGGAGACCCATTGAAATAAATGTGCCTAAGTTAGCCAAGACCATTAATTTCAGCCAGTCTGTTTTGACTGTGACTGATGTTGGATACAACCCTATACAGTGATACCTCAGTTTAAGAACAGCCCTATTTACGAAGTATTCTGTTTATGAACTCCGCAAAACTGGAAGTGGTGTCCTGGTTTGTGAGCTTTACCTCGGTCTAAGAACGGAAGCCGAACAGTGGAAGGGCACCAGCAGCAGGAGGCCTAATTAGGGAAAGCACACCTTGGTTTAAGAACGGATTAAGTTCATAAACAGAGGTACAACTCTGTTTATGAATTTATGGATTAAGTTCATAAACAGAGGTACAACTGTACAGCTTTGTTTATATGGAATAGCCTGATGTTGTGTTAATCCACGGTACCTTCAGCATTTTGATATTTAGACAGCCTGTAGCTTGTGGAGATCTGCACTGTTTACTTAGTTTAGAAGGGATGCATTAGTATTTTTGTTTGTGTATAAATTGAATTATGGTGCTGGAGGAGACTCTTGAGAGTCCCATGGACTGTAAGAAGATCAAAGGTATCCATTCTGAAGGAAATCAGCCCTGAGTGCTCACTAGAAGGACAGACCCTGAAGCTGAGGCTCCAATACTTTGGCCACCTCATGAGAAGAGAAGACTCCCTGAAAAAGACCCTGATGCTGGGAAAGATTGAGGGCACAAGGAGAAGGGGGCGACAGAGGATGAGATGGTTGGACAGTGTTCTCGAGGCTACCAACATGAGTCTGACCAAACTGCGGGAGGCAGTGAAAGACAGGCGTGTGTGGCGTGCTCTGGTCCATGGGGTCATGAAGAGTCGGACATGACTGAACAACAACAAATAAATTGACTGAGCCAAGTAGTCATAATGCCACCTTAAGGAAAACACACATGAATGCTAATAATGGATTAAGTTACAGCTGTAAAGGATGACTGTGGCAATAAAGCAAGATGGTGTGCTTTGATACATCTATCTTTGATATAGGCTTGCTGCACATTTCGGCATCTGGTCGCTTTGCAAATGAGGTCTCAGTTCTCCATTTGTAGATTGGGAAAAAGATACTAAGATAACTTATGCAGCAAAGAAAAAGAATAGATGCCATACTTTTCATGTCATACACACAGATGATAGTATCATTTAGCTGTGAGGGCATCTCCCCTGCCCCTGCTCCTTTGTTTTCTATCTCCCACTTCCTCTTCCTTAGTTGAATGATGATAATCAGTCCAAATTTGTTCTTTCTGCTGCAGGGAAGTTCTTTGGGTGCTGATTGCAGCTTTACAAAGGCTTGCCTAAATTGCTCAATTGTAGGTTATGGTGTGCATTGTGCACAGATGGGAACCCTAAATGAGTGACCACCAAACCTCTTTAACCCCCTTTGTCTGGACAGACCCTTCCCAAGCAAAATCCTAAAAGTGCTGAGCAGCTGCAAGAAATCTGTTTTTTCTCACAGACATTAAAAGTTCTTTAATCAGTGTTTGTTGTTTTTGTCAGTGGTGGTGCTGAGGTGTGGAGAGACACAGCAGATGCTCTTGCTTGGCAAATTTAGCTATCTTCTGACCTCTCTTATCTCACCTCTGCTGCCTTCCCAGGTCAGAGGAGGCTGGAGTTAGTCGGGGAAGCAGCTATAAACGTGCACCTGTGTAAATGCATGTTCAAAAGTAAAGGGTTTAAGTCCTCTTTTGAATACATCAGAAAGGCTTCCTCTAGCAGTCACCCAAGAATTTGTGCATTTAGAAGAGGGAGGCTACTGTAAAATCCTGTTGTAGGCTCAGATGCTGTATTATAGCAGGATTCAAAAGATAGTTGAATCCTGAAACTTAGGTACGCCTAAAGTTTTCAACACTGCCCTTTACCTGCTTGTATCCCCCCTTCCAGAATCTACTTTTCTATTATCTAAAATTGGCCAGTCCTGAAATAGTAGTAGTAGTAGTAGGAGGAGGGGGTGGGGTTACATAAAGTATCACAAGTTTTTGCTTTCTCTGTACACTTGATATTGGACCTCCAGAGATTACAATCGAAAGCTGCAACTGTGTCATTTAAAAGTAGTGATTTACATGCAGATGAGGTAGCTCAAGAAAATGAGCCGCAGTTGACAGACTGTGAAATATAAATATATTGTGCTGTTAAACACATTCAGAGCTGCCTGCCTGTTTGAGACAGGGTGCTTATTTTATGAGGACCCATGATTTGACACACACACCCCGGGCAAAGGAGAAACTCTTTATCCAGCCTTAAATACATGCCACTGCAAAAATACGAAGAAGAAGAAGAAGAAGAAGAAGAAGAGGAGTTTGGATTTGATATCCCGCTTTTCACTACCCAAAGGAGTCTCAAAGCGGCTAACATTCTCCTTTCCCTTCCTCCCCCACAACAGACACTCTGTGAGGTGAGTGGGGCTGAGAGACTTCAGAGAAGTGTGACTGGCCCAAGGTCACCCAGCAGCTGCATGTGGAGGAGTGGAGACACAAACCCGGTTCCCCAGATTACGAGTCTACCGCTCTTAACCACTACACCTACATAGCTATGACCCTTCCTCAGCTTTTCAAAATGTGGTGTGCAGTGTTTTGTTCTGTTTTTGTAAAAAAATAATAAGGTGCTGATACTCATACCTTGATAAAAATGCAGTGGGCACCAGCACAAAAAGGCTGCCATAGGCAGCAAGAAAAGAGGTGATGGTACTATGTACTGGTGAGTACTGTTGCAAAAAAAAAGCAGGATAGGCTATTTTATACAGATGTTTATTTAACATCTGCACCATCACCAAACACATGGCAAAATAAAATAAAATAAAAAACCCCAAACCCTGGAAAATTGTGTAATGTGTTTGTTTAGACAAGAGGCAAAATCATAGATTAAAAGGGGCAGGGAAACAAATGCAGAACCATGGCCTACATTGCATGAAGTGCCGAATTCATGTGTCATCTGTCGGCTCTTGTTTGTATAGGCTTCCTCCACAAGAGTGAGTTGGCATAGAGAATAATTTGATTTTAAATCTGTAGAGCTTAGGGTTTTTGTTTTTTGTTTTGAAAGTGAAGTAACTGTGCACACGTCAGAAATGCCTGCTTTGGCCAGGCCAGCAAGCCTGGAACTTGGTGTGTTTTTAGCAGCTTTGGACTTGGAAAACATCTAACAGATTTACAGTGGTACCTCGGGTTACACCATAGCTGTCAACTTTCCCTTTTTTTGTGGGAAATTCCCTTATTCCAGCGCCGTTTCCCATTGCAAAAAAAGGGAAAGTTGACAGCTCTGCTGTAACTTTGAGGTACCACTGTAACTCTGTTAGATGTTGACAGCTATGGCCGTTTCCCAATGAAAAAAAAAAAAAAAAGGAAGGTTCATACACTTCAGGTTACAGACTCCGCTAACCTAGAAATAACGCTTCAGGTTAAGAACTTTGCTTCAGGATAAGAACAGAAATTGTGCTCTGGCAGCGCAGTGGCAGCAGGAGGCCCCATTAGCTAAAGTGGTGCTTCAGGTTAAGAACAGTTTCAGGTTAAGAACGGACCTCCAGAACGAATTAAGTACTTAACCCGAGGTACCACTGTATATCCCTGTTCTCTTCACTTTTGAAAGAGAGCCTATGTGGTGTAGTGATTGGAGTGTTGAAACTAGGGTCTGGAAAACCTCGTGTCAGGTCTATTTGGTCTTGAAGATTGTTGGGTGTCCTTTTGCTAGACGCCTTCTATTTGCCTAACCCACCTCAGAGTTGTTGTGAAGATAAAGAGTGGGGAAAACACATGTCAACTTGAGCAACTTTCAGGAAATGGGGGCTATAAATGTAATAATAAATACATAAAGGTTTACACAACTGTTGCACCAATTGTAAGAACGGTGATTACAGCAGTGAGACTGACTTTTCCTTGTGGGGCATGCCGCTATCCACATGCTGGTCTCTTGGGACGGTTCTGATGTAAATTGGGTTGGATCCTTGGGGAAAGTGATAAGGTAAACTGAAGGGAATGCTGAGACTTTCACCTTTTGAACTGGCTCTTTGTAAGTGCGCAGAAAGCTTGCATTAGTGGACACTGCAGTGCTCTCCTAGGCCAACAGTTATCTGGATCTATTGTTTATTTTCTTTATAAAAGTATTTATATACCATAAAAAATCAAAGCAGTTATGCACACACAAATGATTGGCAATAAAATAAGAGACCACCAGCTAACTATCATGAAAGGTGTATTTTAAATTGCCTGCATAAGCCTGGTGGAATAGAAGACGTTTCAGCAGGTGTTTAAAGACTGAATCGGAAGGCATTTGGTCAACGACAATAAGGACTCTGTTTCATGTTGATATCAAATGGGCTTCACAAACTTGAGGGACAGCCAATTACATTCCTGCAGATCTCTGATTGAGTTGGGATACAAGGATTCTGGTAGTCTCTAAGGTGTCCTGGGCCTAAGTCGTTCAGGGCTTGGTACAGTAATACAAGGGCCTTGAACCTGGCTTGGTAGTGGATGGGCATCCAGTGCTTCTGTTTTAACAGAGGCATCCCATAGCACCAGCCATGCGTCCCCACCAGCAGTCTGGCTGCCACATTCTGCGTCAGCTGGAGCTTCTGAAGGGCAGTGAATTGCAGAAGTCCAGTTTAGAAGTGATCAACACAGTGGTCAGGCTATCCCTGTCCAGCAGTGACCATAGCTGATGAACCAGACAAAGCAAGGGAGAATATCTTCAGGGAGGATATATATGCAAACACATTAATAACGCTAGAAAAAAGTAAACAAAATGTATTAAAATTTACAGTGCTTCATTTTCATTTCTTTATTTTAAAAAAAACATATATTTTACTTCCTATTTTTCACCTTTAGTTTTTAATAAGTGATCGTGACAGAGACCCGCAATGTAACCTCCACTGCTCCAGGTCCCCAACCAAGCCCCTCTGTGCTTCAGATGGCAGGACATATGAGTCGATGTGTGACTATCAGAGAGCAAAATGCAGGGATGCAAGCCTGAGTGTGGTTCATCGAGGAAGATGTAAAGGTAAGAAAATGAAAGTGGCTTTATTGACAATGGTATGGGAGTGTTTTGTCTTTTCCCCCCAAACTGTAAGTTGATTCTGGAATTAAGCTAGATAAGTACCTCCTAGGATTATCTATATTTGCAAGTAACAGTTTGTTGAGGAGGAAATGACTAGAATTATTTATATCAACAATTTATATACAGCTTTACACTGCATTCTTCACATGGTGCATATTCATTCATTCATTCATTCACTCCCTGCCTTTCCCCCTGACAGAGCCTCAAGGCACTTAACAGATAAAATAAGATAACAAAGTTATATTAATAGAGCGTGAAGGGATAAAAGTGCACTGTGAGTGAGTTTATTTTACAGGCTATATTTCATTCATTCCATTTTGGTACCTCTGCAAGGTGTCCTCCTACTTTTCCATTTTCAGATTCTGTTTTCCTACCTTAGAGCCGTTTCTTTTTCAACTCAGTGGAACAGCTATGCATTTCGCCAGATGTAGATGACCAGTTGTGTAACTGTTCAGTAGCTTGGCCACTTATATGGATTGCTCTAGACATTTTCTTTTTTGTGGTCTGAAGGTCCTCTTTAACCCTTTCCTTTACCTGTAATAATGCCTCTCCTTCAGATTCTTCTCCCACCCTTCCCCCACTGCCAAATTGCAGCATAGGAGGCAATGATGATTTGGAGTGCAGTGACGGGGGTGGAGTATTTTACCCCCTCCCCCATATAATGGTTTCAATAGGGGTAGGGGATAAATTTGCTTCTTTATGCATTTAAACCTGAATCCATCTAATTTTCACTTTCTGAAAGAATATGTGAACAAATATGCAACTATCCTTCAAAATTCATGCTTACCTGAATTTTGTGATGAAGTTCTCCAAACAGATGGTAAAATACATATTTTGTGTGGCAGAGAAATTAAATTGTTAGTGAACATAAATATTAGGAAAAATGTTTATAAATGTGCACATTAGTCAAAACTGCTTATATAAATATGGTAAGAGAAATTTGCACTAAAATGCTGATGAATGTTCATGAGGATTTCCCCCCCTTAATCCATAAAATGCTTTAAAATGTGGAGACCTGAATTTAAGAACTGGAAGCAGAACTGAAATGGACAGTTCTTTCTGTTCCTACTACCAACAATTGGGGCTGAGCGAAGGGGAATCTCCACTTGGCAGCAAAAAGTTATTTGGGTTCCAGAACGTTTGAAGCAGAGCTGCTATTCTGATTCCAGTTTAAAGCAGAGCAACAATGATTGCTTGTTGCTAAATAGCCCATGTGTGGAAGCACCAATGGTTGGTTTCTTGTATTGCCTGCTGCTACTTGAATTCCTCGTGGATTTTGTCCCCTTCAGATGCTGGTCAAAGCAAATGCAGAATAGAAAGGGCTCAAGCTCTGGATCAAGCAAAGAAGCCTCAAGAAGCAGTCTTCATTCCAGAGTGCACTGAGGATGGATCATTCACCCAAGTAAGATTTTCATCAAGATTCTTGATTCTTTTTGTTGAGAAGATGCACGGAATGGATTGCCTAAGCTTTGTCATTTTTGTGTATTTTACAGGAAAAAAAACCATACAGTTTAAATGTGTGTTGTACATTGCTTGTGTATTTTATACTCAGCTATCTATACCCAAATACAAGGTGTATTATAAAATGTATGGGTCGGATTTAACATCTATATTCAATATTTGGAAATAATTTTCAGGTACCTGTGCTTTTTCACTACATAAAACCCCAGTACAGAAAATCTATTGATCAGTGATCTCTTTTTAAAAATAAGAACCTTAACATTCTAGCATGGGTCTATATTTACAGACACTGTGTGTTTGTTTACATGCATGTGCCCATGTAACTCACGTGGCCGTGCTGAGAATTCCTTAACTACAGCATCCTCCCAAGACTGGATTCTTTTTTTCTCTTGGAAAAGTGTTTTCCCGAATACAAAATGAATGTTTTTCTTCCTATTGCCCCTGCCATCTTGTTAATCAAAGAGTAGGGGGAAATGTTTGTCTTTCATTTCTTATCTGTCCTTTGATGTGATTCCTTATCAAAATGCCTACTTGGAAGGGGGCCAGTGGGCCTTAGGAACAGCAATGCTCCCCCCCTTATTTTTTCCTTTTGCTTGTAGAAAAACTGAAATGTCTCAGCTGTTTTAGCTCTGTATCAAATATTTTAAAGCACATCCCTAAAATTGAAATAACTGTTCTACATACTGCTGCACTCACAAGGGAGTAATCCTATTGGACCTACACTGCAAGCTAAACAGAATTAGCTACTTGTAATTTCACCTTTGGAAGTCTGCCTCCTCCATTCATGCCATATTGCAGTTCTTTGAAGATTTCACTAATCAGCACATCTAGAACACACAGTGAAGAGTTCTCTTTGGTTGTCCGAACACAGTAGAATTATTTTCCTCCAGTGCTCACCAAATCTGGGTATATCAAGCTATTGTTTGGGCAAAAAAGTTTTAGTTTAGTACTTCATATTATAATCTGAAGGCATATAAGGGCATCAACTCATTGGGTCTGGTTAGTGCCTGGATGAATTACTGCCTGGAAACCACATGCATGCTGCCTTTGGTTGCATTATGATTTAAATGTATTCAAAAGATAGACAAATAATTACTTCAGACTTTTCTTCTTTATTTAATTTGTATACCATCTTTCATCTGAATATCACAGAGCAGTTTACAGTTTAAAAACACAAAATACGTAACATAATAACAAAACGAAAAAAACAAAACTGATATCCCCTCTAAATATCTGAAGAAGTGTGCATGCACACGAAAGCTCATACCAAGAACAAACTCAGCTGGTCTCTAAGGTGCTACTGGAAAGTATTTTCTATTTTATCCCCTCTAAACACATTTAAAAGGCCATAGATTGTTCTTCACCAAGGCCTTTCGCTGATTAAACAATATTTTCGATTGGCGCTTAAATATGTTATGAAGGTGCCAGGCAAGCCTCCCTGGGGGAGCATTCCACAAGCCTTAAATCCTCCGGGATAACCTTATAGTCCATTATGTCCCCACAGACCTCTGTACCCTATACTCCATGTATTGTATATAGGCTCCTTTTTCAGGCTGGCATATAATTTACATATGAGTCTTTCTGTGTACCCAGGAACTCTGCTTTCTATACCAACTATATATTGGTAGGAGAAGTGAGATTGCATATGCTGTTTCTGCTTCCAACCATGATAAGTTCAGCTTCATGTTTGCATATGAACTCCAGTTTGCATGTCACATAGTTGGGAATCATGGAAAAAACTAGGTTTCTGATTAAACAGGTGGAGACCCGTATACATACAATTGAACATGTGCAAGCTGTACTGACAGCATACCCGATCCCACTCTTCCTCTGTGTACATCTGTACAGGGCTAGGAACAATTAGGCAGACACACATACCTGGTTCTACCAGCCCCACCAATCCTACTCTGTGAAGTCTGCTACAACTGTTTTATAGCTCTGAGAACACTGCTTGGCAGACACCTTGGAGCGAATACACCCCCTCCCCAAAAAACCCATCACACTCCCCATGCAGTTCAGGCTACCAGTATTAGATTTCTGTACCACTGAACTTTTTGAACATGGACTCTGGTTTCCTTAGTTGTTACAGGACAACAGCTCCTGTATTTTAGCTCTGAGAAATGATGTAGGAGTCAGTACGAGGGAAGAAGGGCAGGCACAGAATTCATTATAGCATGGGCTCCTGTCGGCAGCATACTGAGCCATATGATTAATCCCTGGCCAGTTCCTGTATTTTCCATACACATACAATTCTATGTTTTCCCTTTGCCAGAAGATGGAGTGGAAACAAATCGGCCCTTGATTTGCCTCTGTCAAGTTATAATGGACGATCCTGCCAGCTTGTTAAAATGTTTATGTAGTCCTTTGAAACCTCATTCTGGCATCTTCAGTGAGGAATTGAACAGACCTCAACAAAGGCCTCATTCTCCCAGAGGAGCCTGCCAGTGGCTACAGTTTTAATGTTTTCATATTCTAATGGTTTTAAGGGCCCACTGGTTGAAGTGTTGGCTTTTGTTCTATTTCACACACTGTAATTGATGTGTCTGACGTAGGGGTGGGGAGGGTCATAATAGCATTTCTAATTAATTTGGGAAATGGTGACAGAGCAGTTCTGTTGTGCAATATTTCCTGCTATTTGGTCAATTTGAGCTGGGAGCTTTAAAGCTGTGTGTTTATCTAAATATGACAAAAAGACAAAAGAAGCATTGCTTTCCATGTGATGGAAATGTGTAGGTGGCAATCCAGAATGCAAATGTGTATGAAAGCCTAGGTAGCCACCTAAAAGCTTGTGCATCATAAGAGTTAAGAACATGAAATATGAGTGTAGTATAGTGGTTAAAATCATGAGCTATGAGCTAGGGTTAGGGATGAAGGAGATTTTGGCTGTTGCTTGAATTTTAATGAGAAATTGCTTAATTCACACTTCTCAAACCACTATGGAAACTGAAACACGGCCATCCTTTGAAATTTGCAATTTCCGAATTTTGTGATGCAGTTCTCCAAGCAAATGTTATGCCCCAAAATTCATATAATAGGGGGCAATGGGCACAAAATGTTTTATATTTAGGGAAATTTATTTCAGAAATGCATATATTAATCAAAATGCACAAAAATGTGCTTATTAGTAGAATTTTTCACTAAAATGCTGATGAATTTCCATTGGGTTTTTTTTTTTTTTTAAAAAACAAATTGCTGCAAAAATGTGGAGAACTGAATTTGTAATTGGGAAAATGAGGAACTTAGAGAACTGAAATGGTCTGTCCTTTCTGTGTTGCATTCTTTGGTCAGCTGTAGATTTTCTGGATGACTTTAAGCAAGACATTTTCTGCCACCCTAATCTCTAATGTGGTGATCACAGAGTGTTTGTTGTAGGGGAGGAAGGAAAGGGAGAATGTTAGCCGCTTTGAGACTCCTTTGGGTAGTGATAAAGTGGGATATCAAATCCAAACTCCTCCTCCTCCTCCTCCTCCTCCTCCTCCTCCTCTTCTTCTTCTTCTTCTTCTTCTTCTTCTTCTTCTTCTTCCTGTGATTCAAAAGGCTTATAAGTTTTGTTCATCAAAAATAAAGACTGTTGTGCTTGAGCTGTATTACTATAGCTGGCTATTTTGAATATATGGAGAGATGAAGGAATTTGAGGGGAGGCAGAAAAGGTTAAATGGGGATTGTAATCAAGATGACTGATCAATGAAAGTTGACGGTGTGATGCAGCTTTCAGAAAATTTCCTTTTCGAAAAACAAAGAAATGCTAAGAGCCTGCTGAATCCAATCAAAGGCCCATCTGGTCCGACATTCTGTTCCCACGGTGGCCAGCCTGTGGCAAGCAGAACCTGAGTACAACAGCACTTTCCCCACTTGTGAGTTACCAGCAACTGGTATTCAGAGGCATACTGCCTCCATCAACAGAGAAAGAACATAGTCACCGTGGCTAGTAGCAAGCGATAGCCTTATCCTCAATTAATTTGCCCAATCCTCTTTTAAAGCCATCCAAGTTAATGGTCAACACGTGTGGTAGCAAATTCCCTAGATTAACTGTTTCTTATCTCATTATACATAACAAAGCTATCTTTAGCCATCTCACCCCTTGCCTTCCCCTGCAAGACTAATTGCAGCCGTTTAGAGTCGTCAACAGGTTTTCCACACTTATCAGCCTATCACCCATTCCCACCACCCTTCTGAGTAATACCCCTCCCCACTCCCCCACTATATTTAAGGATCTGGTGACTTCTGTTTCAGTGTATCTGAAGAAGTGTGCATGCACACGAAAGCTCATACCAGCAACTAACTCAGTTGGTCTCTAAGGTGCTACTAGAAAGAATTTTCGATTTTGTTTGCTGTATGAAGAACTACTTTTTGTCTGTCCTGAATATTCCAACACTCAGCTTATTATGAGAGAGGGAGAAAAGCTAGCACCAGCACAAGTTTCAGTATTTCTCCATCCTGCAGAGGTAAAAAGAATGCACAGTGCATAAGCATGCACAATGAGAGAGCATGAAATGCATTTACAAGCTTTTTCAGTGATTTTCAGTTATATGTTCTTTGCACAAACAAGGGGCTGCCTGTAACTGATCTTCAAACGTTATTGCAGATTGTATTGGTCGTTTTTGCTAGGCTTTTTTTTTTAAATTACAGTTTAAAAAAGAAATTGGTCAATTAAGAGTATGCATCACACTTTTCCTAAGTTTTCAGTTGTTTTGGCAGAGCCATAGCTCAGTGCCAGAATACTTGCTGTGTATGTTGAAGGTCCTTGGTTTAATTCCCAGTATTTCCAGTCAATAGGATAGGATTAGATACCAAGTGATATGAGCTGATGCCTGTCCTAGTGGACAATATTAGAACAGGGGTCACCAACTTTATTGGGCCCATAAGCACACTTGCAAATGAGAGAAAGTGTTGTGGACACCACATTCAGGTAAGTACTGCAATCTGTTCTATTGGTTACAATAGAAAGCTTTTTTTTTCAGCAGCATTTGGGGCAGGGGGCAAAGACTGTGCATGGGCTACAAAAGCCTTTGTGGGCTCATTGGGACCCCAGGCTAGATGGACTAATTGTCTGACTCCATATATGGCCAGGTTCATATGACTACCGATCTTTGGCAACATCCCATTCATATGGGTTTCATGAACTGCTGCAATCAGGCATTTTGCCAAAGGATCAATAAACCTCTTGTAGTTTGAAATAAATCCAGCAAGTCAGGAGCTGTGTTGCTTCAGCTTTTTAACTGATTGTGTTACTTTATTCCATTTAAACTTTATTGCTTACTTATGTTAATCTCTAAGATCTTGACAAAAGCTATTCATTTGTCTTGCATCTGGTCTTGTGATTATATTACTGCACGAATTGCTCTACTGTTTCTTTCATGGAGGGTTTGCCCTGTTCCACTAATACATAACTGTGGCTTGACTTTCCTGCCCTACTGGCAAAGCTGAGGAGCTATCCAGCAGGTTAGGGAGCAGGTCTGCTGCAAGGTTCTTGATGCAGCAGTGGAGCTGTCCAGCCAGAGAGCCAAGAAGAGCTGAGTGGAGTTGCAACAGGCAGTGAGCAGCTGAGTAGTTTATAGCTATCCCCAGAACTGTAATCTGAAGCATGTGCTGGTTCTTGCTTTCTCCTCCTGGCTAGGGCTCATGTTGTGAGGGTTTGTGCTGCCTGATGTGCAGGGCAGCCTCTTCTTCTTGGACTCATCCCTCTGCTATTGTGGGTGATTGAGGAAGGTCTGCAGCTGGGGGGGGGGGGTCTGTTACCTTCAAGATGTGTCTTCTCTGTTTTCCCTTCTCTTCCAATGTGTGCTAAACTTGCTCCACTAGTTGTCACCTATTTTTGCAGTAACTGGCTCTAATTTGTTTGAGTAGGCCAGAGGCTTTATATAAACTGTGTTTATATAAATTGTCCTGTTAAGGACCAGTTACTCTTCCTTTGTTTGCATATAGATATTGCCTAGACTGGGAGACATAACCATTAAATTTAAAAGTGCAAAACAAACACTTTGCTCATTTTCCTTGAAAACGTTTATTCCTTAAACTCTAATGGTTCCTTAATGTCTCTAATGGTACAAAAGTTTTCACATTCACTTTGGGTTGTTGGATGAGCACAGGTTGCGGGTGGATTCTGGGAACCCTGTAACTAGTAAGTTTCCTCTTTTCCAAACAGGTGCAGTGCCACACCTATACCGGATACTGCTGGTGCGTCACTCCGGACGGCAAACCCATCAGTGGTTCTTCTGTACAGAACAAAACTCCTGTATGTTCAGGTACTGAGGGCTGAGAAAATTTGCTTGTTGCTTATGGTGCTCAAATAGGAAGAGAAGGGGACAAGCATTTTGGCTTTTAATTCAAAGGTCTTGGACCCATTCATACAATGCAAAATTAGTCCTACACTCAGGGAATTGAGATGATAGCTGCTCCATCTTGTGGCCAGGCCAATTTTCATTGCTGCTTGAAAGCTGTCATTCATTTGCAGCTCATCTTCATTATATGTTGCAAATGGTTTTTGACCATCAGATGAAATGAGTAGAAGAGAGTAACGCAGTTTGAATTCGCTCCATGTTTTTTGGTCATGGTAATTGGCATTCATTGTTTTCAGCATGTGCTCTAGTGTACAACCAAAGCTTGGGCACCTGTAAACATATGATTCTCCATTCAATGACACATTGCTTTATTCAATACAAAATATAAAATAAAAAAATCCTTCCGGTAGCACCTTAGAGACCAGCTAAGTTTGTTCTTGGTATGAGCTTTTGTGTGCATGCACGCACATGAAAGCTCATACCAAGAACAAACTTAGTTGGTCTCTAAGGTGCTACTGGAAGGAATTTTTTTTATTTTTTATTTTGTATTGACTATGGCAGACCAACATGGCTACCTACCTGTAACTGGAACGTTGCTTTATAACTCTTTGGGTATCAAACTGAATATATTTTTAAATAGCCTCTTGATGCTGTCTGAGTGGTTTCTTTTCCATAAAAAATAAATTATGTTAAATTAGATACTTGTCAAAATAGTTGGTAAGAACAGGATTTTTTAGGGATAAAATACGCTAAATGGGTTTAGGCCAAACCAGACTTCAGAAAAAAGTTTGTAATATATTACAAACTGGACCATCTATCTCCAGCAAGCATCTTGCCCTGCTTTTCTCTTTCTCTCTCTCCCCCACCCCATTCCGTCTATCCTAAATGGTGGGCACAATAGGATTCCATGGAGAGGGGGCAGGTGCCTGACAAACCAATATCTGTTGCTGGCAAAAAAATCTTGGAGACTGAAAAACTGGGCAGTATTTTTTAGGAATCTTGACAGAAGGCCAGCTGTGGTCTCCTGCGCCAGTCCAGGCACTGCCCCCATCAACAAGCTCTTATATCTGTCATTCAGTATCTGCCACCTGCCTATCACCACATTTCATTCACTCCATACAGTCTGTAATGCCACCAGACCAGACTGCAATGCTCATATTTCAGAGGATCCCCTTCCTCTGTACTTTGCTCTTGCAGATAGTAAACTTGTACAGTATCCTTCAAACATGATTGAGGCCAGTACAAAAGTGGCTAGAGTAGCAGCAAGATTTCTGGGGATTGGACACATGTGTTGGGGCAGTTACTTGGAATTTTTATTTTTAGGGCATGGAATCTAAGGCAAATGCCCCAAATTTGTGCCAATGGATATGGCTGAATTTGTTGAGATTGTATATCTGTGAATGCTTTGCCCATGGCATCTCTTAAATAACAGATTTATGTGTTTCCTTCTCTTTAAGGTTCAGTAACTGACAGGCCTTTAGGACAGGGTAATTCTGGGAGAAAAGGTGAGTGGAGTTCTATGCTCACAGAAGCGGTTTTTGTTTTGTTTTTCAATGTAGGGCTTTCCAGTCATCTTCCTTGAGTCACGTTGGAACTTCTCATAATATCAAAAACATTACTATAATGCAAATGGTGCCATGGTATCAAGTTCTGAGTCTTAAGTGCTGCTTTCATGAGGACACCTGATAAGAGTACATAAAAGCAGAAGCTGCAGGATAGTCCTCATGAATTGTGTTAATCTTGAGTCACCCTCTTGAGTTATCCTAAGAGTGAAAGAACAGAAGACTGGCATGGTCAGCACAGATCTATAGCAATGCTGAGCATGCGTTTTAAATCATGGGCCAGCTGTTCCCAAGTGTAGGATTTTCAGAGGTGCTGCACATTGGTCTAACGTAAATTCTCACTGTGATATGTGAGGTCATTGCCTTGTAAGCATTTTTGACTATTTATTTTGAATTCAGCAGAGGAATAATCAGGCCAAAACTAAAGCATTGTTGAAATATACAACTTCATGCTGCCTTGCACTTTCCATGAGAAAGTTTTGCACCAGCTGGCAGAACCGTTCTGAATACTTTTTACAAGCAAGATTACTAGCTTCTCACCTTGGTATAAAGTACTTAAATGTTGTAGGAATACACAATGTTCATGAATAACTTAACTAATATTTTAGGTGACACCAGCTAGCCTTCCAGAAGGGCAGGGGGTGGGGCGGCTGAAAGATGAATTTTGCATTCTGTTTTCTGCATTTTTGTGTTGTGGGAAAATTTCCCATACCACCATACTGTTTTCGCCTCTTCACTTCAGATGTAAAAACTCTATTGTTGCATTCAATTCTATAGGAATTTTTGCATACAGTCAAGCGTGCCCAAAAGAGGCAGAAGAGCTAGAGATGGCACACAAGTGTCGGCTTTTGCAATATGAGCTGTCAAAATAAGGACTATAAAACCGGAAATCTGAAATAGGTTAGTAGAGATATTCACCCTTCCTCAAACTGCTGCCTTCCAAATGTTTTGGACTCCACCAGCCCAACAAGCAGAGCCCTTTGAGGCTGATGGGAGTTGTAGTCAAGCATCTGGAGGGCACAGAGTGTAGGCCGATATAGATGCTGTAACGTTTCTGATTTAGCTGCAATATTCACTTAACAAATTCCATCCGTGAAAGCCTGTGCAAGGATTTCCACTTGTGCAATAGGGCTTTCCTCTCTCCTCACAGTGCACCTCTAGAAACTTGCTTGGATTCCTTTACTGCTGTTCTAGAAGGACTGATTGTAGTGTTGAGGTTCTTTTATTTTGGAGTTTTAGAAAACGTGATCCTATCTTTCCAGAATTTGAGTGAGGAAAACACTCAGTTGTAATGCTTTAAGATAGGTCAGCAGGCATTCCGTACATGGATTGTTCCCTGCGTCCCACATTTGTAAGATGCATCTTCTGATGCTTGTCCCCACTAGTTAACGTGAGGGAGTGGGTATCCCCAAGACAATCAAGCCAGGACTGCTGGAAGCAGTGGGAGTTTGGGCCCTTTGCTAGACATGACATTAAATACCATGTGAAACCAAAACATTATACAGTAATCGTCTTTTGGTTCAGGGGAAGGCTCTTGAGGAAGGGAGTGAAGTGCTTAAGGAGGAAAGTGCAATACAGTGGTACCTCAGGTTACAGACGCTTCAGGTTACAGACGCTTCAGGTTACAGACTCGGCTAACCCAGAAATAGTACCTCGGGTTAAGAACTTTGTTTCAGGACGAGAACAGAAATCGCATGACAGCGGCGCGGCGGCAGCAGCAGGAGGCCCCATTAGCTAAAGTGGTGTCTAAAGTTAAGAACAGTTTCAGGTTAAGAACGGACCTCCAGAACAAATCACGTTCTTAACCCAAGGTACCACTGTACTGGGCTTAATACTCCTCTGTGATCTGCTAATTCTTTTGTGCGTCCTTCAGCAAGAAACCTGTTTTTCACTAGAGAAAAATTCATTTCAGTTTTCCACCCTGGCTTTTCCCAAGCTCTCTATTGAACCAATAAAACATTTGCCTCCTTCTGTAGTGGCATTGGGGTGTTGATCTCACTGAGGTCTGGGAAATGTGTTTTTTTTTTTTAAAAAAAAAAATTTTTTGAGACTTTAGATTTTTGAGGTTTAAAATGTTAAAGTTTAGGTTTTAAATTTTGTATATTGTATTGTTATAAAGTGCTCTTGTACATTGATGTTGAAAAGTGGAATATAAATTTTAAATAAGAAATCTGTCCATTCTAAGCTAAAATGTCTGCTGTTTTGCAATTTGCCTTGTCAAATATGTTTGTTCAACCCTGTGATTTAGCTTCCGTCACCTTGAAAGTGAGAACAACAACTGAGGTTTATAGAACCTCTTGTTCATGCATCTGCAGTCTTGGATTAACCACTTATGACCTTTAATCCTTCTCATATGTGGTTGATGCAAAGCAGATCAGATCAGCTCTTTTCTGCCATGTGTTGAACGGTGAATTGACTGAAGCTTGACAATATTTTTATGTGTCTCCATCCTTCTGGCACTGCCCTTGCATTGAACTTTCTCATTTGTTTGTCTTGCTATTAGTCCTGAAAGTAAATTGCCAGGTGTTGGTTTTTTTTTTAAACCACACACATCCCCAGTAGTCATCAAAATACTTTTTTCCCTTGACAAATCATTATAGAGAGAGCACATTTCTCCCTTAACCTCAAAGGGATACATGCAGAACAAGGCTTGCATGTTCTTACACCATCCAAAAAGTGTGCGCAAATCTGTGTTTTATGCAGTATGGGGATAGTAGAGAGAGTGGGAGAGAATTTCTCCCACCCCTTAATAAGCCTACCTTCTGTAAATTCTTTCTAACGTTTGCAGGTATCAAGCAACCAAAGGACAATCAAATCATAGCTGTGCTATAATTTCCATAGTGATTCTATAGATTAGAAATTGCATAAATGACTTACCCCTGGCTTGAGTGAAGACTTTGTCTTCAGATGGTTGAATTGCCTTGAACTCTGTGAGCTGGCTTTGAATATGGTAGCCACTGTTCTTTCATTTTTGGTCTATAAAACAATTCAGCCTCCATATCCCAATTTTGAAAGTGCAGTGTGATTTTGTTTTCTGCTTTATATTTTACATGATCTTTATTTCCTTACATTTTTTTATCCCACCTTGATTCTGTCAGTGAAACCCAAGATGCATGTGGATCCTACAAAGACAACTGTGCAGGCACTAACCGGACCCTCACCTTCATAGGTTCAGGAAGGGGGTGGCCACCTGTGCCCTTGGTTCTTCCTGGGCCAGATTCAAGTAACAGGTCCTGCTAGTGGAAACTTGCATGACATCCTCTAGTGCAGTGGGGCTTTCCATTTCTCTCCCTGCAATCCACCCCCCCCATTGAGGAAGGGTTAGAAGAACCCCCAGAACATCACACGAGGGGAGAAGAAGGGAGATTATTCCAGGAATGCTTGTACTGACAAAATTATTCCTTAGCACTACATTGAATTCCTTCCTCTAATATGTTGCTTCACTTCATACTTTTTGATTCTGTTTTATTCTGGCCACATTTCTTGCCTGATCATAGATAATCCAGGATACCTGCTTCTCTGAGCTTTACCTGAACCCACCACCTGACTTGTCAAATTGTGTTTTTTACAATCAGTTTTTGGTTTTCACTGTTTCCTGTCAAAAGTATTAAGTCTTTGTCAGGAAACCCCCCTCACCCCAGCAGGTAGCATTCCCAGGTCCGTTGCGGTACAGGAAACCACCTCCCCCTCTCCGCAGTTCGTCGTCCTCCTCCTCTGGAGGAGGAGATGGAAGCAGGGAGTCGGGACAGGGGCTGTGTCAGGATCACAGAGCTTCAGCACCAAGCAGGAAGCGGGGAACAGGGACCTTTTCCCGCGCTCCGATCTCGCAGGGAGGAAGGACGTGGAAGGGGGAGGCGGGGGTTCAGAATCCCGCGCCTCCTGTGCTGGACCAAGAACCGGAAACGGTCATTCCCGGACTCTGCTGAGGGATGAGATCTGCTGAGGGATGAGATGGACGTTTTTGTTTGAGTTCCACTGTAAATATTTGCACAATAAAGAACTTAGTTGTTAGAAGTTCGGCTTCTGGCTGATTACTCATGAGCAACCACTGACGATCTGACAGTCTTATATCTTTAAGATGCAGCCAGTATCTCCCCCCCCCCACCTCCTTGGAGAGTCAGCAGAGGGTGTTTAGGTTAACAGCATCATTGTACAGTCTATAACCAGGTTAGCTCACATTCCTTTAAATGTGAATTTCCTGAATATCTAGGTTGAGAGTTGGCACAATATATTCAGAATATATTTTTTTAAGTGCGGAAGGCAAACAGGTGCATGCCTCAGGCACTAAATCATCCACTGTTGACTCAGTGGGACTCTAGCAGTCCACCTTTGTGATGGTTAGCAAATTCCAGAAGTTCCAGAGTCAATGGGTAATCCTTTTGACTGCATATGGAGAGTCTTTTCACGAAACGAATTGTTTATTAAACTGAAATGTGATGTGATAATTTCTTCCTCAGTAGGGCTTCAATTCCAACGTAAGATCACCAGTTTCCCCCCCGGGTTAAGTGAATAGGCCAGCAGTTTAAAAGTGGATGCAGCTGGGGAGCTCAAGAGTTTGTATACTAAGCATAAGAGAATTCATGCCACAATAAATACTGATCTTTAAGAGGCCCTGAGACTCTTGATCAGTCACTAGTATGTGTGAGTTCACAAAGACTGGAATCATTCTGAATATCTATTTTCAGAGGAGAAAGCCTGGGACAAGAATAACAACCTCTTGCACTGATTCTGATATGTATACAGCTGGAGTTTTAGAAGAAAAGGATGTACTGGTCTTGGAGAAGACAAGAAAAAAAATTGAAAATTATGGGACCGTATGTTCTATTCTTGGAAAGGCTCAACACTGTATCTCTCTTGGAATTTTGTATCAAGCTTTTTGACTATTTGCTTAACTTGTTGAATGTAGGTAAGAATGGTTACAATCATTCAAGAAAAATAATGTGTGTGTTCGGAAGTCTCCTTAAAGCCACATTGATGGCCACTTGGAATGAGTTCTCTTTCCTTTTCTGCCTTGGATGGCTGCAGAGTGGCACATCAAAGGGAAGCAGAAGCTTGCTAGGAATCAGGATATAGTTTTTAAAACATTTGTCGCCCAAATATAAGACTTTTAAGTTTTTGCAACGGACATTCGTTCATTAGCCAACTAGAGGGAGAGACTTTTATGTTCCCCAACTTTGGTCCAGGAAGTGATGACTACATAGGAAAAAATCATAAGATATTATATATTAGGGAAGTTGATACTATTGCTGTGGGTGGGGGTAAAGGCAGTGAACCTAGTCTGCTTTTGTGATCCTGTCCAGAGAGGTATGTAGCATTTATAAGCTGGCAGTTGTACTAAAGCAAGAAAATGGGCTTATTAAACTCAATTCCATCTAAAATTTGGACTGGCGCTAGCTTGTTGCTTCCTTTTTTACCCTTCTTGCTGAAATTGTTATGAAATGGACCATGAGATGATTCCAGGTGATTCCTTCCATCCCACTGAGGCCATCTACTGCTTTACTGTGTTTCATTGTGACTTTTTTTTTAATAGTGTTTTTTGAGTGTGGAATTGTTCAGCTGATTGAGCCAAAGGTATACCTGTTGAACTTGGGTTGTTGCTTCTAGTTGAAATTGTTCACTCTTCACTTATGAAGAAAAGCAGTGTCAAAAGAGAACATAACACAGTGATTTGTATGTGTGCCGTTCTCAGTCTGTTATTCATCCATCCCTTTATTTTCACCCTTCCCATTCTCCCCCCCCCCCTCTCCCCCTCTCCCCCTACTCTCCCCCTGCCCCTCACATGCAATACAGACATAGCTGACGAGGTGTCCATTCTCTTCTCTGAGGAAATGAAAAGGCATATTGTAAGCCCGAAAACTCAGTCTGGTTGTCAGCCAGAAATTAGTTCTCTAAAGAAGACGGTGGTGGGAGGGAGGGGAGGGGAAGGAGAGGGATGAGAAGAGAAAAGTACACTTTGCAATAGTTTTGCCTAGGTTCACTGCACATGGCTGGATATGTGAAGGGGGTATTAAGGGTCCTAAGCATGCAGGTTTCAGAAGGAAGGCAGATTGTGTGTCTGGGAGGAATTAGGCAAAAAAATTGGACTATTTATTTAATCCTCTCAAGCAGTCTTTTTCTTCTCTCCCCCCCCCTTCTGTTTTTCTTTTGGTGTCGAACAGACTGCTTTACAGGGGGGCACGTGTGGCAATTAACACATGCAGCTGTAGGGCTTCCACCATATGGTTGAATTTCAAATGGCCATTGATCTGGGAACTCACTGCATTACCCACCCCCCACTCTGCAACCCGAAGCCTTGAAGATGTGAGGCAGGTTTTATAGAGAGACTTTCCTCGGGAGAGAGAGAGATTGCTGGGCTGAGCAGAAACTAGCTTAAAGGCACAGGGTGTTCTCTCAGGTGCCTTTAACTGCATCGAACCACTGAAAATGTGCATTAAATATAAAACTTAGGATGCATATGTTAAAAAGACACATTAATTCTAGACTTTGCTTACATAAAACCAATGGCTCCTTTTCCTCCCTCCATCTCTTCCCACTATTTTCAAAGAGGATCCCTGAACTGGGATTTGACCCTGGAACTCCCTGGTCATAGTTCCTTTTTTAGACTGGTCATTGTGCTTATCAAAAGGAAAGTCCTCTATCTGCTTCAATAGGCAACAATATATTAACGTGTCCCAGTAAGGAGTGTGAGAGAGTTACTTGTTTGTGCACACACCCGCCTGGTTATCCAGGAATGGTAGTGCAAAATGGCTATTGCATCGGGTTGTGTCAAAAATTGTACAGAAAGCTTTGGTGAGCGATTTCACCATTAGACAGAACAGGGATAAGAATATCTATTTCATGGTGCATTTCCAGCTAAATGGCGACATTTTCATACTTCTTATTGAGGCTTGTGAAATTGTGTGTATTAGAAGTTGATTGAGACAAATGATTTAAGACACATGTGACATGTAATTGTCCAGGCAGGTGTTCTGTATATCTGCATTAGATCACTAGCACTAACAAACATCTCCCCCTCTCTGTATAGACAGAATTGTGTTGGTTATCATACTTCAAGATGTACAGGGCTAAGGATGGAAGAAAGCATGCCTAAGTTGATTTACCGTGGTGGCATTTACTGAACTGAAAACTCGCCCATTCTTTCAAGGTGAGGCTGCCAATGCCAAGCCTCTCCTTTCCATCCTCCATCAGCTACAAACAGAAAAAGGGAAGATCAGTTCCCAGAACTGATCCTATTCTGCCATTTCTGAAAAGGACCTTCAGGAGAAGGTGATGTTCTCATTGATCCTGAAATGAAACTACATCTACAGTAGGCCAGGAAATGTGTCTTGTCACTGTGTTTGGAGGTGTGTTGGCTAAACCAGTCCCATGCCAGACCAGTAACACCAAGGGACCACCACTGGAGGACAGGAGAGTACAGTGTGTTAGTGTGACAGTGTGGCTGATTGACCGAAGCCTAGGAGTTGGCATAAACTGATATTACATATGCCTTGCAAATTTCCTTTAATGTTGGACGGTATCTCTGGATGATACATTCAGTGTGTCTTTCATACTTTTAATTAGATACATAATTTTTCTTGTCCCAGATGAAAATTGAAACCTATCTTCCCTTGGTATCCATGCCAAAGGGTCGGAGAGAAGAAAAAGCTTCCAGACATGCTTATTAAACTACCTGTTTGCACCCCAAGTCATCATTTAAATGCTATCTAAAGCTTTACGGATTAATGGCAGGTTTGCTATTGGACAAATTAATAGCAGGGGTGCAAGTGGGATGTGGTTTTGTATCCTTGGTGGTGTAGAGTGGGTGGGGTGCTCTGTATCAAGATTTCAAGAGTCACGGCTTTCAAAGCAGTGCCAGAGTGATGCAGCTTGCAAGAAAAACCCAGCAGCGACGGGCCCTTTTGACATATCCTTTTTAAAGGGCTGCTTCCAGGAAGAGGGGATGCTTTGTCCGTGGTCAGAATAAATGCATTGTACACCCAGACAATTAACTCTTCAAGTGACTTGCCAGCCTCTTTAAAGCCAATATACTCCCCTTCGGTCTATCCCCAGCTCTATTCAAACACTTAAGCACACCATCTTTGTTTTGTTTATTATTCAAAAAAGAAAAAAGAAAAAAAGTCCTTCACAGGAGTAGCTGGAGCGGATCAACATTGTCCTCTCGGTGGCATTTATCTCCAGCCAGCAGTGAATGTGTCAATCAGGAATCAAAAAGCCAAACAGAGGAGGCTTTGAATCATGTCATCAGGGGTCGAAGTGACTTCCAGCTGTCTGTGCAACACCAAAGAACTGTGCTGTCTCTTGCAGAAGTATACTGACTTGACGATATTAGATCACAAAGTCTTTGAGGAATATTCCACCAACCTCCTTCATATTGATGCACCTGCAAGGGAGATATTTGGGGTGGAGGAAAGGGAGGGAGACTAATTTATTCCAGAAAGCCTCATTTCTGCTTGGCTGAAGATTCCTTAAGCATACTGTTGCAATTAGCATTGACAGTGTTTTGTAAAAAGCAGGCACCGTTTATTTCAGAAGTGTGCAATTATCTCTCAGGTTGGAGTTCATGATGGCCTTGAATGTTGAAGCATTTGGATTCTAACCAAACATTTTTGTGTTTATAGTCTTCTTTCCTTGACTGATATCTGTACAGTGAATTATAAAGCAGACCCCCTTTTCTGAAAGCCCTGTGAAACATAGAATCAATACTGCCTCGTCTTAAGTAACATATCATTTTCACTCCCCTGTAATCAGCATGGTTTATGACATAAGAATACAAAATGAAATGACAAAATACATAATATAACACCCCCCTCTCACAAATACATTTAAAAGGCCCATTGAAGGCCTTCATTTCCCACCAAGCCTTTTTTTATCCTAGGTCCCATCTGCAATTTACATTCAGAGCACTATTACACCATGATTATATCTGTGACTTTTCAGTATAAGCCAAATAATTTGATATCATGTTAGCTTAGATTAGGTTTATTAATTATATATGTCCCTTCCAACTAAAAAGCTCTAAAGCAATTTACAACTAAGTAAAAAATAATAATGCAATGTTCATAATACAATGGTAGGAGGGTTTTCTGTGACTATAAGACTACTTTTTAATCCAGGAAAATCTTCTCAAAAGTCGGGGGTTGTCTTATACGCCGGGTGGAGAATCTACAGTCGAGTATATCTCAAACTCTAGATTTTAACTGGAAAAGTTGGGGGTCGTTTTATATGCCCAGTCGTCTTATACACCGGAAAATACGGTATCTGGGCTTTTGATCAACAACTGTTAATCCAGCTATGGGAAACATCAGTCCAATACTAGATAAAGTTAGTTGCACCTAAATCCTGCTGAAATGAATGAGAATCTTTGGAGAACACTTTCTGATTAGAAAAAGTTGGTCATCTTGTCACTAATTAAAATGAGAAACACTGCTTAACAACTTGGAAAGCATTAAGATCGGCTTCTGTAAAACAACAGCTTTAGCTTAATTGATTTTAAGAGTTGCAGCATTTAACTGCAACTAACTTTCCTGTGTATCAGCACTATTCGGCTTTAAGTTTGTTTTCTCAGTTAACTGGTTAGTGCTTTATTTTTCTTACCAAGTTGTAATCAATTGGTTTTTTTTTATAAAAAAAAAATTGATTAAACTTTTAAGAGTTGAATCACACACTCTGGTTACAACTCACAGCCCCATAAAATACTGCCCCCGCGTCTCCCTTCCCACCTTGACATTAACCTCATTGGGTTATATGTTTCTACCTTCATCTGCTTCCTGTTCTTTTTATGTGGAATTCTGTATGTTGGCTGGAGCAAGGATGATATTTCCCCTGTTTTTGGAAACTCTGCTTTTAGGATTACTGCATCTGGAAATTCAGCAGTGGTAGCTAACCAGTTGATCAAAACTGGGCAGGATTTTTGTTTTAAATGTTGCATAGCACTTCATCATATTATACTATGGTTTTGTAACTGAGATTTTCTTTCTGTATATCTTGTGTCAGGACATGAGGACACAGAACATGTGACAAGGTATTTAAAGCCACAATATGCTGTAAATGTCCCCAAATTCTCATTATGTCACTTGTTTTTATATGCTTACATGACCCAGCTAAGCAGACAAACTAATGCTCTTTATGGTTTTATTTTTGCACATTGTAACTTTTTATTTATTCTTATAGCACATACGTAATACAAATACCAGTAGAGGAGAGAAACAATGGCTACTTTTCATTGATGACATGTATGTCTGTACCAAAGAGCTCAAACTCTAGATCGAAACTCTTCTGACCTCAAACCCTTTCCCCCCTTGAAATGAGATAATGGGGCTGTAAGTTTAGGCATCCATGGGCTGAATCATAGCCAGAGCATGGCTCTGTCCCCATTTGCTTCATTCTGTGGCCAGTTTTCAAAAGATTATTTTTCTTCATGGTTTTAATTTGTTTTGGATTTTACTAGGTTCAAGCATTTATGAGAAATGTTTCATTATCTGTGCACTTGGAGAATTTCAGAACAAGGGAGGCCAATAAGAACACATTTCTTCTAGACACTCTTCTGTTTTAGCTTTGTTGCTATTAGTGATTTGCCAATGTAAGCATTAGAAATAATATGGCATACTAGTGATTGCAGCCTAATTTCTGTGCAGCAAATTGTGATGCCAGATTCCATGCTGATAAGATTCAGAAAACAAGATATTTCAACAATAATGAAAAGTATTAAGATGAAATATATTTGGAAGGCCAACCATTTTAGCAAGCAGAATCTTAGGCCTAGTTTTCATATCCATTACTTAACATGGCGGCCTTGTGCTGACAGGCTTCTCTGAATTAAGCTTTTGGCACAGTGAGGTGTGACTTCACCTGCTCATATACTAGCACATTGCGGCATCTCATGCTCCCAAGCCTTCAAGTAGTGATTTGCGCCACGTGTTAGTGTGATCACCACATCCAAGAAGCAGGAAACTGCCATATTAAGAATAGTTAACTAGGGCCACAATGAATAAACAGCCCATCTGATCCAAACGATGGTCATTCTTGCCACCCAGCCTTCCACAATACACCGAAAAGGAGAATGTTCTTTGGTTTTGGTTAATGCAATGAATGTGAGGGATGACAAAAAATGACCATTCTGAAAATGATTTTAATAATTCTCTGCTATGTTATTCTTTAAGCAAACTCCTTAAAGTTCTTTGCCTTTTGTGTTCTCATTCTTGTGATTTTCTCTCTGATGGACTTGGCCGGGCCATGTAAAAATCCCAATCATTCAACAATACTGGAGAGTAGATAGTATTTACCTCAATAATGGTAGTTTCTTTTCGATTCTTTTTAACTCTCAATTCAGATGATGGTTCGAAACCAACACCCACCATGGAGACCCAGCCTGTTTTTGACGGAGAAGGTAAGAACCTCAGAGACATTTATTCTCACGTAATATGTGTCAACCTAGTATTTTGTTATCCCATAAGAAAAATGCCTACCGCCACATCACACAATATATTTGATTTGGGTGTTAATTTTTTTGCATAACTCTCCCTAGATATTGGGTTGCTTGGAACAAATGCCAGTGTCAACTGGGTTCACTGCCATATCTGTGACTATCCATTTCTGTAATCATGATGTGACAATAGAATTAGTTTACAGCCAAGTTTGC
This sequence comes from Lacerta agilis, assembly GCF_009819535.1. Taxonomy (NCBI): domain Eukaryota; kingdom Metazoa; phylum Chordata; class Lepidosauria; order Squamata; family Lacertidae; genus Lacerta; species Lacerta agilis. The sequence continues at coordinate 45,213,190 of NC_046312.1, read as the reverse complement.
GCTTCTCAATAACAACAGCAACAAAAAAAGAAGAGGACATATTTGGAAGGTCTACTACTTCCTGCATATGATGCCATGTTTAAGAAAAATAGGCCACTTGAAATATAGGCGGTAGACAACTTGGAAACAAAGCTACTGGTATGCAGGCTGAGACCCTACCTGCCTGCAGACTGTCTCACCAAAGTGGTGCATGCTCTGGTTATCTCCTGCATGGACTACTGCAATGCAGTCTACGTGGGGCTACCTTTGAAGGTGACCCGGAAACTGCAATTAATCCAGAATGCGGCAGCTAGACTGGTGACTGGGAGTGGCCGCCGGGACCACATAACACCGGTCCTGAGAGATCTACATTGGCTCCCGGTACGTTTCCGAGCACAATTCAAAGTATTGGTGCTGACCTTTAAAAGCCCTAAACGGCCTCGGTCCTGTATACCTGAAGGAGCGTTTTCACCCCCATCATTCAGCCCGGACACTGAGATCCAGCGCCGAGGGCCTTCTGGCGGTTCCCTCACTGAGAGAAGCAAAGCTACAGGGAACCAGGCAGAGGGCCTTCTTGGTAGTGGCCCCTGCCCTGTGGAACTCCCTCCCTTCAGATGTCAAAGAGATAGACAACTACCAGACATTTAGAGGACATCTGAAGGCAGCTCTGTTTAGGGAAGCTTTTAATGTGTGATATTTTAATGTATTTGATTTTTGTTGGAAGCTGCCCAGAGTGGCTGGGAAAATCCAGCCAGATGGGCAGGGTACAAATAATAATGATAATAATAATAATAATAATAATAATTAATTACTGGTGAATACAAAATAGGAACACATTATCAGATCTTTCACTTCATTAGTTGAGATATGTGGAATTATGTTCTTTTATGGGACTAAGGGACAATCTTATATCCATTAAGTCCCATTTAACTTGGTGAGACAGGTGTCTGAGTAGACATACGTAGTACTGTGCTGTAAAGTGTCTTTTCAAATTGATTTGCCATTGCTCCCCCATATTGATGAAAAAGAGTTGTTAGTATCCATACTGAGCAAGAGCAAAGCTGCCATTTTGGTCATCCCTCCTGTGTTTTTCAGAATTACTTGAGAGAGCTTTTTAGTTGCTTAGTTGCTGATTAGGACTCTTCCTTTGCTGAGCTACATGTTCTTTCTCCCTGTACTTTAATTTGTACCACCAATTTTCTCCCTTTATCATCTTTTTGAATCAGTTGTGGTTCAAGTGCAGGTTTGATGTAAAAGATCACTCCGTGTTGTTTTGAATTGTCTGCTGAAATGAATTCCGTCCCTAATCTTTTATTACCGTAATCAAAAAATTCTCATGTTTCTTCACAACACGAGTCTCTTGGAGGCAAACTATATCAAGGTTTTGTTTTAAAATTACATTTTCCACCCTGTTTCTTTTCACCTTATTATTCAATCCGTTAACATTCCAAGTTAGTAATTTAAGGCTTGCCATTGTCTGGTTTACTTAAAAAACATTTATTTATTATTAATCCATTAATCCACAGCAACTTGGAAAACAGCTGCCGTGATTGCACAAATCATGGCAGTACTGTTTTTATTATTTAGAGTATATATATTTATAGGCCACCCTATAATAAAAGTTCTCAGGTTAGCTTACAATTTAAAAACAGTCGTATCATAAAATATGATGCAGAATGAAAGCAAATGCCAAATTAAATTCAAAAACAGAAAAAGTGGAGAGCAAACGTATGAGCTAAAATGGATTTTAAAAGCTACAGCACATTTTAACAGGCCTGAGAAAATTTTAAGAAGCCTTTTACCTGATTCTAGAAGAACTTACAGGTAGGTGCCAGGTGAGCCTCTCCAAGGGGGGTATTCAGTAAGTGGGATGTCACTGCTGAAAAGGTCTTCTGCTCCTCACCTGGCTGATGGCACCTGAGGTAGCCCTGTGCCCTTCTGAAGAGCTTGTGCTTGGCCTGCTGTCATGGTTGTCTGATTAAAGCCCTTAAACTAATTCAATCTACCAGATAAATTGATTAAATCTTGGAGCCCCTAGTCTGTGAGAAAATGACAAATTCGTTTTATTTTCTGAAAGTAACAAATCATGTGGTATAGGAAATGAGAACGAAAATTGTAATCCAATTTGGGATCCAAAGCAGCGCCTGCTGTGTCCCACTTATGCAAGAGGACATCTAGCTCCACAGTTGAAACAGCAGTGATTCTTCACCCTCTGAACCTTTTGCTGTTTGCGGTGTGGGTAAGCTCTCTGGAATTGACTCCCAGTGAGGGGCTGCCACTGTAAGAGCTTTGTGCAGATATGCCGGGCAAGTTAGCTGAATCCTGGCCAGTGAAAAGTAGCTTTTCTTCATCTTTTTAAAAAATCATTATTATTTTATCTTATATTTTTTCAGAATATTTAAATTTGATGTCATCTTAAGGTTTTATAATGTACAGGACTTAATCAACTTGATTGCTGCCCTCTCCTGCAGAATGCAGTGATGAAGCTGAGTATGTAGGGGATAATATTTTAGGTATCCGGGTCCCAGTCTTGAACTTAGCTCAGTAGCTTACTTGGCAGCACCATAACACTATTTAATACATTAGTTACATACATATATCACACACACACACACACACATTAAAAAGGCATCTGTTCTTGTTTTCCAGAGATCACAGCTCCCACCCTTTGGATTAAGCATTTGGTCATCAAAGATTCCAAACTGAACAGTTCTAGTATGAAAAATTCAGGTAATGCTTACTTATCTTCCTTCCCATGTTGCAGATGGAGGCTAATTCAATCCCGCCTATAGTTTTATTAATCAAACTGATGAGAGTTTCTTCCCCCTGGTATCTTTCCAAATATGTTTCCACTGTTAATAATTATCCTAGGTGATAGCTTTGTGGTCTGACTGTTTCGAAGTTCTTTTTACATGCAGTCAGAAAGGCATTTGGGGCACATGTGATGGGCAATTGACTGGGCTTAGCTAAAATAAGTATAGTCTGCACAGAATGAAGCCGTACTCCTCAATTTTCCTTCCATTATCTGACATGGTGATGTTTAATCTCTCAGAATGTTTACCTGCCTTGACTCCTCATTCTGGTTGTATAACCAGGAGAAACTCACAGTTCTAAAGGCTGAATTCAGAATGAAAAGCTGAAAAGTGGATATATTTTACAGGTTACCTTGGATAAGGAGCAATGGACTCTATTAAAAATATCGTTCTGATTACTATTTCATATACTTACTCTTCACCATAAGGTCTCAGGTTACAGCAATTTAAAAAAAGAATATTAAAATTAATTCAAAACCAATTAAAGGAAGGTTGTGTGTGTTTGTGTAATGCCAGGGAATGATCTGTGTCTTCAGCATGAGGTAGAAGCTACATAATAAAGGTACCAGATGCACCTCTGTGTGGAGGGAATTCTTCAGTTTAGGATCTGCCACCAAAACTGATGCTCTTTTCCTGGGGCTCCACCACCGGACTTCTGAGGGTAGTGGAATTACCAAGCAGACCCATGCTACCAGTCTGAGACCCTGAGAGGGTCTGCAGGCAAGGAGGCCACCGTTCGGATATTTGGGGCCTAAGTCTAATCACTAACTGGGGGCACCTTCCTTCTTCCGCTAGTCTGTTAACTGCCCTAGAGCACATTAGTTAATTGCTGGTGCTACTAATTCATTACGAGAGGAGTTTGAAGGCAATGCCTGAAAAGTTGGTGCTTTTCCTTGCAAACAGAGATGACAGCTTTTCAGAGAGGCATTGTGGGGTAGCCCCTTCACTGCAAGGTATGGGCTTTGCTCAGAACCCTTTGTACTACAACGTTTGTAAGTTTGGGGTAAAGAGCGATTCCAGCCATGCAGCCAACCTACACTGTCAACCTTTCAAGAAAACCACAGGATGATGTAATGAGTGGATACATGGAACTATAAACAGCTCTGGGAAAGCTAGCAGTAGCAGTCAAGTAAATACTTTGCAGCGACTAGTGGTCTGTACATGACGTTATTTGAAAGGAAGAATGAGTAATCTATTAAGGTTAGCAGCTGAAGACAGGTTTTGTATGTGTGTGTCTTTTTTTAAAGCCAGCCTTGGCACCCAGAAATCTGGGCACTTTTTATAGTTTAAAATAGAGACTCAATAGAGATTTTCTATTACAATGTGAGCAAAAATTCAAATAGTTCTATTGTTTAAAAATTACTTGATTCAATCAAGTAATGTAAGGAATGCAGTAAGTGGGACCTGAGTGATACTATTTTAGTTGGGAGGCAAGGAGATGGTGGCACTGATTGCAATGGGTTACAATGATGCAAACTGACCAGCAGTTGAAACCTGTTAGAAAGTTTCACATGCACTTCATAGGACATCTGTGAACTGGTTCAGTATAAATTTGGTTGACTATTATTATGAGATTTAGCAAGCATTTTTTAAAGTCCTAAGACCACTTTGTTTTAGTGTCAGTTTACATCTGAAGGTATTTTAAAATCTCAGTCAACTGAATTTGCTACTTGCTTATGTAACATGGTTTCTAGGGGCTGTATGGAAACAAAGGTGGCTGTTCCCATGTTATTCCATGGGGTGGCCATCTTTCCCCCCTGTACAGATCCTTGAAACTGTTCGATATGACCACATAGTGCTATTTCCCAGAACATTCCCAGCCTCATTTTGAAAGCAGATGGCATAATAATAATAATAATAATAATAATAATAATAATAATAATAATAATTTATTATTTATACCCCGCCCATTAAACATTAAAAGCTTCCCTAAACAGGGCTGCTTTCAGATGTCTTCTAATAGTCTGGTAGTTGTTTTTCTCTTTGACATCTGGTGGGAGGGCGTTCCACAGGGCGGGTGCCACTACTGAGAAGGCCCTCTGCCTGGTTCCCTGTAACTTGGCTTCTTGCAGCAAGGGAACCGCCAGAAGGCCCTTGGCACTGGACCTCAGTGTCCGGGCAGAACGATGGGGGTGGAGACGCTACTTCAGGTATACTGGACCGAGGAGGTTTAAGGAAGTTAAAGGAGACACAGAAGACACAAGAAAGTGGCTTTAAAACCCTTGAACCACCTTGTAGTATGGCAAATTTATTTTTTAAAAAACAACCTCACATGAAAGCTGCGCATGTGCAGAAAGTATAAATTAACTTAGTCAAATATTGATTTAAAATATGAAAATATTATAGCTTGTTAACATCAGTGTGTGCATGTGCATGTGTGTATAGGAATCACTAACATATTAGATTCCAATTATGAAAATGCTCATTTCTAGTTTCCGCATCATCACTTATTTTCTCCTGCCTGTTTTCCAATATTCCAAGTGTTTTGCAATAAATAAAGCATTATAAAATAAAATGCTGCTTAAACATACTGGGTTTGCAAGAATGATTTTGATTTGGTGAGGAGGAACGGATATTCTGTTACAAGGATACAGATTATTTGACCCAAAGAGATTAAAACAGGCTTCCTCAACCTCGGCCCTCCAGATGTTTTGAAACTACAATTCCCATAATCCCTGACTACTGGTGCTGCTAGCTAGGGATCATGGGAGTTGTAGGCCAAAAACATCTGGCGGGCCCGAGGTTGAGGAAGCCTAGATTAAAATATAGAAACTTAGTCTATAGGGCTCTGCATTCTAGCAAATGCAATAGTGTTAGAATACCAAGTGCACATTTCTGGAAGCCTGACAGATTTTGGAATGGTGGTTAGAATATTTATTGGCAGTGGTGGAAAAAAATATATTTGAACCATTTTACTTTATTTTATTTTAAATTAGAAGTGGGGTGGTCCATCCTTGGCGAACTTAAGCTTTAAGTTGGCTTGTTTGGAGGCAAGTACTGCTGAAGCAAGGCAAGGAGTGATGGAAGAGGCTAAGATCTTCCAGACAGCCAGCAAACAAAGTAATGAATAACATGCCACTGGGAACCAGTTAATCTAACCTTATGAAAAGGTGCAAAGTATACAACTGGGAAAAATAACACCGTATAATAATCAGCACGCAATCATAGGTGCTAAAACCATATGCAGCTAGACAAATAAATGAGGTTCGCTCCTGCTGCCCATGTGATAAATCACTTACAAAGAATTCAGTCTCTCCCCTACCTCCAAAGAAAGAAAACAAATTACTCCAAGCACAAAGTCATAACAGCAACCCCCACAGCTGCTGTAAAGTCACCTAGGGGCAGGAAGGGAGAAGGGGAGGGAAAGAGGCAAGGTGGTGGGCAGCAAGGTGTCATGAGACGTTAGAACGAAATCTCAAAGTGCTTGACTGGAAGCCCGTGGATTGGCCACTGGAGTTAGAATGAAAACAGAAAGGCACCAATAAACGCTGGTTAGCTTTCCTGAAAAAGAGGTGCTGGGTCTAGGCAGGTGGACTTTGCACTCTTTGTAGGTGAGACAAATGAATTGCCCCTGTTCTCCAAGACATTGGCCTTATTCCAGATGTTGTGGAGCTGAGCTCTGGAATGTAAAATAGGTTTGGGGGCTGAGCCCTGACTTATGCTAAGCTCTGTAATTTAGGTTAAAAATGGTGAACTAGCAAAGCAATAATAGATGTTTACTGTTTTTAAGCATTTACTTACTAATGTGTCACACGCAATACACCTCTTAGAAACTCTGGTAATTTAAGTGGTATATAAATAGCACAAATAAATGAAAAAAAAAATGAAATGAAATGGTGATTTTTTTAAAAAAATTGAGCCATAATGCAAGGTCTCAAAATAGATGTGAGCTGGTATTCTGGGGTAAAAGCATCTTACCCCCACCCCCACCCCCAAGTGTATCAAAAATAACTTCTTTGTGGGCAGTGATGAAAACAGGGAAAGGGAGAGGAAATATTTCAAATACATATTTCAGATTATTTAAGATGGTTTGGGGTTAAACTGGACACACACCTGGAGTTCAGAATAGTGAAGGGTGCCATCTGCGTTATTTGCAGGTGAGTTCTACTAAGTGCATTTTGGAGAGTTTTCCACTGTATCAGTTTGTTCTCCACCTTGACTCCTCCTAATGGTTTATGAACCAATACTGCACATTTGCCATATGGTTCTGTATGTACTTCTCTGCATTTCAAATAGGAGAACCACAGTGAAATTCACTAGCTGGTAAAGGCTAAAAGGTTATCTATCATGCTACTTCAGAGACCAAAAGCACTTGTAAACAAAATTAAGAAACAAAATTGTACTGTATTGTGTTTTACTGTGATTGTTCTTCTTGTGCTTTTTGTAGAGGTATAGAAAGCCCAAGACAAAGCATTTGGTCTTCTAGAGATTGTAGTTATGGGGGGGGGGGGGGAGCCTTCACTTATTTCTTTTTCGAAAGGGAAATACTCCAGTGATTGCTATCCGACCCTAGATGGTATGTCACGAGAAGTGCAGGTGTTCTTGTATAAAAGGAGTGGGGATAGAGAGGCGCTTATGCATCTGCTCCTCCCAATGTTTGCTCAGCTGGTGTTGTGCTCCTAAATGGAAAGGGGAGTTTTTGCCCTTTCCTTACCTGCTGTTTTCCATGATTTGCAGGCTTTTGTTTCGGGGTGGGGGGTGGTGGTAGTAGAGGGAGATGCCTCTTTCCCACACTGAAGACTTGTCAGTTACTGAATGTATTGCATGGCTTTTTGTTTCTTTGGTAGGGAAGGGGAAATTGTGTCATAAGGAACATAAAACCTCTGATCTCTGCTGAGTGTTTGATCTGGGGATACAAATCTCCATTTTCAATGTCCCAGCCATAGCATTTCGTACTCGAATGTGCTGTTGCCAGACAAACCATATTTGTGCCTTAAATCTGAACAGTGGTGCCACACAAGGTGATAACATTTTAATAATAATCTACCTGTTGAGATGGGCCACCTCACCCTCTCTAATGTTGACAGTAATATTTCTCAAGACCTCTGGGTATAGGGCGGTATATTATTCAATAAATAATAATAATAACAAAAATAATAATGAAACAAATCTGGGTTGGTTCCTGATAGGTTTGGAGGATTTAGCTGGCATTGTTAGTGATCCTGTTAAAAGCTTTGTTGGCTTTGGAATGGTGAAGGCCTCTGATGGTTGACTTGATTCTCCCAGATACCTTCGCCTGCTGTGGAGAACCTATTTAGTTCTAGGGAGGGATTAAACAGCCAATTTGGTTTCTTTTCATTTCTAATTTTTCCAATCTTAAATTCAGTTCCTCACATTTCTGCAGCAATTTGCATTTTTAAGTACCTCACGAAAATTCAAGATTTTAGTGCGAATTTCTTTGTATGCAATTATCCCTGATATACACATTTTTGCAAAATAGTTCCCCCTTATATAATGCAGTTTGTGTGTTCCTTTCACTAATATATGCACACTTTACCCTAGTATATGCAGTAATTCTGCTGCACTGATCTGTGAACTTCAGGAAATTCACTTGGAAGTAGGTTCAGAGTGAAATTGCAATGGCTTTTATTCTACAAACGAGAACTTAAAAGCTAAACCAGACACCACTTTTTTTAAAAATGGACTTGCTCTGAACCATGTCCTTCCATTGCTTGTTCCAGGCAAAACTGGACCATCTTTCTAATAGTTGGCTGCATCACTGGCTTCGTGCCATACACTGTCTGTCATGAAAGCATCCATGGAGAAATATGATTGTATTCTTCAGACGGTATGAGCCTAGGTGACTTGTGTAAATCCATGCCTACGAATGAAATTACACATTTCCCCAAAAGATCTTAACAGGAAAAAATGTCATTCACAAATAAGCCACACTTATTCATGCTCTACCCTGAGCTCTTATAAATTAGTTTGGAGTGTCAAAGGGATTAATCCAAAATATAGCTTAAATGTTTTGTGGGTCAGCAGCCCTGATTGAAAGGAGATTCCTAGCACTTGCCTCACTTCTCCCATTTCTTGTTGGAAGATGAAATCTAGAATTTTAATCTCCTCAAAGGACTCCCCTCCCTCTTTCCCTTCTTGCAGCAGCAGTAGTAGATTGGCAGCATTGCTGGCCTGCTTACCTGATGACAGCAAAAATTGGATAATGTGACAGTTATTCTTTTAAAAATGGCCACAGCTTTATTATCTTGGCCAAGTTGTCACTCAGCACCTCCTTTCCCTACCCATTCATTATGCTGAACATTGTTCTTTTCCCATAGCTCAGTCACTAATTTAACATAGAGAAGGATTTATTTTTGTTCTGTTTCTCCTCTTTTTGATGACATTGACTCACTTTCCTAAATAGGTGTTCATAACTCCTTAAAAAAAAAGAGAATACTGGTCTGGACCGTGGAAAGAATCAATCTATATATCTTTCCCCCCCCCCCTCAGTGTGGGGAAAACATCTTTTCTCCCAAGCCATTTAACCTGGAAATAAAATAAAATAAAATAAAATAAAATAAAATAAAATAAAATAAAATAAAATAAAATAAAATAAAATAAAATAAAATATGACCCTTTCAGTTGTTCTGGAACTACAGTGGTGCATCGCAAGTCGAAATTAATTCGTTCTGCGAGTGCTGCCGTCTAGCGAAAATTTCATCTTGCGAAGCAACAACGGGGGAAGCGCTGTTTGACGGGGAAAAAAACGTGAAAAATTTTCGTCTTGCGAGTCGCGCCCATAGGAAAATTCGTCTTGCGAGTCACCCTTTCGTTAGCGAATGCCTTTCGTCTAGCGAGTTTTTCGTCTAGCGAGGCATTCGTCTTGTGAGGTACTGTACATGTGAGCAGGGAGAAAAACACTCCTGAAAGCCAGGAACATGGAGGAAATGAAGGAGAAAGAGGAAGTAAGGAATTCTAACAGGGTGCAAAAATGGGGAGCTGTTAGGTAGCATAAAAAGAGGTTCCTAGGCTGCAGATTACCCAGCTGTGCAATAAATGTTTAAGGGTAAACTCGAGTAGGATTCACATGTGAAGCTAGAATAGAGAATCTAGCACAGAGAAGCTGTCAACATGTCCCCAACAGTCAATAGATTAAAAAAAAACAACCCATTGCAACCTTCCCAGTCTATCACAACCATCTCCACTTCTTTGCCAGCCACCTGCTCATCCAGAGTTTTGAGGACATGGCATGTCTTTAAGAACATTAGTCCAGCATCTTGTTCTCATAGTGGCCAACCAGATGCCTGTGGGAAACCCACAAGCAGGATATTAGCACAAGATCACGTTCCCCTCCTGTGAGCCAGGAACAGATGCTCCATATTTGAAGGAGTGTAGTCAAGATTGCTTTGCTACCTCATCTGATGTTGGTGTGAACTCTTAGACTCAACATTTTGCTTTGAATTCCTGCATTGCAGAACTTTGCAGAGTTAAGATGTAAATATGTCTGGAATGCCCTTCATTTCAGTGGAGCATTTTCCATTGCATAAAACAAATAAATGGAAAACTTGAGCAGACCATGAAGGGGATTATTTGGCTCCCTTTTCCCTGCATCTGAATAAATGAATGACCCACCTCACCTTGACAGGAAAGGTGTAAATTGCTGTCAGGCAGAGAGCTTGAGTAATTTGGCAGCTTGTGATGTAATTGATTTGTGAGGGTGCCCAGAGGCCTCTAACTGAATAACTCCTCTGTTTGTATACAGCACAGAAACAGTCACCTTAAAATAAAGAGTAAAGCCTGTCAGCAAAGCAAAGTTCCCTTAAATATCAGCTGAGGACTGAACTTTTCAGATTTTGTTCATTTTTTAAAATTACCCCCTTTCTCTACTCTAGTTTACAACCCTGATCAAGTTGCTCTCGTTATGCCAAGTTACACACACACACACACACACACACACAGAGAGAGAGAGAGAGAGAGAGAGAGAGAGTTGTTGTTTAAATGCATCATTTGCAGAGATTTTTCTGTGGCAACATTATTTTGTGTGTGTGTGGAGTGGTCCATCTAGGCCAGGGATAGCCAAATTGATGCCCTCTGGATGTTGCTGGACTAAACTCCCAACACCCTTGACAATTGGCCATGCTCACTGGAGCAGAGAGGAGTTCTAGTATAGTATCATTCACTGGCTATCAGTAATCTAGGCAGTGTTTTCAAAATCTATGGAGAAATCTATGCTACGCATCTCCCATGTTATCCCTGTGTCTTAGGCTGTGTATGTAGTAAACCTTTTGTTAAGGGTGGCTGGGTATCGTAACTCCGTGAGGGTTAAAGAAGGTATTTTGAAGGTGATTTAAAATTATAGCATGCTCATAGCCTTACAGAATAATTTTGCATGGGATTCTGGGTTGCATTCTTGGGAGCGCTTACAAAGCATCAGCCAGGACTGTCAAATTGTGATGTTGTAGTCTCTGGAAACTGACTGTGCCTTTGAACATGGTCAACACTCCTCCCCTACGGCTGTGTGTTCTACCAGCAAGAATGGTGAAAAAGCTTAAGGAAGGACCTCTTGATATGATTCCCAGGAACTGCACCATTCCATGGAACACAGGTTAAAAACTGCTGGATTGAAAGATGTACTAGCAACTGAAGATGTTGGTATCTTTTCTCCCTTAAGTATCAAGCACGGGGGGGGGGGGGAAACCCCACACAAACCTGATCACTGGCTAAAGATTATCTGGCAAAGTAATGTCTCGTAAAAACCTGAACCTCAGTGGTGACTTTTGTGACAGCATCTTAGGCCTCTGTCTGTAGGATCAGATTGCAAGTTCCTAAATTATCAAGGTGGGAACAGGAGGTGGGCTTCATCATATCCCCTGGATAGTGACCCTTCCTTTCTTTGCTTTTCCAGAGAAAGTTAACTCATGTGACCATGAGAGGCAAAGTGCTCTTGAAGAGGCCAGGCAGAACCCTCGCGAAGGGATTGTTATCCCTGAATGTGCCCCTGGAGGACTGTACAAGCCAGTGCAGTGTCACCAGTCCACAGGATATTGCTGGTGTGTTCTGGTAGACACAGGTCGTCCTCTGCCTGGTACTTCCACCCGGTAAGAATCATCGCCTTTTGAATTACATGTTAGAAAATAAAATAAACTGTGGCTTGGGGGTATAGGAGCCACCACTTTAGGGTTAAGGACCTACACTCAATATATACTTTTTCTCATCTGCAAGGCTGTTTTCTTGTTAGTGAATAGCATAGTTGAACCCAGAGGACAGAGGATTTATTGCCATTTCTCTTAGAGGAAAGCCATGGTCATGGCATATTAAATATCAAAGAAAGGCAAATTTGAAATTAAATAATATTTTATATGTCAGAAATGCTAGTTCATTTCCCTTCTGCACATTAAACTGGCTTAAACCCCAGACAGATGGAAAACTAAGACAAAGGTATTTTAATGTGATTCTGCATATTTTATTAGAGCTCCTCATTTTCTTTGCTGCTCCCTCCCTTGATATGTTAACCTGTCCTCACTTGCTTCTCTCTCCCACAGTCATTGCACTTGTTCCTTCAGGGCAACCTGTCCCCACCTATTCCTATAGAACCTTGGGAAACAGGCAAAGAAAACGGTGTGATAATGGGCTAGTGCAAAGTCTTTAGACACAAAAATATTAATTAAGTTACCAAAGCCAACAAAAAAGGCATGTGTGAGACAGGTCTATTTAGTTCTGGGTTCTGGTTTGCTCATGTTCCTGGGAGAGTTGGGGGATGGCTTTGGGGAGTCCCCACACGACAGTGTACCATGTCTGCTAAGTGATCTCCTTAGGCCCTTCGAACTTTCTACACTGGTCCTGGGAGTGGGTTGGGAGGTGAAGATGAACAGTGTTAAGCCCAAAGGAGAATTCTGTTCTTGCAACAACCAGTTTCATTATTTTGCTCTTTCTACCCCCCTCCAATACTCCTGTGTCCAGTTTCTCTGATCCATTCCCTTCCACTAGCTCCAGGTATATACAGTGGGTAAATAAATGCCATGGGGCAAAATGTTCCCACCTGCCTCTTGCGCTGCTCCTGCTCCAGCTAACACTTGTTCATGGTGTGGGGCAAAGAGTGGGAGAACTCCTGAAGGCCATACCTTAAGGACATATTCTTTTTATATCTCTTTGGTCTCTAGATACGAGACCCCCGTGTGTGAAAGTGATGCCAGATCGAAGAGCCCGGAAACGGATGACCCTTTCAAAGACAGAGAACTTCCAGGTCAGAGTGGAGAAGAATTCTGTTTGTTCTACTCCCACCTCACTTGCTTATGGCAGCATTAAAAGCTAAGATAAATAAGATATGAGAATTATAAAATCACAGATTTGTAGTGTTGGAAAGGACCCAAAGGCTCATCTGGTTCAGCCCCCTGCAGTGCAGGATTCACAGCTAAAAAATCCCAGACAGATAACCTAAGAGAGAACCTCTGCTTAAAAACCTGCAATGAAGGAGAGTCCACCACCTTCCAAGGTGGTCCGTTCCACTGTCAAACAGCTATTATTGTCAGAAAGTTCTTCCTAATGTTTAGTCAGATGGCTCAGAGTGCTCTAGGGACAGTTAGCAAGAGTCGAGCTTTGTCTTGGGTTTATATCTGTGCTCATACGTTTATTAAATATTGCTACACTCCCTGAAGATAATCGTAGGAAATTCCATCACCATATGTTTATTTGTATGCCACTGTCTCCCAAAGTGGCTTGCAATATATCAAATGAGCAATAATTATAATAGTTCAAAAGGCATTTTAGAAACAATTTGAAACAGCCATAATGATATAAGACAAAAAAAAACAACAACCCACCCCCCAAAATAAGGGAAGAAATTCCCCCTCCATGTAAAGTCTAAAATAAATGTATGCTTTGAATGTGGGAAGTAATCCTACTCCGCCCCTGTTGCCTCCTGGCTTTCCACTTACTTCACATCATTTCTGTTGGGCTCCATGTTCATCAGAGTAATTCTTCTACAATGTTGTTGTTTAGCCCTTTAGTCGTGTCCGACTCTTTGTGACCCCATGGACCAGAGCACGCCAAGCACTCCTGTCTTCCACTGCTCCCCGCAGTTTGGTCAGACTCGTGTTGGTAGCTTCGAGAACACTGTCCAACCATCTCGTCCTCTGTCGTCCCCTTCTCCTTGTGCCCTCCATCTTTCCCAACATCAGGGTCTTTTCCAGGTAGTCTTCTCTTCTCATGAGGTGGCCAAAGTATTGGAGCCTCAGCTTCAGGACCTGTCCTTCCAGTGAACACTCAGGGCTGATTTCCTTAAGAATGGATAGGTTTGATCTTCTTGCAGTCCATGGGACTCTCAAGAGTCTCCTCCAGCACCATAATTCAAAAGCATGGTCCAGCTTTCACTTCCATACATCACTACTGGGAAAACCATAGCTTTAACTATACGGACCTTTGTTGGCTAGGTGATGTCTCTGCTTTTTAAGATGCTGTCTAGGTTTGTCATTGCTTTTCTTCCAAGAAGCAGGTGTCTTTTAATTTCGTGACTGCTATCACCATCTGCAGTGATCATGGATCCCAAGAAAGTAAAATCTCTCACTGTCTCCATTTCTTTCCCTTCTATTTGCCAGGAGGTGATGGGACCAGCCATGACGTTAGTTTTTTTTTATGTTGAGCTTCAGACCATATTTTGCGCTCTCCTCTTTCACCCTCATTAAAAGGTTCTTTAATTCCTCCTCACTTTCTGCCATCAAGGTTGTGTCATCAGCATATTTGAGGTTGTTGGTATTTCTTCCAGCAATCTTAATTCTGGCTTGGGATTCATCCAGTCCAGCCTTTCACATGATGAATTCTGCATATAAGTTAAATAAGCAGGGAGACAACATACAGCCTTGTCGTACTCCTTTCCCAATTTTGAACCAATCAGTTGTTCCATATTCAGTTCTACAAACTTTGGTACAAAAATGGTGGAAGCCAGAAGAGTGTGGCTGGCTGGTTACTCAAACATGCTCTTCCGCACATGTGTAGCTACTAGTTTTTCATACTAGTTTACTGATGATTTATGAGCTGCTGGAGGTAATTTTAATTATTTTTAAATATTGTAGCATCTGGTAATATTTATTTTTAAATCTGAACCTTGCATTTTAATCCTTTATGGATTTCCATGTCACCAGAAACTGGATTTGTGTAGATCCAGTTGTACTATTTTAAATGAATGTAAACAAACATCCACACTATGATTTAAAACATCTATGTGAACTGAAATCCACATTAACCTCTGATATTGCTATCTTGGTGACTATGTGTGCTTGAGTTCCTGTGTCCTCATCGCCTCCTTTACCTTTTCCCTTTGCTGCATTTCCTATGTGTCGGGAGAACTTTGCTCATTTACACTGATTTCTATGCAGAACTTGCTGTATGCATTTGTTCAACCATTCTTCCGCCTTTGCCTTGTTGACTTTGGAAGCAGAACCACAGAATGCATATATGACAGAAAACTAAAATGTGGGTCACATTTGGAGTAGGGTGGGCAGGTGTGATTTAGGTTGCCTGCAGAAATGCAGGACGCAGCAGTCATTAGAACTGCACCCAAACAAAAATTTACAGCTCCATACAGCATAGACATGGCCTTGGGAAGAAGAAGAATCTGTTCTGACTACCATTTGTTCAAAGGAAGCTTCTATTCCCTTTGCAGGCTGCCCAGAAGGGAAGAAAGTAGAATTTATTACAAGTTTACTGGATGCTCTCACCACAGACATGGTACAGGCCATTAACTCAGCAGCACCTGCTGGAGGCGGAAGGTGAGTTTGGAAGGCATTCAAGTTGAACTGAAACAAAAGAACCAAAGATGTATCTGGTCTTAAAGGAGACTATTTCATTTGAGTAATACACTAGGGAAATTCAAGCTCTGGACTCGGTCATAAGTAGGGATGGGGAGGAATTTGATTCAGTTTGCATTTGAAGGTGTATGTACCCAATTTGTCATTTTTGAAACAATATGCAAACCGAGAAACAGCTGTTCTTTGAAATTCACCCTTCTCCGAATTTTGCAATGAATATTCATCTATGAATCAGTCTGCCTAAGTCTTGTGCGTTTCCCATTGGTTTCATAACAGTGCAGATTATCATATTTTAGAAAGTAAAAGTGCAGTGGGCAAAGTAATATGACCTTCAGTTTCTGAAGCAGATAACTAACCAGACTCTATCTCTGCATACAGGAGACAATGTGCTTAAGACAAAGCTTCTGAAGTTGTGATCAATATGAGCTTTTTTTTTTTTTAGCCCTTCAGCAAGTATTTTAGGGATTGCTAGGCTTCCATCACACATTCCCAGTTACTTACATGGTTTACATTACAGTCATACATACCTTGGATCCCAAACGCCCTGGAACTTGGATGTTTTGGCTCCCGAACGCCGCGAACCTGGAAGTGATTGTCCCGGTTTGTGAACGTTCTTTTGGAACCCGAACGCCCAACAGGGCTTCCACAGCTTCTGATTGGCTGCAAGAGCTTTCTGCAGCCAATCAGAAGCCACAATTTGGTTTTCGAATGTTTTGGATCGAATGGACTTCCGGAGCGGATTCCTTTTGACTTCAAAGGTACGATGGTATCTTGATTTGTTTCTGTGGGAACTGGGTGGCATGGTCAGATGGAAGGTATCAGTCAAGTCGCAGCTTTACAGCTTTTATTTGCTATTTCATTTTACTCGTATGCCAGCCTTTGGGGGAGAGCATGAGGTGACAAACTGGGGCAGATTGTAAGGTGGTGATTTTAAACCTTGCTCACGACTATAGAGAGGTGGGTGTTTGAGATGGGTGCTTGTTTGGATTCAGTTTGATGGACACAAATGTGCTGCAAATGAATGACACAACTATTTTGAGAAGCAGTAATGCGCTGCTTTTCATGGCTGAGAAGAACCAATGTGCTGGTTGTGTCGTCGTCCTCATTTCCTAAGGAGCATAATATAGTGCCCTGATGTTAAACTCAGATAAATCTGGCAGGAGACAGAATAGTATGTGGTGTTCATTAGTGGGCTTTGTTTCTGAGTGAGGTCAGTGGTTCCACTGTTCTCTGTCACTCGAATTCCTCACTTTCTATCGTGGACAACTGTTTTCATCTTGATAGCAGGGCCAGAAACTGCCAGCCCACAGAGGGCCTTAGCAAATGTTTTCAATTTTCTACAGATGTTCACTCAGCAATTTGCTGTCCTTTTGAAACCCTGTGAGGCAATTTGTACCTGCAATACCATACCACATGTTTTCAGACAAATTTATTCTGCAGATGCCTTTACATATGTCCAACTTTGCTACTACTACTACTACTATTTTATTTAATTACTGCACGGGGAGAATTCTGATTGTGGAAAGGTGACAGTACAAGATTTCCACTGCATTATAGAATGTTCAAAGTGCTTCACATTGATTATCTCAGAGGTTCAGGCTATACCAGATTAATTCAAGCATTTCAACTAAAAAAAAAAGGAGCACAACATCACATGGTATCTAAAAAGCACATTCAAGCATGCAACTAAATTCACTTACCTTTTAAATGGCTCAGGACCGCAATACCTCAAGGGGCCGACTCTCTGCACATGAACCAGCCCAGACCCTGCAGTCACTATCTGAGGCCCTTCTTCGTGTGCGTTCTCCACTAGAGATCCTGAGGGTGGCAACATGAGAGTGAGCCTTTACAGCGGTGGCTTTCCACATGTGGGATGCTCCTCCCAGGGAGACTCGCCTGGCACCTTCATTGCATATCCTTAGGCACCAGGCAAAAACCTTCCTCTTCTCTCAGGCCTTTGCTTTGTACATGTTGTGGTTGGACTCCATTTAAAGAGGAAGAACTGCTGATGCCTTGTCTAGTTGACCCTTAGCTTAATAACCATTGTAAGCCTATTGATGGATTAACGGGCGTTAGCTCTGTCTTGCAGTGCACCTTTGTTGGTGAATAAAATGTGGCTCACCGTTAGATCCACTATAAGACCTTGTGGTGGAAATATTAGTCCATAACATGGGTGTGTGCTTGTGTGCATCTATACGTGTTTGTGGTGTTACCACAGCAAAAGGGAGAAGCAGCTTTATGTTTGCCAACCCCCCTTTCCCTTAAAAAGCTGACCTAGCTAAACATGTATCTGTTAGTCAGGTTAACCTGGCTGTGTGGCGGAGGAGAGAGGTGATGTCATTTCCTCCTGCATCTACATCTTACATGCTTTCTGCAAACTTTCTGTGTGCAGCATTAACAGAACTGCTGGCTTTGTTCTGATGTGGTCAAGCAAAGTAGGCTCTTGAGGCTTTCTACGCTATTCCTTATTTTGTTGTAAGTCTTAGGTTTTGTTTGGTGTGTGGTGGAGCAGAAGGCAAACTATCTTTTTGAACAAATTTACTGCCCCTTTTCTGCAAGACTTGCAGTTTGGAAGATCTTTCATGTGGTTCAAGTTTAGTGAGAGATGGTGGCATGCAGGGAAGCAGTAACCTACGAAGTGGCTAACTGTCTTCTCTTACAGGTTTTTTCTTTTCTTTTCCTGATGGTTTTGGCTAAGAGTGAGGCAACACACACTTTAAACGATAGATCTAAGCATCGCTAAGCCAGGTTTATGTTGTGGATCTGCTTCACCACCAAGAGTTGAATTACAAAGAAAAATTTAAATAAGCAATATTCATTGTTTATTACATTAATTTTCTGTTTGAATATCCCCATGTGACTCCTTAACTCACTATTTAAATTTCCCCACGTGTAGATGGCCTATTAGATATTATAAATAAGCCCTTCCAGCTGATAGAAGAGACTGCTAGAAGTCCCTGTAACGATTTCTAAAAAAATAAAAAGCACAGCTTTCCCTAATAACCAGGTATTTGCTATTGCTAGACTTAAGCAAACGAAACAGGACTCCATCAGAACATTTGTCAAGAGTCTGCTCTGCCTTAGAGAGAGAGAGAGTATTTAAAAATTAGGGGTTGCGTTTCCTGTGAGCCTTCCTTCTCCTTTTGTTTCCAGGTTCTCTGAGCCTGATCCCAGCCACACGTTGGAAGAGCGGGTGGTCCATTGGTATTTCAGCCAGCTGGACAACAATAACAGCAATGACATCAACAAGAGGGAGATGAAGCCCTTCAAGCGCTATGTCAAGAAGAAAGCCAAGCCCAAGAAATGTACACGGCGCTTCATTGACTACTGTGACCTCAACAAGGATAAGTCCATCTCACTGCAAGAACTGAAAGGTTGCCTGGGCGTTGGGAAAGAAGGAGGTGGGTAACACTTTTGTCACACCTAAAGGACATGGGTGGGGAAGCTCAGGCTTGGCAGGGTGGTAATGTGTCTGACCATCGAGATTTTCTCCAGCCAAACCCTCTCTCCCCAGATCACACCTCTCTCCAGCCCTACTTTGAGTGCTTTTGCCTGGCAGGAATGTTTGCCTGGTTGCCCACTTTTACCTCTTGCCTCAGCTGTCGCTGGCATGTGGCCCCCATAAGGTTGCGCAGAAGGGAATGTGGCCCTCAGGCTGTCAAAGGTTCCTCACCCCTACGGTACTGCTTGAACAAATCAGTCCACTTTAGGAAGCAGCCTAAAGATTAGCACCCTCTGGTGGCCATTGCCGAAGATGTCGGTTTGCAAAAAGAAACATGAAATAATGTTTCTGAGCTTCAAAGGTGCCCAGATCTGTTCAGTTTATATTTCCATGGACACTAAAAGTACCTTTTATAATCAGGAGAAGGCACTTTTGCTCCTAGCAAATTTATACCTGAAATCACTTGCATCTTTAGCAAGAGGTGGTTATCTTGAAACCGGCTTTCTCAAGTTTTTTGAACAAATCATCATTCTATAGGATGACACTTATTGGTGGTCTGAAACATGGCATGTGCCAGATTTATTTTTCTTAAGTCTACTTCATCACTGAACAAAATACTTGAAAATACAGGCTACTCTGACTCAACCAAAATACCTTTGCACTTTCTGCTTTACTTCCTTGTGGGCCTTCAGTTGTCATCACTGGTAGATCAGCCTTGCTACTTTCTTAAATCTGCAGTGTTTATTATACATGGAAAAATTCACTGGACAAAGGATTTATATTTTGCAGGGAGCGTTGGAAGTTTCCCCCATGGAAAAAGACAAGGTGTTAACCCTTTCAGTAAGTACTTCTGTAATTCCTTCCCCTTCCCCCTGATCCGAGTCAGTCTTGATCAGCTTTGTGTTTTGGGGTTGTCCCCACCCCCAATCCTGCCTAAACCTACTACTATCCATTGCCTGGCCAACTATAATGGAAAGGAGCTAGTCCTGTGGATATTATTACCGATTAACCAGGCAGGAGGATGCTTCCATATGACAAGCTGAATTAATCACTGGGATAGCTCTTGTCAATATTTGTTTATTTATTGAACTTCATTTAAAACACTTGGATGTTACCTTTTCACATCTCTAGGTATCTCAAGGGGAAATAAAATTAAGACAACAATGAAATTCAATAAATGTGCCTAAGACAGTATATATTCATATGCGCGGGAGAGAGATTGCTCCTGGAGAAGCAAAACACAAAATAACCCACCTAGCCCAATGTCGCCCAGAATAAAAATGATTGGCAAACTTTCTGAAAGAAGGCACTCATTCGGAGACTGGCTCTCACCCTTTGACTGCAACTACTGCCGAGTGGAGTAGTCCTTGAGATACATGGGTCCCAGGCTGAATGGTTGAAAGGTAACCACCAGCACTTGGAAGTTAGTCTAGAAGCAAATTATCAGCCGCCGCCACTGCTGCTGCAAATTCCAACATATCCCCATCTCCGGATGACAGGAGAGAAGCAGCATAGTTTTGGATTAGCTGCAGCTTCTGAGTTGGTTTTAAGGGCAAACCCAGGTAAAGTCCTTTACACTACTCAGCGCTTAGCCACACTTCCGTTTGTCCCATGTTTTATAGGCATGGGGTCCGAGAAGTGTTGCAGGTTTTCCTGGGGGAAAGCAGTGGGACAAAAGAAAAACCTCTTGGAACTGTGCCTAGAAATCGCAGAACAAGAGGAAGTGTGGGTGAGAGCCCTCAGTCCTCCTGGCTGCATGTAGTGACGTTTCTGATGTCTGAAAAAATGGGCAAAGCTTTTGCAACAGGTGTAGCCAGTAAAATGTGCTCCTTACTGATGAGTTTGGTGTATACTGGTGGTTGTTACCAAATTGGTATGTGCAATAGCAGAGATACCCCCACCCCAGCAATTCATCTGTTTAAATCTGCATTAAACCCCCAGATGTGCAGAAGGGAGGGAGGGAGGAAGAGAAGCCCTAGTTTTTTGTAGCCTTACTGCGTATTGCATTCCCAGGTATTATTAGTTTGTTTGACAGGGAAAATCTGTTAATTACTAAAAATTTAACTGGAGATTTTCACATTTTGTTTCTTCTCTCCCTCAAACTAAAAATTTAACTGGGGATTTTCACATTTTGTTTCTTCTCTCCCTCAAACTGTTGCTGTTTCCCACTCCATCTCTCCCCAACTTTAGTCGGACGTCTTGTCTAAGAGCTGATGGAAAAGCATGAACCAGGTGGAAGGAAGGACAGACAGGACACATCGCCATTTGAAAACACTCAGGTGGAACTGGCAACATCCAACGTAGCAGAAGTGGCCACCACAACATTTGCACTTTTGGAAAATAAAATAAAATAAAGAGGGGTGGAAGTTGGTCTACTTATTATGCCATTTTATATAGTACTTTAGAGAAGAAGAAAGAATAAACAAAGAAAAAAGAAAGATAAAGAAAGAAAACTGAACAGCTACTGATGATTTAAATGTTACGGATTTGCTTGGACTTGAAGAATGATGTTTAATATACTGTATATAAATGTAAATTGTACAGTTGTCTTGTGCTGGCCTTAGTGTGACTATTTGGTTTCTGCCTATGACCTTTTTTTTTTTTGAGGCTGGTTTAGATTAAAGGGGTACAAGAGGACTCTGGAATCCAGGGATGCATTGGTTTCTACAACCAATCAAAATTCAACTTCTTTCTTGCACAAGCATCATCATGATTCAAATAAGTCAACAGTGTTGGTGGCTCACACTTTACTTGAACACTGTGTGTGCGTGCACACATACCCATCCATATACAAACACAAATGCAGAAAATGGGACTAGTCAGCACTAGTCCTACTCAGAGTAGTTTCTCCCTCTGGAGCATCTGAGGACTAATTTTGTATAGCTCAGCTATGATCTCTCAGCCAGCCAGTGCTCAAGGCCAAAACCGCCTTAGCTACAGCAGTACGACAATTTCATGTGCTTTCAGGGTTTGTTCCGATATTTTCTGTTATGGGGGTTTAAAGCTAATTTCTGCATTGGCATGAGAACAGCTTTCCCTACCCCATGCTAAATCTTATTCCTGCTGGACTAGCTGCAACCAACCTCCTGATTTTGTTTGGGTCTTGGATGAATGTTGACAAAAGCACATGTCTCCCACACTTTTGCAGAAGAAAGTGGCGTGGGGAAGTAAAAGGCTCTCCTGTCAAAATAAAATGGAGCAGAAGGAGGCAAAGCTGTTCTTAAAAGATAGCATGTGTGTGCTAGCAGTATTTGTGCTGTCCTTGTTCATGTATGCTTGCTTGTTGAGAAATGAGGGATCTGAGTGCTATAGGTTTGCCTCCACCTTTTCTGTTGGAAGTTGTTCTGCAAACTTGATTGCCTTGGGTTCCTTTCCTTGCACTGTGATTTGTGAATCCATATAAATGCTCCTCAAGAGCAGTGTGGCAATGCATCTCCGTGTTTTAGCAGTGGGCTGTTGCAAGCTGAAATACTCAAAGATCATTGAAAAGCTGCTGCTTTTCAAGCAAGTCACAATGGTGGATTTACAGGACAGTGCCTCCCCCCCCCCCCTTTAAAAATATTTTTGCTTCAGTTAAGGTATAGATAGTTGAGTCTCAGTTACCATAGAGGATGCTCGAGCTGAGGAATATCATGCTGTCTGACCCCACCCCCACCCCCCATTTTTTTCTGAACTGCCTTGCTCATGCATTTCATGCATGGCCACTGTCCTTTGAAACTCTCTGAAGAACATGCAGCCACACCTTTATTGTACAGCCACAGGAAGGGGTCGAGTCATAAGCTCATCTTAAGCTGATGCAAGCTGATGTAAGGACTGCTTTATTTAATGGATTTTTTTTTATAAAAAAAAATGTTTATTTTGATTGGATTTGGTAGTAGAGCAATCAATAGTCTGTAGTAACAGTTTACACTCTGAAATAAACCCCAGTAGAAAACCCCAGGGGTCATGTTGTACTGCTGAGAAGTAGCCCTGCACCGTCTTTCTCAGATAGTTCCATCACGGTGTCCTAGGTTCTGTTTTGGCAACCCTCAGTATGTCACTTGACAGGAACCTATGAAGCTTGTTGGTCCTGGCCCCTTAAATGTTCCGCAGAAGCAAAGCAAGGTTGTAAAAATAGTAACACGATTCTTTGCATTCTGAATCTTAGTGGACTTCTCTGTGGGTAAAAGATTTAAACTGGCCAGAAAAGTTTAGATGCTTCTCTTTGAAAAGCTGTGCCAAATTGTTTCGCAAGTATATTTTAATGTGAATCTTTGTCTTATGGAACAGCAGCACCCACTGCTGGCTTCTCTTGCATGTCACATACAATGTATGTGCCCTCCCCCTCTCCAAGCTCCTCTCTGAATATTCCCCTCTTCTTTTGTACACTGATCATATTGTGTATGTGTATTGTGTTACTTGGTGTCATTATACAGTGTAAAAAAAGTCTTATGTGGCCCACCTGTCCCTGTTGTAGGAATGAAGAACAACTTGTAAAGAACTTTCTGTAAGCGTTCTTTCTTTTCACATGCTGCTGCCTCCTCCCCTCACCCAACAGCAATGGCACAGATACTGCTGTAAATTCTTCTGTGACTCACTAGCTCACCTTGTCAAAATGGCCATTGCTTGTTCATCTAGAGAGGCAGCTTTCAGCCCACCCCAGCAATGTAACATTTAAGTTTTATTTCTCACATAGGGCTTACATCATCTGATCCATGGTCTCTCTAGCTGAGCATCTTGTCCACAAGGGCCAAATAACCTCTTGTTGGAAACTTTAACAGCAGCACATGGTCCTTAGTTGTTCTTTCCTTGTCTGCCCTTTTGAAGTGTTACAGATACACTAATCTTGGGGATGTTTGCCCTGAGCATAAGGACGTAATAATAGTCTTGCAGAATTAGACCAAGGCTCATCTAGCCTAGACTTCTGTTGCCACTGTCTAGCTAGATGCTTCTGGTTGTACTCATGAGCCTGTGCATAAGGGGGTGATGGCCTCCCTTTTTTGGTTGTCTTGGCCATCTATTAATAAACTATGGATATTTCTGTTTATCAGTGCCTGGACATTTTTGTCTTAAGACTGTAAATTCACCTTCTTTCCATGTCTGGCTACATTCAACAGAAGAACAGCACTTTAAAAGAGCATTGCAAACCATCGCATAGAATTGTAGAGTTGGAAGGGACCCCAATGGTCATCTAGTCCAACCCCCTGCAATGCAGGAATCTCAGCCAAAGCATCCATGACAGATGACCAGCAAACCTCTGCTTAAAAACCTCCAAGGAAGGACAGTCCACAACCTCCTGAGGGAATCCGTTCTACTGTCAAATCAAAAGTGTTGCTTTTGGATGGTAGTGGACAAGGCTAGCAATTTTGGGAGTTTTCAAATTTCATACCCTTTCTACTCTTTATTTTTCCTAGCTGGTAAATTGCCGCTGGATAGTTTTTGTTTGTTTTTCATCCCAGTCCATGGCAGGTCAACAGCGTTGATATTTTGATCCTTATTGCTTCTCACCACCCTTCTGATGACTCCATTCTGATGACTCTTTCATGTATCGTTTTGCCTGGAAAAATGTGAACACCCACAAGCACTATCATGTTTGAAAACTGAGTCAGACAGTTGTAGGCATAATATGTGTGGGAGACCCATAGTCTTCTAAGCCACTCATGAGGCCTGATTAAGGCAAACTGGTTTGGCGACATCAAAACCATTGCTTCACACAGCATGCTGTTCCTGGGCTTGTTCGCCCCATGGATTGGACAATGGCTCCCAGTGTGGACCCCTTTGGGCTGTTGGTCTTCATTGATTCTGCATTTCTGATTAAGCAATGGTCGGGGCTAATTAAAATGTGCATAATGACACAGTTGCGAACTCGACTGTTGTAGAGCAAGGCTGGTGAGACTTCAGACTTGTGGGGTGCGCTTTTGTGGGATGTGCATCTCCAAGATGCATCAACCAAAGTTGGGGGCAAAAGACATATACAGAAGCCTTATTTGGGCATTATTTATTCCCCTGTACATCAACACGGAAGCAGAGAGTATGGCTGTGCTGCATAAGGCCACCCCTGACATCATGCACTCCTTCATCAACATGTGAGCTGCAAAGGTCTTTAGGGAGGACACCTTCATGTGTACATGTGAAGATGTCCTGGGATCTCCTTGTTCCTGTGCTTTACATGGGAACAAACAATGCTCAAACAGGGCTTTCAGACTCATGGGCTCAGATTTATTTATGTGTACCAGAATACAGATACACTCAGTCCTTACACACAAACCCATTTCTGGTTCAACCCAGTGCCCCCTATGCTTTCTTCAGCAATATAATTTTTTTTTTTGGGGGGGGTAGAAAATCACTATGTTGCTTTAAAGCAACCTACTTCAAATCACCAAGAGATCTATCAGTAAATCCCAGTCTGCCTTCTGCAACCACAGCCAGTTCTAGAAAATCAAAAGTTGAATGGAGAGAGATTTGTTCCAAGTTTCACACAAGCTGTTGGGTTTTTTTTCTTGCACAAGGGACTAATATCTGTCCAAAATGCCACAGCCCTGCTCGGCACCCCTCATTTCAATACACCACAGTTCCAATCGAGTCCACACGACAGCTGGCAGAACTGTGCAGTTTTGTTATTTTTATTTTAGTGGTTTGATGTAGCATCTCTAGGTTGCAAAGGCATTAGGCTATGTAGGTGTCACGTGAATGTGGAAAACTAGACATTTTTAAAAAATGGGGTCTGTGTAATTTCTAATACAGTAAAAGTACCGGTATATGCCTCTTTCCATTAGCAAACCTGTACACATGGAAAAGCAAATAGCATTTAGAATAAGCACCATATTTTTCTGCGTATAACATGCCACCGTGTATAAGACTACCCCTATTTTTTGGGACTCCAGATTGAAGAAATGGTGGAGATTGCACAGAGCTGTTGAACTTTTTTTGGGGGGGAGGGTGTTGCCAGCACCCAACAAAAGCTCACACAATTGCCACAGCCACAAATCTCCTGCACAGACACCGGCTGCCCACCTCTGCACTGTGCGTGTATAAGACAACCTCATATTTTTTTGCTTTTATTTATATTAAATAAAAATCGTTTCATACACAGAAAAATATGGTATATTTTTATAGGAGAGATGCAGATGCACTTGATTGCCTTTAGGTGCCACTGTTTGCTCTATTGCTTTGTTTAACAAGGTAGTGAATTTTATACCTACAGTCCATTAGGTATTGCCTTTCCATTATAGAATGTTTTGAGTAATAGTAACAGTAAAATGCAATTTTTCATCAACAAGTGAAATTAATGCATTATAAACTAAGATGGGGAACTCAATCTGACCAGAGGGCTGGATCGAGAGGTGGCGAAGCTGCCTCAGGCCATTTTGTGAGGCCACCTGCCTGTTAATCAGCTGCAGCTGCTAAGGTGGAATCAGAAGCAAGCTCTCTTAACTGTGCTGCTGGTTCTTGCTTTGCAGCCAAAAGCAGCAGGGGAAAAAATGCCAAATTCAAAAGGTCTCAACATTTGGCTGCAAAGCATGATACTACCTTGAGCTGTTTCATGCCTGTGTTGTATGACAAGCTACATAGGACTTTCAGAGTCTGATTGCCTTCTTCCTGAGAGCCAGTGTGGTGTAGTGGTTAAGAGTGGTGGACTTGTAATCTGGTGAACTGGGTTCGATTCCCTGCTCCTCCACATGCAGCTGCTGGGTGACCTTGGGCTAGTCACACTTCTCTGAAGTCTCTCAGCCCCACTCACCTCACAGAGTGTTTGTTGTGGGGGAGGAAGGGAAAGGAGAATGTTAGCTGCTTTGAGACTTCTTTGGGTAGTGATAAAGCGGGATATCAAATCCAAACTCCTCCTCCTCCTCCTCCTCCTCCTCCTCCTCTTCTTCCAATTTAGCCACACTATTCCTGCCTCTCTTTCCTATGGCAAAGCCAACTTTTTCATTATAAAGGAAAGGGGACATCCTGTAGCTTAATGGTTTTGCACAACAAGCAATAAACAAACAAGGTAATAATAAATGAAGGGCTCATTAGATGTGAAGCAAGCATGTTCTGTTAGACTAATTTCTGCTGTTGAGCTTTTAATTATTTTGACTTTGGGTGAATAATGCTGACTGGAAGCGGCAAAGGAAGCTCAGATTTCCCTTCAGATCCAGAGCAGGGAGGATGTTTTTACTTTGCTTGTAAGACTTTAGAATCATTGTCTCATTCTGGGTTGTTTTGTGGAGGAATTTCAATTAAAATAAAAGAGTCTTTTATAAACCAATTTTTCTTGGCATAATGGATTCATGAACATGAATCTCAAATACAGTTTATTCCAGTTACACATTTACTCTTCCAAAGCTGGCAAAGGGTGTTTCTCCTCTTTGACCTGGTCAGCACATTCTCTGCATGGTATTTAACAATACAGGGAAATATTGACATTTCAGTGACATTAGCGGTGCTGTTCAACAGCATCTAATACCAGAATCTGTTATATACACGGCAGAAAGGAAGCTGGGAACTCTCTGCATGAAGGCCTAGAATCCAGCATAGAGTAGGAACAGCTCTGAGTGTACATGGGCTGTGTAGTAACGAAGTTGCCAAGCAAAAAAGTATAGATGCTGGCAAATTAAGCACCTGTGCAAGTTCAGTCCGGTCCTGAACTTGCCTGCCTCTTTACTTCTTCCTCACACCACAGTAAGCTGGAGAGCAAGCCTTTTCTAAACTCACCATTTTTTATTTTAGAAACTGCTCTTTCAATAAATCGAAAAACATGTATTTCAAAAATATATATCAAAATAGCTGCTTTGCCCACTTGAAATGCTGCCTTCAGTGAAAACTATTGTGCTGTTCCATGGACAAAAACGTTTTGGGGGTTGTTGTTGTTGTTTTTTTAAAAAAAGAAAAGGGTTCATGCACACAATGGATCTCAGATTTCTGTCATTTCCAGAGGATGAGGAGGTAGTAATTAAGGGGAGGAAACAGCAAGGCACAGTGCAAATACAGTGTTACCTCAGGTTACAGACGCTTCAGGTTACATACTCTGCTAACTCAGAAATAACGCTTCAGGTTAAGAACTTTGCTTCAGGATAAGAACAGAAATTGTGCTCTGATGGCGCAGTGGCAGCGGGAGGTCCCATTACCTAAAGTGGCGCTTCAGGTTAAGAACAGTTTCAGGTTAAGAATGGACCTCCAGAACGAATTAAGTTCTTAACCCGAGGAACGGTACCAATGTATGTCCCACCAAGCACAACCTGGTTGTGTAAATGGGAAACAACAAGACAGAGTTAAATGGAAAGCACTCGTGTGGACAAAAGTGCACAAAGGTGTACACAGAAAAATCGAATTTGTATGGCTCCTAAAACGCAGAGTTCTCTGTAATGAAAGAAATCCATTGGATTGTCTAGTATTCACCACCCATTTACTCCCAGGGTTGTGTTGTGCATGCAGCTTCAGAATTGGTTTCCAGTCACAGGACTGAATTCTGGAAATAATCATTTTTAAAGTGCCCTTGCTTGTGAAGAGCACCTTATCTTCCTCACATTGTGTGGATGTCTTCTGTACAAAGCAATGTGGTTCTGGGATGTCCTTAAAGCCTAGGCTGTCTGACAAGCCTGGTTGCTTTATTACTTCACAGGTAAATTCTCTCCTGGTCGAGTGATGTTTGCACTTTAATTTTACATTGGTTTTAACACTTGCCTTTGGTGAAGCTACTCCCTGTTGTCGCACCTGTGAGAGCACACAGGAAAGAGAGGAAGGTGCATTTTCTGCAGAGACCTTGACATCCTAATCCTTCCATCAATAGGAAATGTATTTCAGCCATCCATTTTATTGAAGTGCCAATGTTTCATTTAAGGTGTAACTCAAAGGGGAATGGAGAGAGGCTCCCCTCACCCTCACTTAACAGGAATTTTAGGCCTGGGCCAGCTCAAGATAGCTCCCATTCCTACTGAAATAGACATAACTCAATTTAAACACAGAAGACACCATAGAGCACAGTATTGTTTTGTAAATTCTGGTTTGTGTGGCATTGTTGCTTGGTCAAAAATTCCACATCTGAAATGTAAATGTTTTTTCCCTCTCCAGGAAATATAACCAAGTACAGTAGTACCTCAGTTTACATAGCCCTCTGGTTACATAAACTTCGGGATGCAAAAGCGGCAAACCCGGAAGTATTTTAACGGGTTTTGCCCTGCACTGATGCTCAGAAGCAGTCCTCCAGTTGCAAAAACCTCGGGATACAGCCAGACCTCTGGAACGGATCTCGTCTGCAACCAGAGGTACCATGTTGCTTTCATGTTACTAATTATGTCAATGTTTATCATTTGGTCCCAGCAAGATAAAACACACACACACACACACACACACACACACACACCTCTTTTATGTGCTTCTTTTCTTCTGCTTTGATGGTTTCACACAACCAGCAAAGCAGGCACCAGCTGAAATGAAGGTGCTTGAGGTCTGTCATTTGCGCTGACTTTGTTCAGGTAGATATGGGGCAGGCATAAGGCGCCATTTTCAATCCCAAGGCCACATTCGCTTTGGGGCAACTTTCTGGGGCGCATATGCTAGTGGTGGGGCAGAGCCACTCTTCTTTGGTTTTCCATTTTTGGGCTAACAAAAAACGGGCTAACAAAACATGTATGCAGTAGTGGCATACATAAATAACCTTTTTTGACTTGGGGCATCTTTGATGGTCCAAGCACGCCAGCCTCCCCATGCAGATTTGGGCCTGAAAGCGTGGCTGCAACAGAGAGTAAGCTGTAAGCACATACTGTGCAACTGCCCTGACTGATGTCCAGACGTCTGATTCCATTCCATTCCTGGATGTCCCATTTTGGCTCTCGCACAGCTAAAAGACGTGTGGTTTTTGGTCCTGCGCTCTGGCATGGGTCCGTTGGCTCCCACCAGAGCGCGGGACCAAAGACGCGCTCTCACCTTGTGTACGCATACCGCTGACTCCTCTTCCTCTTTCTGGAAGTGGTGACAGCTTCTGGAAGTATGTTAGCTGGAAAGCTGAGTTGCTGCAGGCAGCCCTTGAAAGGATGGCGGTGGGCAAGGGCCCATCAGCAGGAGGGTGTGTTGGCAGGAAGGGGAATGGTAAGCCCTGAGGGAGAGAGGGAGCCAAGAGATGGGGGGCTGAGTGAGATTACGGGCATAGCTAGCTGCTCTGGCACCTAGAGTGGCGGGGGTGAGGTGATCCGTCCAGGGGGGGCACCACGGTGATCCGTGTACAGGGGCACCGCAGCAATGCACCCAGGAGGGTGCTGCGGCAAGCTGCCCATGGAGTCCGCCTAGTGGATGCAAGCTGCCGTTTCGGGGAGTGTGGGGCCCTGAGCTGCCACGTCACTCCCAGGAGAGATGTGTGGCTCGGGCGCACTGCAGGCCAGGCCCCACTATAAATGCCTCCCCCCTGCGGTGCGCCATTTTGGCACCTCGGGGATGACACCTGGGGCAGGCCGCACCCCACACCCTTCTTCCTACGCCCCTGGGTGGGGCCTCTGTTAAGGTTGTGTCCCGATTTGCCTCACTGAGATGTTGGAGGCTATGTAAGCAAGCAAAATTTGTGATATTGCACAGCCACATTACGCATCATGGGGTCTGCTAAGGCTTCAGCAGTGTGCATGTGTATGGCAGTGGGGGAAGGAGCAGCTGGGGTGTGTGTGGTTGTGGTTGCAAAGAGCGCTGCAGCATGGGGCAGGGCATGTGGTGCAGCTGCACTTGGGGGTGGGGCTACGTGTGGCCTTATTTCTGGGGCTTCTAGCTGTTCCCATGGGTCTCAAATGGTTGCCACCCTTTGTCTAACCACTGTACTACCTTGTCCTATACCATAACTAAAGGAAAAGGCATTGCACACAGAGGCCACTAGGCGGCTCACTCTGCAAACCTTGTACACCTGGAAGAATGTTTCCTTCAAAATTTAAAATGCGCACGCAGCATTTTGGGTGCGTGAACCCTGTCAGCGGAAACCCTGCTCAAGTGCTTCTGCTTGCACAAGGAGACTTTCCTCCCTCCTCTCACACCCCCTGAAATTGGCTCTGGGGGAGTCAAGGGAACCCAAGGATGCATGCTGTGCGAGGGGGTATTATTGTTCATCTGCCCAGCAGCAATGTTTGTGCAGAAGGAATATTTGCAATAGCATGATGCTGAATTCCACCCAGCAGTGTCTGCCGTAGGTTTCAATGGGTCATGAAAACCTTAGTAGCTCCGATTCAGTAAATACAGTTCCTTAACTTGAATAGGTGAATTGTGCATCCACTTTTAGTTGATCAGCCATTCTCTCTCTTTTCTTTTTTCTTAAACCACACACCATCTCACTTTCAGATTCCACAAGACAGAGGAACTCTATGCTTCACTACAGGATTGGCTTGCGTTCCTTAAAAAGTCTCACCGCTCTCTTCTCAATGCGGAATAGTGATTGTTCTCACACCCTTCTAAGCTTTAACAGCATTGATTTAGGCTTCTGCTTCTGGCAGGGCTCCAGCACCTTCCATAGAACAGCAAAAAAGTTTCACACCATGAACAACAAATGATCAACATTTGATCATTTACTGCCGTATTGCTCATTTATTTTTAGTTTCGAAAAGCTGTTCATTAGATGTGTTTTTTATATCCATTATATCAAACATATTATTGATGTAAGCATTCAATAAATTAATGGGTTATTTAATGTTTATTTTAAAAAAAACCTGAACAGAGTTTCCCAGCATGCATTGCCTGCTGAATTTCTGCCTGTTCTGCAATTGCTAAAGAAGAAGAAGAAGAAGAAGTAGAAGAGTTTGGATTTGATATCCCGCTTTTCACTACCCGAAGGAGTCTCAAAGCGGCTAACATTCTCCTTTCCCTTCCTCCCCCACAACAAACACTCTGTGAGGTGAGTGGGGCTGAGAGACTTCAGAGAAGTGTGACTAGCCCAAGGTCACCCAGCAGCTGCATGTGGAGGAGTGGAGACGTGAACCCGGTTCCCCAGATAACGAGTCTACTGCTCTTAACCACTACACCACACTGGCTCTCAGGTGAAAGAGCCCTCAGAAAGAAAAACATAACCTGCATGGAAACATTTTTAGGTGACAGCAAGCTCTCCTCTTTTGGACGCGAATGCTTGCTCCAAACGACAGCATTTTCCTCTAGCCTAACTAAAGCAAGCTACGACCAACACCTGACACGGCCTTCTGTTGGATCTGCGCTGCCACAGCCAGAAGAGGCCTTGCTTTGCAGCAAGCTGGCTGCCTCCGGCGCTAGGTGCAAAAATGACGGCTGTAATTAAAAAGTTTCCTGTCTACATAGTGATCTCTGTACATTAGTAGTGACAAGAGGCTCCCAGCAGGGACGCCTCCCTATGGCAGGCCTGCGCTCGGAGGGGGCCAAAGGAAGAGTCTGCTGTTTTCTTTCAAGCTGGCTAATACAGTCAAAAAGGTTAGTTCTGTCACAGTGAACTGAACTGTGCCATTTCCTAATTAAATTAATTCAAGTGAGCTCCTCAAGCACTGGAAGAAAGGGCATAACTATTTCAGGTGAGGAACAAAAGCGAAGTAATGCTCCTGGCTAGATTCATGCCAGGAAATAATTAACGAGAAAAGGTGGAAGCTGCATTCTAGGGAGAGTCCGCCTTTATTAGGCCATGCATTAGGAAAATTCCTCCTTCTGTTGCAGCTTTTTGGCTGAGGTAGTGCTTAAGGTCACATTACTGCACCTGGGGTTTTGAGTGAGGCCTGACTGCTTAAACACCATCTCCTTCCTCAGAGGAAGAACACCAGAGAAACATGGGCTTGGTTCGCACATAATGCAAGGCTGTGGTTTATTGAACAAACCACAAGCTACCAGCTGTCTCACAGATGACCAAAGTTGTTTCTCAAACACTGGGGTTGTTTCTCATCTATTCTTGCCTGGTGCCTTTGTAATCAGCTGAGCACCTGGTTAAGGCAGGCATCGGCAACCTCTGCCCCATGGGCCGGATGAGGCCCACGAAGGCCGTTTAACTGACCTATGAGCCACCCGCTCAGCAAACCCCCCGCACACTGCGCTAAACTTGCGCGACAAGTCGCCGAGTGGCACCGGAAATGGCATCTGTGCATGTGCAGACGCCAAAAGTCGCTTCTGCGCAGGCGTCTGAGCTTGCGCAGAAACGATTTCCAGTGCTGGGGACATGCACAGACGTGATTTCCAGCATCGCGCTGCGCATGTCCGGCCCACGGCCGGATAACCTTGCTGACACCTGGGTTAAGGGAAAGTGCTGGGGTTGTACATAACACCAATCCGTAGTTAAAGCAAACCAAGGTTTGTAAACCAACAATTAAGTATGGCTTGAGGTAGTGGTTTACTGACAGGGGAAAAAAATCATACTGGACAGGGTTCATGCAGAATCCTCAATCATAGTTTAATAGACCATGGTTTTGTGTTATGAGCGACCAGGCCAAGGCCTATCCAGTGTTTTAGCAGCCACTCAGCAGATGAGCTGGGCTCAAAATCTGTACCGGTAACTCAGCTGGTGTGTTGTGATCGTTTAGGTCCCAAAGTACATTGAGGGCCGATGCTTATAATGGTCAGGAAAGAGTAAATGACTCTTTGGAATGGTGCTCCCACCCCCCATGAATGGAAGAAGAGAGAGAGAGAGAGAGAGAGAGAGAGAGATTGGGGGGGGGGTGTTCACATCCTGGGAGGTTTAATGCAGGTGACAGACCAAGAAGTCAATGTTAGAAGCTGGCGGGTGGCTGGCGCATCCTTCCCTCAGCATGGCGAACAGAGCAGGCTCCTCAAGTGAGGCTCTTTACATAAAATACATTTCCTTCAGCACTGTAAACCGTGTTTTAATGAAACATAATGGAGGCAGATTGCCTTTAACATCTCAGTAATGGCTTTAATAACTCCCTGAGCTTTCTAAGGCTGTGGACTGAAACCCCAAAAGACTTCAGCCAGGAATGTAGAACAGGAATGGACCTGCTGAAAGTGGCAATTTGGGGCAGCATGAGAACCAATAAGTGGTATAGAAATTAAATAACCAATCAATCAAACAATCAAAACAAATACAACACAATGGTTCAGTTTATTTTTCTTGTATTTAATGACTTAAAAAATAAAAGGAAGGAACACTCCACTGATATAGTTGGCCCAGAACAGTTCTTTTCAGTGCGTGTTGAGGGCAGCAAAGTAACCATGAGATGGGCAATGGCACAGAGTCCACTCCTCCCAGGCAAGGTGATCTTAAGAAAGAAGTGGATGGGAATAATGTATTTGATACCACACAAGGAGACATCATTTAATGGCGTTTGCTGTACCCAAGTTAGGTTTATTAACTAGGCATGGGAAGGCAGAGCTAGGCTGGATCAAATAAGAACTCACCTGATGACCTTGAACTGCCCAGGCCAGTGCTCAAATAAGGAAATAAATTAATGACTGGCCACACAGATCATGTGGCAAGAGAGCAGGAAACCAAGACACTTGAGAGACAAAGCAGGTGAGATGATAACAGCTTTCGTTGGACTGGAATGAAGGTTATGACCTTTCAAGCCTTGCAGAGCTTTCCGGCAGGCAGAAATGGGAAGCTCACAGGTTGAGCCACTCAGCCTTAAGCCCGCCTCACAAGGTTAGTGCGAGGATAAAACAAGATCTCAGTTTCACTCTCCAAAGCTCCTTTAGGGAAGAGCAGGAGGCCCATGTGACAGACGAACCCAAGCATATATATAAACAAGCAACGGTGGGAAGACGAGCAGTTAAGAAAACAGAGTTGTGGTAGAAAGATGGTTGGAACCAAGGCATTGGAACACCTAGCAGGTGTGAAAGAACATAGTGTTGAAAAACAGAGATTATATATGGTTGTGGTAACTCCTGAAACTCTGATTCCCCCTCCCTGTCAATAAAATAAAATCCAATTACTTTTTTTAATTCCAGAAGAGCTGATCATTAGTCTGCTAGCTTTTCATTTCTGAAGTCAAGGTTTGGTACAGAGCTCCTTGTAGGGCAGGCACCAGAATATTTATTCATCTAGATTTCTAGCTCCCCCTTCCTCTGAAGCACTAGGATAGGCAAAAGCAAACAAACCAAAACCAGGTCAGAAAAGCACGGCTGATGTTTGGGCTGCAGCTGGGATGCCTGCACCGAGTTACAAGTGGTTCCATAAAAAGGAACCAGCTTTGTGACTTTGGGTGCAGCTCACCACTCTTGTGCCCTGATGCAGCTCTCAAGTACTCCACAGGGCGGGCACAGGAGACCTTCTCCAGTCCACAGGGCCCTTTCTTCTCCAATGCGCATCTCCATTGGGATGATCCACTTTTCGCGTAGCTTAAGAAACCTAATTTCTTCCTGGAATATAGCTACTTTTAACTAGGGTTTCGTTCTTGGGGTGTGAACCTCCTCGCCCCCTCTTAAGCTAGTTGCCTGCGTGACCGAAGCACACTCATTTCTGTCTTTAAGTTTCTTTCAGAGCAATCCTAAGAATGCCTATTCAGAAGCAAGCCCTATAGAGTTCAGTGGGGTTTGCAGCCTATATCTACATCTACATCTATCTCTCTGTGTGTATCTTTTGTGATAAGGAACTACAAATGTAGTGTGACATGTATGAAAATTCTCTGTGGTTTCATATGAAAATAAATACTTAATTTTCTTTTCATTCGTTGTCATAACTCTTTAAGAACATTTCATATTTTCGTATTTAGTAATGCATTCCTTTGACCACTGAAGCTTTCTTCTTGCTGTTTTATGCACCTGCCCATGAGTGGCGGGTGGGAGTACACACACCACTCAAGTCACTCTCTCACACACATACCTATTCTTCCTGCTTTTAAAACTTAATTACCATCACTGATTCACTCTGATAACACACAACAAAGACACTCCTTTTCCTGGATTTCTAGCCACTGACTTCTCTGCCCCCACTTTAATTGGCGCAGATAGAGCACCTAAGGTTTTTGACAGAAGAAAATCTCATTTTGTAAAAAAATAAAGCGTAACCTCCCCCAATTTCTTGAACTTAATAAATATGTATATATATATATATATATAATATGCAAATATATATGTGTGTATGTGTGTGTGTTTATAGATATAAGTATAGCTTTTATTACCAACCCAACATTTCATTTGCAACTGTTTATATAATATTTTTCTTTTAAAAAATTACCATTGGAAATTAAAAGGGTGCTTTTTAAGAATGTTCTTCACATGATGCAACCCCCCCCAAAGAATTTTGACAATTAAGACTACCCCCCTCAATCTAACAGAAACCAGAAGTGTTGGCCCGCAGAGGAGGGTATGAAAGAAAAAAGGTGGCAGTTGCAACAACACAGACCATTAGAATGGGAAATGTCACATGAGTTGGAAAATATTTGTCAGTACTTCCTTTATAAAAAAGGGGGGGAACCACTGAAACCTGGCCCCTCACACCCAAGGGGATTGGAATTCACTTTGTTGTGTATACAAGATGCCAGTATACTACAGTAACCAGCCATGTAGCATTATCCATGAGGTCATACTCTGTCTCAAAAGAGGTAAGGAAGTCATCTGGCCGGAACACCAAGAAATCACCGAAAAAGGTTAATGAAATTGTGTCCTAGATCATGATGCTTCATAGAACGAGCTTTGCTGCCAGTTTAAGACAACAATGATCATTAGGTAGATCTCCAGATGTTTGGAAACACACTGCCCTCACTTGGATATAACACACTGAACCACAGGTTAGCATTTTTTGCACAAGCCTGTTCCCCATCCTCTCCTCTGGCATGGCTGTGAGGAGCAAACGAGAAGCAGTAGCTTCTATTTTAAACTAGCTGAGGATTCTATTTTCATTCAAACTGCACACTTTGGTAAGTTTTAACCATGCTTTATCCAAACAAGCCAGGTTCAAAACAGTACCTTAAATTTGGGTTGGTTCCCCCCCTTCCTAAACAACTTACAGTCGTACCTTAGTTGTTGAGTGGAATCCGTTCCGGAAGTCCATTGGACTTCCAAAAACATTCGGCAACCAAGGCACAGCTTCCGATTGGTTGCAGGAACTTCCTGTGCTCAATCAGAAGCTGTGGAAGCTGCATCAGACATTCGGCTTCCAAAAAACGTTCGCAAACCAGAACACACACTTCTGGGTTTCCTGCGTTCGGGAGCCAAAAAGTTCGAGTTGCAAGGCATTCAAGAACCAAGGTACGACTGTATATTGTGAAACTAATTCTGTTTGGGCATAAAGACAAACTGTATTTAGCTGAAAATGGATGCTTCCAATCTCTCCTATGCGTCTTCCTTAAAAGAGAAAGGAGTTGTGGGGTGGGGGCAGGGGAGCACATGCCTGAGGCTTCTTCATGTAACATGAAACCATAGTCTAGTATTACATCAAAATGCAGTGTTTGAGCACTTCCGTTTACAAATGGGATGTTAAAGCAGCCAGCAGATCAGCATCCATGAAGCAACCACCTGGCACTGCTAGCCACGAGGGACCACCAGAATTTTTTCCCTCCTCCTGTAATGTTTTTATAAGAACAAAGCCAAACCATGAAGAAAATGCTTGGAAGACTTCGAGTGACACCTTAAGACCTCGAAGATTTCTTTTCATATGCACCAACAAATTTGAGAAAAAAATTATTTACATCCATTCATTTCCATTTTTTTCTTTAGAAAAAGAAATATTCTTTCTTTTCTTCTGTAAATAGAACAAACAGGCTATTGTGATCAAAAAATGAAAAAAAATAGAGAGGGGAAAAATAACTTGTGCTGTTTTTCCTTACTCCTGTTTTCCACACTGCAGGCTCCCAGCCTCCTGCCCTTGTGTTGGTTTATTTATCTTTCAAAAATGACTATATATATATATATATATATATATATATATATATATATATATATTTCTCTGCAGTGCCAAAACTTTAAGTTAATTACACAAAGAGAATTGCCATATTCAAAATATACAAGTTACATACAATAATGTTACAGGTTGTTCTTTCTTTCTTTTTTGGTAGCCCAGGCAGGTGACATTCTCCAGCCTTCAATGGTATATTTCCTGAACGTGTCTGTCTGTGTGTCTGTGTGTGTTTGCATTTCAAATGCAACAGGCTAGCACTGTAACTCTAAAAGAAAGTGAAAAGAGCGAGCTTTTTCATAGACATTGTTTATGCAATGTAAAAAGAAGAAGAAGAAGAAGAAGAGGGAAAAAGAAAAGCATTTTCATCTCCAGCACTGACACTGGCGTGAGGTTTGGATGTGTTGACCATTTTCAGGCCCTGACTGAGTGCTAAAAAAGGGAAAAAAATAGATCAAGTAAGTTTTGCCACCCCCCTTTTTTGTTTTTAAAAAACCACCCAAATATCCACCCAAATTATTTATAGGCTTTCCATCTGAATACGTGACATTTGGTAAGGCGGAGGAAGGAATAAAGTTGAGGTCAGCAGCAACGTTTGAACAAATAGGTACTTTGAGAAGCTGCTGGCATTTCTGATTTGACTGGATGGGATCAGCGGCTGAGTTGACATGGTTGGCTTTATTTTAATTGTCAGGGTTCCCCCCCCCCCTTGTATGAGGATAGTTTTGCCCTTCTTAAAGCCCAGTTGTCCTTCAGTCTGGGCCGTTATGGAATCTTGATTGATAGCTGTCAGTCCTGGTTTGACAACGCTCTGGGGACTGGCATCCAATGAGGTAACGAAGGAGGGGGAAAGCCCTCCCTTCTTCCAGCTCCGTGGCTTAGAACCCTTTGATGTAGCAATAGGCCTCCAGGGTGGCAAACAAAATGTACAGGAGCCACAAGCTCACAAAGAGCAAAGTTGTGGCAAGTTTGCACCCTTTGGGGCCCCCCAGTTCCCCTCCGAGGTGAGGCCGCCTCCGGTATAGCAAGACGCTGACGCAGACGAAAGCGAAGATGGTGAACAGCGTCACAGAGAAGGCGAGGGTGCCTGCTGACACGTGGAACTCCTCTCCCTGGTAAGCCCAGTAGATGGCGGCCACCGACCATGCCAGTCCAATGCCCAAGAAGACGTTGACGGCATTGCTGCCCGTGACATTGCCAATGGAAGCATCTGCATACACGTCCTGGACGGCGGCTGCTTTGCTAGCAAAAGTGTCTGAAAGGGAGAGGTGAGATGAGGGCATGAGGGACAACAGAAAACAGCCGGGGGGGGAGGGGGGTCAGTCATGCTAACTTAGAGCAAGATACTGGCAGACAGAGGATGGAGGTATCTTTTGGGGGTGCAAGGAGAAGAGCTGGAAACATAGACCCCACTTCAATGAGGTGGTAAACAACCTTGTGTCTGGGCTAGAGCATTTCAGCCTGCAATGAGAACTCGCATAGCGGCGAAGGGATTTCATCTATCTGTTTATTTGTTGTGAGGAGGAGCATTTAGTCATGTGAACCCCCGCTGCAATCTGAAGTGGTACATCCCAGGTTCAGGTATGACTATCACCTCAGAAGAATCAAGGCCTTACCCAAAGGATCAATGCATATAATCAGTGGAATATGCATTAATCTAAAAGGTTTATAAGCCACTTCTTAGCGTAACTACTCACATACGATGGCAACACACAAAATGAAAACCCCAGGTTACAGTGAAATGTATTCAAAACATATAAGGTAAAAAAGGTAAAGGACCCTTGGATGGTTAAGTCCAGTTAAAAGTGACTATGGGGTTGCGGCGCTCATCTTGCTTTCAGGCCGAGGGAGCTGGTGTTTGACCACAGACAGCTTTCCAGGTCATGTGGCCAGCAGGACTAAACCGCTTCTGGCGCAACAGAACACTGTGACGGAAACCAGAACGCACGGAAACGCCACAGCGGTACCTATTTACTTGCACTGGCATGCTTTCAAACTGCTAGGTTGGCAGGAGCTGGGACAGAGCAACAGGAGCTCACTCTGTTGCGAGGATTTGAACCGCCGATCTTCTGATCAGCAAGCCCAAGAGGCTCAGTGGTTTAGACCACAGTGCCATCCGCGTCCCTTCTCATTTTCTCATCACCTTCCTTATTTTCCATTATTGCATTACAGTGGTGCCTCGCAAGACGAAATTAATTCGTTCCGCAAGACTCTTCGTCTTGCGGAAATTTCGTCTTGCGAGGCACCTTTTCCCATAGGAACGCATTAAAATTTAATTAATGCGTTCCTATGGGGAAAAAAGTCCGGGGGCCCCTCCCGACCGGCACCGGAGCCAAGCCAAGCCGCGTTTTAAGACTGCAGTGAGCGAACAGCAGCGCTGCTGTTCGCTCGCTTCAGTCTTAAAACGCAGCTCCGCGGCTCCGGGAGGGAGGGAGGGGGCCGTGGGATGATGCCCGACATCGGGCATGATGCCACGGCCCCCTCCCGACCGGCACCGGCACAGTCGATCCAGAATGGCGGACGCGGACATCACCCCTCCCGACCAGAGCGAAAAGGTAAGCCAGCTTACAGTGGTACCTCGCCAGACGAATTCGTCTTGCGAAAAACAGGCATAGACGAATTCGTCTTGCGAGTCAACTAAAAACTCGCAAAACCCTTTCGTTTTGCGAGTTTTTCGTCTAGCGAGGCATTCGTCTTGCGGGGTACCACTGTATTCCATTTTTTTCAGCTTGGGGACCGCATTCTCTTGTGACCAATGTTCTAGGGGCTGCATGGTGGTGATGGGCTGGGCCAGAGGGAACAAGAAACAGACAGGACTCTTAACCTTTGTTCAGTAGGTTATATCCCAGCCACACAAATTCAGGGGTTCTCTCTCTCTAGATAAATACCCCACCTGTCACCAGATCTCCCACCCCCACTACAAGCAAACAAGTGACATTATCAGAGTTTACGGACAATTTTCAGCCAGGCAAAAATCACCTGAGGAGCAGGGCCAGTGAGGGGGGTGGCCTAGAAAGGGGAGTGGCCTGGAGAATGACCCAAGTACCAAAGAGAGAGGCCAGAGGGCCACTCTCAGCCACTCACCTCAGGTCCCCTACCCCTCCATTACTGAGTATTGTGCGTTAAGAAACCTCTTAACTGTGATAGTCATTTCAGATAACCAGCCATCATAGGAAAGTGTTTGTTTTTCATGTAACAAATATGACCATGTCAAGAGGATAAGTTGGTGTGTAACCACACACCATGATTACTTCTTTTCCCCACAACCCTGCTCCCAAGCGATTTCCAGCACTTGTGCTCCCAAACAGCCTCAGAGACTTGGGGGGGGGGGGAGTGCAGCATTGTGGGATAGAAAACAAGTTGTGGAATTGCCACACCAGGAGAGGAGGAAGACAATGGCAGGCAGGGGAAAGGGCGAGCAGAGCCTCTGCTGCTGGATCTCCCTAGCATATTCTGCCTCCTGCCCCGCATAGAGAAAGCCAACCATTCGCCCAAGAGCCTCCTCACCTGGAACTGAAGTCCCAAAGGCCACAAAGACAACAGCAGTCACTGAATCCTTGAGGCCAATGGTGCAGCCAAAGTGAGAAGCCAAGTCTCCAATGACGGCGGTGAGCATGCCGATGATCAAGATGGACACGATGAAGCAAGCCCAGCCGTTGCAGTACTCGGTGGGCGGGACACAAGCAAAGAGCACCTTCCAGAAGACCGTCAGGAAGTGCATGACATAGTCAAAGCAGGAGGGCAGGCGCTCTTCGCCGGACTCATCCTCGTCCTCATCGCCAGCTGCAGCAAACAGGAAAGAGGAAACCCTGAATTGGTAGTCTCTGTGGGAACCACACTACATTGAGCTTCACCACTCCACAACATCGCAGGAAGTTCTTGTGGACAATGCGGAGTTCTGGTACTTGCTTTCTACAGCTGCTTTGATACTCTGACCTTCTGGAGAACGTGTGCTCCAGATGTTGCTAGATATTGCCTCTGATCATGCCAGCTGGGACTGATGGGTGTTGGAGTCCAACAACTTCTGGAGGGCCAAAGATTGGCTGCCCTTGACCTACATCTCCCCCCTCCCCCTGCAGACATGAATTGCCCCTCCTGGACGTTAGCCTTCCTTCCTTGCTTGCAGTATTCCAGTCCTACCTTATAGCAGCTTGACCCTCCCAAAAGGTGCCTCAAAATCTGATCTTGCCATGAATCGTTAGACTATGATTCCTGCCAGCAATAACATTCATGACCTTTAGAAACACAGAAGTAGTGAGTTGCTTACTTTGGGAAGCTAACCAGGAGATATACGCTCCTCTAAGCTGACCATAGTAAAAGCCTCTTTCCACTCAGAGGTCTTAATTAGAGCTGGAACAATAAATGCTTCTGTTAGCTTTACCTTAGTTTCCTCTGCTTCTCTGGGACTACTGAGGGTTAGGAAGGTGAAATGCTTAAGGACAGCAATGGGGTTCCCCACACCCTGTAATGGTACCAGCATCTTTGAAAGTGGGTCAACAACAAGAGAAGCATCTCTTAATACCCTTAACTTAGTTCTTGCACGAGGACTCAGAGGATATGGTCATATTTATTACCATAGCAACAGCATCATGAAAATACTGAAGGCCACTCAGGCATTCTTATTCTTTTTTTCTCACACGAAGCAAGTAAGCAAGCAAGCAAGCAAGCAAGCAAGCAAGCATACATTTGAACTCAAAGGGTATTCAAAGAAATGGCTTCCCTGCACAACACAGTAGTTGAACCACACATTCACTGACAAGACACTAGGGCACAGGCTTCTCCTTGTTGTGAGGTTTGCCATACCGTAACACACTGGGGGTTATTAAATGAAGCTAGCAAAATGGGTGTGGCACGTGGGATACCTGGCATTGGGGTGGAAGGATGGTTTTGCCCTCATCACGGCAATGGCTCCAAGTGCAAAGTCATTTATATGGAAGAAAGACAAGGTGTGTCCTTGGAGGCATCCTTCGGGGTGGCTAAGGCTGCTTCCCATCCATTTATCTTATGTTGGCTGATTGGAAATTAACCCTTCATCCAGGAAGAATGCAATGTGCCCAGCAAGCTAAGGTGCCTCATGAAACATCTCGCAATGGGGTACCACCGCTTTAAAAGGGAAGCAGCTGTTTTATTCTGTTTTATTTGCTACCTTTTTATATTCTATTTTGTGCCAAAATATTATACAGTTTCTTTGTGTGTGTGGGGGGGGTTTAAATGGAGGTGCTTACTCCTGGGTGAATTCCTGACTCATAATCCCAACAACAAAATAAAATTATTTTTAACACTGTTCATGACTGAGAACTAAGGGGGTAATTTCCATGCTTCTTGTGAGTGTAGGTGAAGCTGGGATGAATTAAGTGTCTTAATATAATCTAGCAGACCAATCAACTAGTTTAATCTTGTTGATTAATCAGGATGGATCAATTTTAATTGGTGAGGGCTACTTTTAATTATTGGATCTGAGAACTAAGTGAACAATGCAGTTCATTTTTAAGGCTATTTTGATCTTGGCAAGTCTCTGTAATAGAAATTGGAGGCGGAGGGAGAGAAAGTTCAATTAAAAAAGCTTCTCCTTTTAACAATGACTGATCTCACATTTCATTGAATATCTTAAAGATTC
The DNA here is from genome assembly GCF_009819535.1 of Lacerta agilis. Taxonomy (NCBI): domain Eukaryota; kingdom Metazoa; phylum Chordata; class Lepidosauria; order Squamata; family Lacertidae; genus Lacerta; species Lacerta agilis. Next base: position 45,169,869 of record NC_046312.1, on the reverse strand, counting down.
ACCTAGATTTACGTTTTGCAAATGTTCAAATACAAGAAAGTAACTCATTTGTTGTTTAAAATGCTGGTGAACATTCATTCTGTGTCCAATGTGTGGGTGAAACAAGATAGCAAAACATAGGAGGGACAACCTGCAAAATCTCTGGCCAATCTGCAAATCTGAGGCCTCTGAGTGGAGACCTTGGTGGTAGCTGGGCACAGTGATAATCAAAATGGCTTTTTCCTCCTCTCACTGTGGGTCCCCGTACCCCATCTCACCTGCACTGACAGTAATGGCTTCCAGGAACTGGTCCCGCCACGAATGCGTTCCTACAACCAAGGCCAGGTTTGTCTTCTTGATGAGCTTGTCCACGGTACTCTGCCAATGACAGAAACACAAAGAATAGGCACCTGTTTGTGTACAGGAGGAGCAATGTACTGCATAGCTCTTCCCCCTAGCCTTTGCACAAAGAGCGTAGCTTTCTGTGATGCTTTTGAGAATACAGCTGTACACACCAAGGTTCTCTGTGCTAGGGTTAGGGACAGGAGCCACTCAGTGTGGTGTAGTGGTTAAGAGCAGTAGTCTCGTAATCTGGGGAACCAGGTTCGCGTTTCCGCTCCTCCACTTGCAGCTGCTGGGTGACCTTGGGCTAGTCACACTTCTTTGAAGTCTCTCAGCCTCACTCACCTCACAGAGTGTTTGTTGTGGGGGAGGAAGGGAAAGGAGAATGTTAGCCGCTTTGAGACTCCTTCGGGTAGTGATAAAGCGGGATATCAAATCCAAACTACTCTTCTTCTTCTTCTTCTTCTTCCTCTTCTTCTTCTTCTTCTTCTTCTTCTTCTTCTTCTTCTTCTTCTTCTTCTTCTTCTTCTTCTTCTGTCCTCCAATTCCCCATCCAATGTTGACCAACACAGGAGCAAGTCCCACCCCTCCAAACAGGGCTCAAGCTGATAGCCGCCACCACGTCTTGAGGGGGTAAATTTACAGTTTAATGATAAGAAAACTATATTCCCACAGAACAAACCAGTGTCATGTTAGGAAAGAAAAGAAGGGGAGGTAAGCTTAGAAGCCTGTCAGTTGGAAGGCAAGCTTCCCTTGATGGCCAGCTGGTGGTCCTAGAGTAAAATCTGCCTCTACTGCCCAATTTAAAGACCAAAGAAGTGAAAGAGACCGGCGGAGTAAGCCAAGGCTGAAGCAGCATGGAAATGATACCTTGCACATGTGTATCTGCTTGAGGCTTTGACCCAATGCTCTCTACTTCCTTTTCAGCTCTTGACTGTGACTGTGCCCACAGTAAACAGGTTTTATGTCCATCTGCTACAACAAGCAGTAAGGCAAAAGCGAACAGTGCAAATGTTTTTACTGACAAATGTATAGGAATATCTCTCTTTTTAAGAAGCACAGTTGTAAACATGACTGCGCAGACTGAGTCATGTTGAGCTAAAGAACAACATTTACTATCACCTGTTCTTTCGTGTGAAGCATAATAATGAATGCTTTTTCTGGTGATATATTTGCCAACTGCTTAGGGTTAGGAGATTTGCTTCTTTTCCAGATTTTGTCTTTCATTGGCAGCCATTGGATTAATCAACGGAATGAATGGTGACAACTCTTCTTAGCTGTGCATGGCCATGTAATTGTTAGGCATATCTGGCCAAGTTGCTTTTCAAACAATATATCTTGGACTCAGGATTGGCTGACTTTATTTTCAGCAGTCACATGTCAGGAGAGGGTTGTTGGATGATAGAAGGCAGCCTAATTCTGTAATGTTGTAATTCAAGTATTACTCTATTTCTCCTCAGATTCCCCCCTATCCTTTTCTCCATGGTATTGCTACTTATTTTTCTCGTTTTCTTCTCTCCCGCCCTCAGAGCCTACACCTCTCTCTTTCCCTGCCCTTCACTGTTGTTTCCCTTTTTCATACACCAATTTTTCTTCCCTTCCCTTCATCCTTTATTCATTCTCTGGTCAATCCCTTTCCTGTACTTCTTCTCTTCCTCCCCCAAAGTCTCCTGACACCCAACACTGACCTTGAATTCATAGGACTCTTCAATGATGACCTCCAGCTTAGGATGCTCTCCCAGTATTGGCTTCCCCATCTCTGCAATACGCTTGGCTTCCTCCTCTTCCATTGTCAGCTTCCTTTCTGCCACTTCTGTGGGGAAAATGTCAACATACAGAGAGAATGTCCTTCACACGTCCAACAAAGGGGAGAGGACATTGGGCAAAAGAGCTGGGCTGGGCAGAGAAGAGAAGAGAAGGGGCTCGTATGCTGTCAGTCTCCATCACAAGCTCCACAGAACAGATCTCATGAAGGTGGGGCCTAGGCATTGGCACTACTTACCTCAACTGTCTTATATTGGCCAAAACAGAGAGTCAATCCATTTTTTTTGGGGGGGGGGGTCAGTTATGCTTTTTTCTTTTGTTCTTGGAAATGGAAGTTTACTCCAGTTTGGGCAAATGCCCAAAGTGGAAACTTGTTGAAAATATTGGAACAGTTTCCTCCGTCCCTACTGTTTTCAATTTTATATTTGCACTGGTTGTTTTCTAGAACCACAATCCAACACAGAGTTGCATACACTGACTCAAACATCCAAAAATTCACGCTGTCTTGTGGATTTAGTCATTTTAATTCGGATTTTCTTTGAGGTTTTGCTTTAAGTACATGAAAATGAGAAAGCGTGCATTGTTTTGGGACAACCTGATTATATGAGAATTTGGGGAAAACATTGATCCTTTGAAAATGAGAATAGAAGAAATTAGTAGATGTCAAGATTTTATTGGAAACAAAGATTTCAGTAGGCAAATGCAATAACTCAATATGAAGTTAATTGACCAAGAAAAGGAAATGATTATATGGGGTGAGGGTCATATTATTTTGTAAGATGTCCTTCTATGGCACTCAATGCTGCTAACTCAGCTTGGGAGTGCATCTATTATTTCTTTCTCTGTTCTTTTAAGAAAACTTCATTGGTTTCTATGTTTGCAATGAATAAGAAATTTCCCCAATGATTTACACAATCACACTTGGTAATTTGTTCAACTTAGTATTGAAGGCTCACTCATATACACTAATGTTCAGTTATGTGTGGCACACATACACAGAGTTATGTGTGCACAGGCACTTATTGTTTCCTGTGCTTTCATATATTATTTGTTGCATTTACAGTATATCCCACCTTTTTCCCTCTAAGAGCTCCTAAGGTGGCATACATGGTACTCCACCTCTTCATTTAATCCCCACAACAGCCCTGTGATACCCGCTGCAATACAGGGGTTAGGCTGAGAGGCAGTGATCTGGCCAAGGCTGGCCTCTCAGGTCCTTGTCCAACACTAACTGCTAGAATTATAGAGTTGGAAGGGACCCTGAGGACCAACTGGTCCAACCCCCTGCAATGCAGGAATATGCAGCTGTCCTTTACGGGGACTGAACCTGCAACCTTGGTGATATCAAGGACCACGCCCTAACCAACTGAGCTATCCGGGCTGACTTCTTTTAAATGTTCAGAAGAAACAAATCATGAGTGAACTACAAGGTTTTCATCGCCACATTGTGCAGGGGTGGGGAACCTTTTTGAGCCCAATGGCCACACTTCCTTGTGGCCAACTTCTGAGAGCTAAATGAGAAGGAAGCGTGGGGCTAGAGGCAAAGTTTGCTCTCCAGGCAAAGCAGAGGCATGATTAGCCCGGCAAAAATACTCGAAGAGGTGTGTGGAGCAGGGCCAGGGAGAGGCTTGGTTTGGTGACAAGGGGTGCAGCTCATGGACAGGCATGGTCTAGAGCTGCTTATAGAGGCCTGGAGGGGTTGCATTTGGCTCCTGGGCCCGAGGTTCCCCACACCTGTCATAGTGTGATGAAGGACCGGGGAGGATGTTTCACTGAACAAAATCTTATCTTCAGGACAGGGAGGGAAAACAAATCAAGGTAAATGAATTCATTAGACCATCTTCGGCTAACTGGTGCCCTCTAGAGATTTTGGATTGCATCATCCCCAGCCAACAGAGCCAATGGTTGGAAACAATGGAAGCTGTAGTCCAAGAAAATCTGGAAAGTCACAAGTTATCCATCCCTGCACTAAATCTTTCCCCACCTTGTACACCATTAACAGATATCTTTGTTAATAGGCAGTACATATATAGTGTTATTAACAACAACAACAACAACAGCAACAACAACAACAAACAATATTATGTGTAGAATTTTCTTGACAAAACTATTATGCTTCTGCCAAAAGTGCTTGTGACAATATTCTATACAGCAATCTCAATCCATGCAGGAGGTTTTGATCAACAGGGGACAATAAACAGAGAGTGAATTGAACAAGAAGAGTAAGAAAGGATGGAGGTAAGCAAGATAAAGCAGTGAAACAAATCTTTTAAAAATATGTCAAATAATCTACAATGTGGTGTATAATTTATAATTTATATTGTGCAGGGTGAACTTTCAGGATTTGCTTTTGCTGCTTTGGCAATTTTAGAAACAGCTCACTGAAAACTTTCCTTGTGCATGGTGCTGATGGGAACTGCTCATTGAATTAATGAAAGCAACAGAACTTAGGGCTTATTCACACTTACCTGTCCTTCACTCTTTCCAGACATGGCCTGCACTTTAAATCTCCATGTCTGATGGCTCCCCCTTTTTTTGCTCCAAAGCTTCCCCCACAAAAATCTGCCTCTAAAGCTCAATTGAAGCAACTGGTTTTCTGCTGAAAACCCAAAGTGAAGTTTGCTCTCCAATGTTTTATACATTGATTTCTATCTGCTGTAATTGGTTCACTTTTCTTTCCAGGTTGTGTGCATTTTGAGAGATGGTTCTTCCTGCTTCCTTAAGGATGCCTGCTTCATATGTGATACTGCTAGCATGCTGGTTTTTTGTTTTTTTTTTGCAGTCTTTCCCACATGGATCTGTTTGTGTCTGCCTGGGGCATCCGACACTTTGTGAATTTGTGCATGATATGACTGGCACGGTAAGCCAAGGATTACAGCCTCCTGGTACAGTCTTTCACACACTTACTAAAAAGTAAGTCTCAGTGTGTATCATGCTTTCAAGCAAACACCTATAGGGCTGTGCTTTTAGAGAGCAGTCATGAACCCGTGGAAGTCACTTGCAGTCATTGCTGTTGGTGTTATCATCATCCTTACTAGAACTGATACTCTGCCTTTCTACTGCAAATGTTCAAGGCAGCTGAACAGTGGCCCCCTAAAAATGCAAAGAATGCAAGTTCCTTATTAAAAATTAATCTTAAAACCAAAACAATAGCCTTTAATAAGAAAGGATCACAAAACCAGTAGTAGTCAAAACCTCCAGCTGTCAATTAAGAGACAAGACTGAAATAATAATAATAACTCTTGTTGGTCTACCTGCCAGCAGGTGAGTAGCATCAGGCCAGGTCCACCTCCCTCAGGAGCGCAATCTAGTTGAAAGTACCCTGCCCTGTGCCACATATGAAACAACCTACAGTGCTGCTTTGGGAAAGCAGTAGAGTTAGTAGCTATGGCAACTAGTATCCTTCTCGCCTTTCTTTGATGAACACCCTGGCCGTTCGGTTATGCACTGGCACGCAAAGGAAACATAACCCAGGAGTCTAAACCCTGTAGGTGCATGGGTTATAAGGCTTTCACTTGGATTTATGAAGACTTCAGGTCATTCTGTGAGCACAAGATGCCTGATGTGAAAGGACTTATAAATCCTGCATGGACTCCCACAGGCCTCATATTCTCTGTAAGAAATTATTCAGAGGCTAAAAACTCTGCACAGATGCTCCATATATCATTAAAACTTTGCCTCAACTCAAAAAGCCTTCAGGACTACAAATATTATTAACTTTGCAAGGCCAGCACAATTTACAGAACACACAAGGACTCCTGTTTCAGGAGACCACATTAATCTGTTGCAGCAACAGCAGCAGCAGCAGCAGCAGCAGCAGAGACAAATCCATCTACCTTTTGAAGTCAGTAGCACGTTGAAGTGTGAGGGCTCTTTTGTGAGCTCCCACCGAGTGCTCCAGAATGGGGAATCCCCTGCATGAGTCAGAAATAGCTCCACAAAAGAACAGAAGCAGAAACTAGATGCATCTCTGAATGTCGGAGCCATAATCCTTTAATGCTCCTTCTAGGTGTTCAACTGAGGAATATCCCCAAGCACTTGAGTCATCACCATACAGAATTATGGGCATGGCTTTTCCGCACCGTAAACACTTCAAGGTAGAAAAAAAAGGCAAAAGAGGTGCTTCCTGAATTGTGGCATTTCAAAAAGATTGCTGTGCTGAATTCATCTTTCTTTTCTTTTCTCCAACACTAAAATTTCCAGAGGCAATAGCAATGGTGCTAGCACCTGCATACTATCAGAACTGAAGCAACAGGCATGGGGGGGGGGGCCATGAGGCTTAACAAGTCTTCCATGCACTTCAACTCCAAGGGATCATCCACAGGTCCGTGATTTTTAGGCACAAGTCTGAGTGGGTTTTTTGTTTATCCTGCCACTTTCCTGGGAAAACCCACTGTTTAGAACATTAGAACAAATGTCAACCCATGGAAAACCCAATTGCTGTCTGTTCCGAATCAGTGCTAAACAGCAGGTTTTCCTGGGGAAAGCAGCAGGAGAAACCAAAATTCCCTTTCAGACCCATGTCTAAAAATCACAGACCTGTACCTAAAAATTATAGCACAAACAGAATTGTGGATGAGCCCTAGCAGCCAATATATGCATTTTTAAAATAAAAATAGGTTGATAATAAATTATTATTATTATTATTATTATTAATACCCCACCCATCTGGCTGGGTTCCTCCAGCCACTCTGGGAGGCTCCCAACCAAATATTAAAAACACAACACAGCATTAAACATTAAAAACTTCCCTAAACAAAATAATGAATAACAAAATAATAACGAAAGCAAACATGCACAACGAATTAACAATATTTTGTGTCATTTCTGTCATAACTGGTATGTGTTTCAGGAGAGAAGAGGTAGAAATAAATGTCCCATTTCAAAGAGAGGCATATCCTACGTTTTTCCCAAGATAAATTTGTCCTGGGCTGGAACACATTGCTGGAATTGCCGTGGGCCCACAGGCCTTTCTATCTCTAGTGCAGGCCACTTGAAATTTCTCAGTGAGATGTCTGTGGCTTTAGGGTAAGCTACCTATAAGTGCATCACCAGGTGGACTGAATGCTTTTCTCCACATCACTGAAAAGTGGTCTGGAAACATCTGTCTGCTCAGAGAAAGTCATTCAACTTGCCCTGCAGTCCTTGGCCTGCATTCCTCTGCTAGGGATGCCCTATTCATTCCTCACTTAAATCATGGAGTGCATCTTCCTGAAACAGACCCAGCCATCCTCTGGAACTGAAGAGACAAGGGTGTGTGACATAGAGCTCTCCTGCTGTTCCTAAGCATGTGAAGCCACAGGTTCCTGGAGAGGAGTCACTGGCTACTGCTATGGGCACAGAGTACATGGGCCGCATGCCTGGGCATGTTGCAATGTTTTCAGCACATTGTGTGCTCAGCTGAGGGCTATAAGAACCCTTTGAGCCTTACAGAGGAGACCGAGAGATTATAGGCATCTTCAAATACCGAAAGGGCTGTCACATGGAGGATGGAGCAAGCTTGTTTTCTCCTGCTCCATAGACTAGGACCTAAGCCAATGGATTCAAGTTACAAGAAAGGAGATTCCAACTAAACACTGGGAAGAACTTTCTGACAGTAAGAGATGTTTGACAGTAGAACAGACTCCCACAAGAGCTGATGGACTCTCCTTCCTTGGAGGTTTTTAAGCAGAGGTTGGATGGCCACCTGTCATGTATGATCTAGCTGTGATTCCTGCGTTGTAGGAGATTTGCCTAGATGACCCTTGGGGTCCCTTCCAACTCTACAATTCTACGATTCCTTTCTTGTATGTTCAGCCTGTACTTTCTCACTCCCAGAGAAGTATCCTTTTGGGGGGCCATTCAAAGAAAAAGTGGGGGGAGGGGCTCAGAACTGACCGTTCCTGGCCTAATCCATTCACAACAATGCTAAACAATGGTAACAATTTTTCATGTAGCACATATCCCCAGCTTCCGCCACTCAAGGAGCCATTACAGAGAATAACAAATGCATACAGATTTTCAAGAGGAAGGAAGATACAATAAAGAAGAAATCGACTGCTGACAAGTCCACAGCACAGTTAAAACAAAACGGTTTTCAGGTCTTCTTTAAAGATAGGAAAGGAAGCCACAGCCGTGAACATTGAAGGGAGAGAGTTCCACACTCATCGGTGACAAAGGCACAATTGCCCACAGGCTTAAAGTGGCAGGAGTCCCAACAGCAGGTATGTCCGGGAACAAAAAAAGCCGAAGAGTTTTTAATTTGACAGGTCAAGTCTGTCAAGGTGAAAGCTGCCAAACTGCAGCTTAATTATTAACCAGCCCTGATTTGTTTGCATCAGCCTCAGTACTCAGCTTTCAACATGGCTTGCACCCGAGACTCCCAGCTGTCAAGTCCAATTAGTCCTGATAAGGTCTGGAGATGCCAGGCAGGGAAATGAATGTGCCAGTTCCTCCTCAGCTCCCATCTCTGCTTTCCAGATATGGCAAAGGTTGGGAGGAAATAATTCCACCTTAACACCCCTCGTTCTGAACTTAAGCAAGTGCTAAATGGCAGGCGGGAGGCAAGATGCCCTCTTTCTGGACAAGGAGAAATGGATGGTGCATTTCCAGGAAGGTAGGGCAAGCCTATCCTTATTGCAAGAGGTGTAAATCAAAGACACCCTAGAGTGAGTGAAAGTGGTTCCAAAATGATATTGAGATTTACTTTAGAGGAAAGGAAGGCGAGTCTTGCCTGAAAACATCACGAAGTATTTATGTCCAGGTGGATAATGATCACGTGCATCCTGGACATTACGCTTCTTGTGATGACTGAGACTGCTGTGCCAAATTCCCCATCTATCTATCTATATCTATCTATCTATCTATCTATCTATCTATCTATCTATCTATCATCTATCAATCTACCTATCTATCTCTATCATCCATCCATCCATCCTGCATGAATCACCCTCAATATAAAAATGAACTGTAGGATGATATAACAAGACATTTAAAAACTATCAATTTATTATAAACCAAACCAACAGTGCAATAAAACTAGGATGAACCAAACCTTCAACTAGCTAAAAATGCTTCAGCATGCCTGGGCAAATAAGGTTTAAATCACATGCCAAAAAGAACACAGTACTGGTGCCCTTGGGTACATTATTTGTGCTTTATTGTGGCCTTTTTTGGATTGCACTATTTATATTTTTCATTTAATTAAAAAAAATACTTTACTGTACATTGCTCACAAAACTATGGTATGGGGTGATTAACAAACAATACTACAACTATTAGTTTAAATAATCATGCATTGGTGAATGGTTTTACATAGTGACTGGTGGTGTGAATTATCTGTCGTAGGCGTATTTCACTGCATAAACTGCGATGAACTAGGCTCTGATGACCCATGTCCAATATGTGTCCGACATGTCAGAATATTTGAACAATGAGTCACTCTGCCAGAAATTTGAGTTGGAGTAGCTTCAGTCACAACCTAAGTGTAGTTCTTGGTTACATGACCACTAGAATTCTACATCTCTGAATCTTGGTGATGTCCAGATCTGGACTCCTTCCTTATCTTTGCTGTTACATAGCTAACCCTCATGACCAAGATTCTCAAAGAGGGAAAGTGTTAGAAGAGTCACAAAGTCTCTCACCCTGTGGCTCTCGACATCTTTTGGAACTTCAAAGCACAGTTAGGGCACCACAACAGTTAAGAACATAGCAATATTCTCTGGTACACCTTGTGCCTCTAGAAGATTCTATTTTGAATGTCAAACATTCAGATAGAGGTTCACTGATGGTGCAGGTCAGGAACAGGTAACAGTGGCCTTCCAGATATTGTTGGATTCCTCAAACCTCCCTCAGCTCCTGCCCACATGGTCAATGGTCAGCGAGGATGGGAGCTGTAATCAAGTAACACTTGTAGAGCAGAGGTCCTTAGCATAGGTCAATGTTAGAATATAGGATTAAAAAGCCCACATGCTTTCATTATTCCTTCACATCTTCATACGCCCTAATTTGAATTGTTTTGAATTTGGATAGTTTTAGGTAGGCATCCTTACAAACATGTAATGCCTAGTTCTGAGAGAAAACAAACAAACAAACAAACAAACAGACAGACAAACAAATGGGTTATCAAGAGCAACCGAACTTCTGAAGGGCAGAGACAACATGTAATGTACATAGAAGACTCATGAACATGGGGACAATAATACAACCATTGTGTCACACTGTCACAGAGTGAGAGAGAGTGAGAGTAAGAGTGAGAGTGAGAGAGAGAGAGAGAGTTTTCTATGCAGAGCTGGGCCTAAAGAACACAGAAGTTTTGTGGTGGTGGGGAGGCAGAAGCTAGAGGCAAAGAGACTTCAATGTAATTTCCAACGTAATTTTTTCCAACACTCCTGAAATGTTTGCATTTTCTAAATCTAACATGACATGGACTAAGTGAAAATGTCACCTCCATTCTTTACTTATTAGTCATGATCTGTCCTGAGTGGCACTCTACGTGTGCAGTGGCATATGCATTTTTTATGTTGCTCTGGATATCATCTGCCACAGGATTTACAGGGTTTGAAGTACATCGTCCATGCGTCCAAGGGATGTCAACGAAGCCTGTGGAAGGGGGCCCGGCTGCAGAAGTTAAGTGGAGGAGAAGTGTCATTATATAAACCTTGCTCACTCAACAGCTCATCTAAAGGAGGGGGGGTGCTATCTGGAGCAGATGTGGTTGGTGAGGAATTGGTGCTGTGTTCTGGGCACTTTTTTTCTTTCCTAACATGGTCAGAGATTTAGCCTCTTTCCTTATTAACTTAAGAGCAACTTCCAGTAGTGCCAAGTGAGTGAATTATCTAATGCTACCTGCCAAAAGCAATCAAATCTGAGCACGAGAAAGGGCAGAAATCGTATTATTTTAATACATATTATTTGGTTCCAGAAGATCTGATTAAATTAGCACACTACTGAATTAGAGCAACAAAATTACTATGGGAACAGCTGAGAAAGACTTCCTGAAACTGAAGAGCTGATCGAATTATAAGAAGGAAAGAGCCTCTTTGCTTCCCAGTTATTCTCCAGTTGATGCCTCTCTCTTTTTGTACACAAGGGATCCAGGTGTGTATACAAAGAATGTAATATGGAAATGTCTTTGGAGGTGTTTTAGTTTCATCTCTCTAGATAACAGGGAGCCACCAATCGCAGCAGCTTCTTGAATCCTGAGCGCATGTTGGCACATTTACAACTAAGAGAGCATGCATATTCTCGTGCCGTTCTTACACTACTTTATATATGCTTTTGTACATACTTATAAATTCTTTTTGGGGTGAAAAAATGATGGTGAGAATCATTCCTAGGTGACAGAGATTCGGGGGCTCATTACATGCTTGGCCCCTGTGTGCTTCCACCAGTAGCCCCCTAAGTTCTATCCACTTCTCTGTTGCTTGCGGAGCTCCTCTGCTAACAGGGATTGGGTCATCTGACATGCAATTTTATGCAGACCTACTGAATGCAAGTCAAAGGTTGCATGCAGAACGAAAAGGTGCCATTACTGATGAACACACTAGGTGAACTCTGTGGTGTATGATGGAAGACATATAACTTTTAGACTGGAGGCAGGGAACAGCTTTTAAGAGCTGTGAGCGATATGATAAAGGCATTGTTGCCTACAATGTAAACACTCGTCTCCTTTGTCCCGTTATCAGTGATGACCAGTCTGGTGGTTTGCTGCCAGGAATTTCTGGCAGCTGCTCTGAAGAAAGTAGGGGTGGCCAAATGCATTCTAAGCTATAACAATGGGGAGGCAGCGGTGGAGGAAAGGGCATTGCAGTCGTCCCTGGAGAAATGTGTGGCTGCTTACTGGAAGGCCTCAGCAGCCTATACAGACATTTGGCCTGCTAGTCAGTCAGCAGCCACTGCTTCTTGGGGGTTGCTGCTAAGAATGGGCTCAACTCCTTTCCTCAGTTATTCAGCTGCTGCAGCAAGTAATTATTTCCAGGGATTCCCTCCGCTGCCCACTGCCGCCCTCTATTATTCAAGACAAAAGAAGGTTTGCACTACATACACCTATACATTTTAAATTGTATTGGTTCACTGCCCAGAGAAAGTTAGTTTTGGATGGTATGCAAACAGTGTTAATAAATAAAATAGCAGTCTAGTAAATTTCTGCACACGGAATGGGAAGGACACCATTTTGCCCTTTGCATCTTAGGCCAGCTTCAACATACTCTTGGTGGGGTATCTCACTACTGTATGACTTTAGCCAGCAGGCTTTGCCAAGACCATAACAATTCATAACAATATGCCATAGACTCTCTCTTTCTCTTTCTCTCATTCATAGATTATATATGCACTTTATTAGCATCAGATTTTGGCATATGTCCGTTATCTCAGTAACTCGGATGTCCTGAGCGTGGCTTTATTTCAAATGCCTCTCCGCAACAAAGCCTTCTAAGAAAATTTGATAGAGGGCACTTTGAGTTGGTCCACAGAGCTGCTGCTGTCACGTCGGAGAAGCACTTGTCAATCTCCATGCACATAGATCGTTTCTGAGAGCTGCAGCCAGAAGGACTCTGACAGATTCAGGGAAAGGGAAGGTGATGGTCCAAGCACATTTGAATGCAAAACACCAGCCTCCTTCTCCAGGCTGTGAGACAGATTCTTATCATTTTGCACTCTTTTTTTTTTTTTAGGGCACAAGCTGAACCACAATTAAGTGTGCAGGTGACACGAAAGGGGAGACTTTGGAGAACGGGCTGACAATAGCCACTGTCTGATCCTATGTGAATGAAGGTAGCAAGAATGGCTGTCACTGAGGGGGGAGGACCACTAGAAACTGAACAGATGGGGAATGAAAGAGAGCTAAAGATCGCAAGAGAGGGCAGCAGGAGGTAGGGAGGTGGGAGGCGGAAAGCAACAGCAGCAATTACTGCTTTCCAAGAGGCTTGTTTACATCCTGCCTGCCTCTCGGTAATGCTGTCCATTAAGCTGTGGATGTAAATGCAAACCTTCTTCACATCATGATGACAGGTCACTATCGACACCCACTAGAGTCTTAAAGTGGTGTTTTACAAATGGTAAAAATTCGTGCTTTCGCCCTTCTGTTGAAACCTCCAATGGAAGCCCCAGGCAGAAACGAGCATGCAGTTTAGTATCGAAATGGTCTTTTAAGTCAGGGCTACAGGCAATCTGAATGGGGGGGGGCAGCTCCTGGGTGTGCTCTGATTCCTGATATAGAGGTAGGAGCAGGGAGCTTCTAGCCCTTCAACCACTTAACTCGTCTCAGCAGTTACCTGAAGAGAACAGCTCTCTTTGCCTGATAACAGAAGCACTGTGACCATGCTATTGAGGGCTAAATGTGGTGTGGTGGCTAAATGCCAGGTCTGCATGCAAGAAAACATCGATCACCCAGGATTTGCTCATGGAGGAGGGGGCTCACTGGGCAGATTAGCTTTGTGACCCTATGCTAACCCAGCTGTGTCTGTCTGGGTACTTGGTGGGTGAAGCACCATTGCAAGGCAGATGGACAGGGCAGGGGATCATGAGATCATTCATAAAAATTCCATCTCCCTCACCAGGAGATCGATGTGCACTGTGCCTGAGGGACTGCTTGTGGTGATCTGGTAACTTCACCATACAGTTTTTGGTGAACTGGAAGAAGGGTACCTGACACCTAGTGTGTGTGTGTGTGTGTGTGTGTGTGTGTGTGTGTGTGTGTCCCATCCTATTTTGTGATGGTAAGTTATTTTAAAATGTTGTAATGCACTCTGTGACCTTAACTTGAAGGGTGGGTAAATAATACTAATAATTGGGTAGCGCTCTCTCGCGCTCTCTCTCTCTCTCTCTCTCTCTCTCTCTCTCTCTCTCTCTCACACACACACACACACACACACAAACACACTCACCCTGCTCCCATCACCTCCAAATGCACTGTCTCCATTTCAGACGTTCCCAGCACTGAGAGGGAAAATCTGAAGTGGGTTTCTAAGCACACATAGCAGAATGCTGTTAGAATTCATCCTATGATCACGGTTCCTGTTCAGATTGTCCGGCATACTATCAAATGCCTGAATAGAAGACAGCAAGTATGCAAAAGGGGCTCCTTTCTGTACAACGACCTGCATCAACAATAATAAGTGCAGTGAAAGTGAGGGAGTTTCCTCTTCTGCTATTACTGTGTTTATTCAATCTGGAAAAGAGCAAGGCTCTCCTGTTCTGACAATCCCACCCAAATCCTTGTTACCTTAGAACAGATAAGAAATTCACAGCACATGTGTGGACATGGAGTGAACTCTCAAATTAGGTTGTTATCAAGGGAAATTTTGCTGCACAAATGCGCAGAAACAGGTGTGAGGTATCCTTTTTGGCCTGAGAGCCTCCTTCCCTTCTGGGCAGCTTTCTAAGGGGCATGTGCCAATGGTCTAAAATTCATATACGTAGTCTCAATGCACAGCTCCAAGGAGCTCCAAATAAAAGGGAAGCATTGAAATCAAGGCCACAACAAAGAGAAGAACAGAGCAAAGAGCAAACCAGTTAAGGGAGAGAAAAAAACTTACCTTGTGTCAAGAGGAGTGCTATATAAAACAGAAATATAAAAAAGAAGAGAAAAAAGGGAACAGTTAATAACTTAGGCATGGCAGTTTCATTTTGCAGATGACTGTATTAAATGAGCAATGAACTTGACTTGATGTAGCTGTGAATTTTCTGCCGCCACATGCTAGATGCAGGTTTGTGAGCATGCCTGGTAGCAGCAAGATGAGCATGAAGCTGGAGAGAACAGGTGTGTACCAAAGGTTCTGGCTACCAGAGGTTTCCCCCTTTCCTTCATGAGCAGAGGCAGGGAGGTGGGGCTTGAAGGGGTGGGGTGGGTCGGGTCTCTGGAGTCAGAAAGTGTGCCAATTCACGACACTTTCTCAAGATCTGGGATAAACCAAAGCTCAACCCAAATAAGTTTTTTTTTTCCTGACGGGGATTTCAGTCATGCTAGAACCCTTAGAATAGTTGGTGCTTAGTGACTGTAACTTTGCCTTTGCTTAAAAAGTAAGATGCGAGTCGTGATTCATGCCTAAAAATGAGCTTTAAGTCACCTTACTCCGTTGCAAAATTACTGTTGCTGCAGTGGGAAATAAAACATCACCCCATCTACTTTGCATGCTCACTTTGATAACTCCTTTAGCTACGGTAATTGTCAGTGATATTCCACCTATAGCTGTAAGGTGGGCTGGGTACAATTCCAAGATACAAAGTGAAGCTCATGGCATGGCCAGAGATGAAAGAATAATTGAGGGCCCCAATGCTAATGCCTAGACCTTCCTTAACTTTCCATAGGTATGTTACAGAGAGTTACAAATGCAGTTGTAAAGCAATCCCAAGAACCAAAACAAATTTGTCTAACTGTATTTTGAGCTCTGAAATGCCAGTTAAGTCAGGTGCTATTGAACCCTAGAGCTGTAAAAGTACAAGATAAAACTACAAGATAAAAGTACTGATAAAACAACAGGAGCTGTAATGCTAGCACTGCTAACAATGAATAACCACAACAAATAACTTAGGCCAAATGATTACATATCTTTCTGAATCTCAATATGCAGTGGAAATCTCTTCTGATGCAAGTCTTTTAATTTCTATTTGCTAATTGGAAGTCTCCAGGTGAGGCAGACGGCTGTCAACAACAAATTGGTTGTCTGACATGGATAGGAGTAGTTTAACCACAGAACTGTTAATTTAGGTTTAGACAGCTAATAATCTTTTTAATGCTAAGATGCCTCATTTAATCCCATTATATCTCTTTCTTTTTTCATCTTTCAGATTTAATATGACTCATAGGAATTTTGTAACAAGAATTGGTTTTTTAAAGCCAGTCACCATTGTTTCTGTAACTATATTACTTTGAAATTCATTTAAAAACTTGTATGCTTTGAAATTTAGTATGTCTGAAAGTTGGGGATGGAAATGGCTTTTCTCACTCAGGTACCAAGAACCAGACTGAGGAAGTGCAACCCTGCTCGTTTCCCTGGACCTTTCAGCGGCTTTTGATATCATAAGCCACGGTATCCTTCTAGATCAGTTGGCCGGATTGGGCATGGGAGACATGGTGATATGGTGGCCTGGTCCGTAATGGAAACCCAGTAATAGACATAGTATTGGAAGACCTTTATTTCACCCCATGGCCAACGAACCATGGGGTGCCTTCACGGTTTTCAACATCTATAACAAACTGTTGAGAGATGGCATCTGAATGTTTGGGTTTAAGTGCACCAGCATGAAGATGACATGCAATTCTAACCCTCTTTCTCATCTGATAATCCCAAGGAGTTCCTAAACTAATGCCTGGAGACCCTTTTGGGTTGGATGAGAGCAAAAAAAGCTAGAATTAAATCCAGGCAAGGTGGGCATTCTGTGGGTAGGAGAATTGCTGTCTCTGGATAGAGGGGTATAGGCGAGCTTCCACTCCCCCAAATGATCATTTGGGGGAGATCCTGGATTTGTTACTATCAGGGAAGACCCAGATAGCTGCAGTGGCCAGGTGCACTTGTTTCCAGCTTTGGCTGATATGACAATGGCATCCTTTCTGAGAGAAGTCTGATCTTGTCTGACACTTGTCACATCCACTGTAATGTGTTGATTGTAGGGCTGCCTTTGAAGACAGTTTGGAAAATGTCTGTGAATGGAACATGTAGCACTTATACTGTACCAACTGCACTGATAGCTAGTGAGCTTCCAAGCCCACTTTAAAACCTTAATGGTCTGGGTCTGGGTTACTTGAAAGAGTGCCTGTACCCATAACAGCCTGCCCGTGCCCTGAAATCAACAAAAAGAGGCTCTCTTTGTTTAGGTGCCCACCTGTAAAAAGTATTAGGCTTGTGGCCACCTGTAATAAAAGTTCTTACTTGTGAAAATATGTCCCTTGGGGATGCGGCAGGTCTCATCCTTCACAAAGCCCTTAAGGTCATGTTGGGAATTTTATGCCGTGAGTCCTTTTAGTTTAATGTTGTTTTGCTGTTTTATTCCTAAAGTTAATGGGTGGGATTATTATTTTTTATTCTATCCTATAAAACAATTTTAGCTATACGGTAATGTAAGTTGCTTTGTGGATAAGATTTCTCGAAAGTAGGCTATAAATATAAATAAATAAACGAATGACTGAAAGTTCATCCCAATGTAAAATGCAATTTCTCATTTTTTAAAAATATAATAGTATGATGGTCAAAAAAGCAGTTTAAAGCACACCATTATATTCTGTACATTAATATGCATGAGTTAGAAATGTACTTATTTTTTGTTCCTGATATTGTTTATGCAGGTAAACATAATTTATGAAAATAAATTAAAAATCATTGCAAAAGTTAATGGCGGAAAGCATGAATCTAGGGGTAGGACATTGCTGGCAGTCTGTAGTGCACATACAGCATTCAGAATACACAGGCAGCAAAACTTAGGTTAGTTACAGTGGTGAAGGTCCCTAATTACAGGAACTCAAGAAGGGCTTTAAAAAGAGGCCATGTGTTCTGAGCTTGGAGCAACCAGCCCAAACCTGGAGTTCACATGGTAGACTATGAGGGGAAGAATAGGCTTGCCTTCCAATCCCTCTCAAGGTCAGCTAAGCCTGGTAGGACAGTTTACTCTATGGTATTTACCCCTTCATGCATTAATCAGACTTAAGCATTCTGATTAGATGAGGCTGGTTATACTACAAACCCCTTCTCAGGCAAATTCACCAATTGCATGTACAATAAATGAACCACCTAGAGTCCCATCTTGATTCAGAGGTTCTCAAAACTGTCTCTTGGTAGGGAGTTGGTCAGAATGTCGACTGCCATTTCTTTGGTTTGTTGTTGTTGTTGTTCAGTCATTCAGTCGTGTCCGACTCTTCGTGACCCCATGAACCAGAGCACGCCTATCCTTCACTGCCTCTCGCAGTTTGGCCAAACTCATGTTAGTAGCTTCGAGAACACTGTCCAACCATCTCATCCTCTGTCATCTCCTTCTCCTTGTGCCCTCCATCTTTCCCAACATCAGGGTCTTTTCCAGGGAGTCTTCTCTTCTCATGAGGTGGCCAAAGTACTGGAGCCTCAACTTCAGGATCTGTCCTTCTAGTGAGCACTCAGGGCCGATTTCCTTGAGAATGGATAGGTTTGATCTTCGTGCAGTCCATGGGACTCTCAAGAGTCTCCTCCAGCACCATAATTCAAAAGCATCAATTCTTCGGCGATCAGCCTTCTTGATGGTCCAGCTCTCACTTCCGTACATTACTACTGGGAAAACCATAGCTTTAACTATACGGACCTTTGTCGGCAAGGTGATGTCTTTGCTTTTTAAGATGCTGTCTAGGTTTGTCATTGTTTTTCTCCCAAGAAGCAGGCGTCTTCTAATTTCGTGACTGCTGTCACCATCTGCAGTGATCATGGAACCCAAGAAAGTGAAATCTCTCACTGCCTCCATTTCTTTGGTTTGACAATACGCCAACTCAGCAAGTCCATCTGCATGCACATGGTAGTATTTCCCCAAATGTGTTTGGGTCTTGCCTGAAACCTCTTGCTTTGAGATAATTTCAAGCAGCTTTGAGTGTACACCCATCACACAAATTTCTCCCCACACAACCCGAAGTCTGTAGTTATTGGTCAATCCAGACCATTTATCTGTATGTCTCAGCTGTGGCTATGTACTCTGAGGAAGACAAAGCTATAGAATTTTGTTTACAACTGGCCCAGGAAACAGGACCATTTCTAAACATAAAGAGAAATCCACCTGTTGACTTGTACTCCTTTGGGTTTCTGGCTCAGTCTGCATCCATGTACCTCATAGTTTGGGATTGTTGTCAGCATAAGTTTACAATTCATGGTTCACTTTAAGTATCTAACAACTCCTCACAGCAGTTCAGTCCTTCTCAGTGGGAGAGCTAACTTTCCTGCTTAGGATTCCCACTGCATTTGCTATGTCAGGTCTGGTTGTTGTGGTTAAGTACAGGAGCTTTCTTTTGGCTGAGCTGTACTCAATTTCCCCTTCTGTACCCAATTGCCTTCTTGTCCAGGTCTGGTGCTGGAGCAGTGCATCAATCTCTTCCTGTGTAGCATCCCTTCACAGGTGAGCTTCAGTGGTTAGCATCTGCACTATCTTTTCCCAGGTGGAAGGTTCTAGAGGTTGCGATGACCTTGCAAGATGGGACAGTTGTGGGTCTGGGTCTTGGTGAGTACCTGACACCTGGCTCTGGAACCTCGTCTGCCTCTTCATCACCCTTTAATGCAAGCATGTCATTAGTTTGCTTCCCTCTGGCTGTGCTGCATCTTGAAATCTGCTCCTCTGCTTCTCTTTCCTGTTCAGCATCTGTGCTAAGTGGTGTGACAGTAGAAGGCAGATCTGGACTGTTATACATCAATTTGGGTAAATTTATGAGGGCTTGTGTTTCTACCTCTGACTCACCAGAAAAGTCCACCACAGTTCCTCTCTTGTCAGCTCTCCTGTATTCATCAAAATGAACCACATGTCTTGTGCTGACTTTCCCAGTACTCAAGTCCATTACTCCATATCATTTGCTTCTCAGCAATAGTCTCTTGTGCTCTGGAATCTAACTTGTGCCTATCCTCCTTGGGTACATAGGCATGGGCAATACTGCCAAGTACATGCATGTGTGGCATGTTAGGTATTCTTCTGTGCCAAAGTTGAAAAGGTGTACGTGGCTGGCAGTCTATTTTGGAGATATACTGCAGTGGCTACTGTACCTCCCCGGATGCATCTGGGAAGGCCAAAGTGAGTCAACATGCACAAAGCCATTTCCAGAAGAGATCTAAACTTTGTCTCAGTGATGTGAGTTTTGCTGGCACCCAATGAAAAACATGATTTTTCCTTACAGCTCTCTGTTTCCCCATAGTTCTTCCTCTGGGACAGAGTTGTGTCTCACACAACTCCCTTTTCTCTTTCATTTGTTGGGGTGGGGGTTAAAAAGGAGAGCTGTGTTTGCTGCCTAGGCAAACCAAACCTTGCTTTGCCTTTGTTACACATGCAGAAGTTTGTGTGGCACAATGGGAGAAGTTCCAATGAAATGCACTTCCTTCTCCGTCTTCAGAACCAAATGCTGTGATGGAATTATACCTTGCATTACACCTTCGAGGCCATTATAATTTAGACTTTGGAGCACCCTGACTGAAAAAGGAGACCTGGTGCTGCAGCCCCTCTAATGCTGAAGTGTCGAAACTGCTGTGTGAAGGGAATATCCAGCCCAAATTTCCCTGGGGGGCTGACAAAGTAAAAGGAAACCTAGACCCCAGTTGTCAACTAATGTGACACTCAAGCCATCAAATGAGTTAACAGCCCAGTGAAAAAATGTCATCTTCCTAGCAAGGGGGTGGGGAGTCTGGATTTACTGGAGGGACAGTCAAAAGGTACTGACAGTAGGGCAACCAGAAAGGTAATACAATCTGCTGGAAGGCTTCTAGGCCCTGTTATGTTTCGCCAACAACTGTTTGGTCCCTGTCACTGCAGATGAGGGAAACATATAGAACCATGGGACTGCAGAATGAGATTGGGAAGCCTTGGAGCCAATCAGTGGAAAGGAGAAGGCGGCAACCCATTTCTAGCTCTAACAACAAGAAGTTCAACAAACTCTTGGTGGTGGTTGTTGTTTTGCATTTGTTATCACAAAGCGGGTCCTCCATTAAAGAGAGCACATGTTGTGGTGCAACCTGGCCACCTGACCCAGTGTTGTGGGTGGGTAATCTTGGAATAGCCACAACCCCTGATAGGTGGGCCCCGCGTTGTTTGGGCTCAATCTGACCAATAGGGTCCTCTAGAAAAGGAGCAGTGCGGGACCTATATAACCCATGTGAGTCTTACGAGCTTCCTCTTTGGGGCTATCACATTGGAACACCCGCCCACCTCTCCCTATATTTAGGGCTTGTGCTTGACCTTGCTATGCCGTTTTGTGTCGCCTGCTTTTGGGGCAGGGGCACAGTAGGAATTTTCCCCACTTGGCTGATGCCATTTGGGTTTTGCCTGCCGCATAGCAAATTGTCACAACTTGTAAGGTTGCGGATAGGCTCTGGTTCAGGTGACGGGCGTGGCATGTGATGTGGCCACACCTATGCAATGTAGGGTATTCTGGTAAAGGAATCCGGGGACTCACTGGTTTGGCAAACCCCGAAAGGGGTTTGGCCCATGCCCGAGTCCAGGGGACATCAGGGTGGCTATTTGGTGCTCCCTCCATCAGCTGTCCTGTTGTCTTTGTCCATGGAGTTGGCCAAACTGCGAGAGGCAGTGAAGGATAGGCGTGCCTGGCGTGCTCTGGTCCATGGGGTCACGAAGAGTCAGACACGACTGAACGACTGAACAACAACAACCATCAGCTGTCCCTGGTGTTCATCCTTGGCTGTCCTATGAACATGGCTCTGGGACAGCGCTGGCTGCATGGGTGCAGGGAGTTAGTCGAACCAGAACCTATGCAACCACTCACTTGATTGTAATCAATAAAGTTGTGGCCTAAATTTCTGCCAAAAACCAAACCAAATATTTGACTCTTGTGTGAATTTATTTATGGGGAAAGGTAAAAGGTCTAAACACGCAAATGTGCATTGGAAAGAAGAGGCCTATTTGCTGGTGGGTTCTGATTCCTGGGTTCCTTACCAAGCTACAAATGAAAGAGAAAGAGGATACCCACCTCAGGCCTAATCTTTTCAGGTGTTGCGTGGGGGGCATTGTCACAGAATGAGATTACAAAAGAGGGAAATGTCTGGAAACTGATAACGCACATGATTATGAGGGCCGAACATAGTTACAGCCAATAATTCTGAAGGGAATTCAAACGTAAAATGGCTGAGGAGCTCACAAAATACAATTTAATTCAATTTAGCTAATACAGTAGAAGCCTGGAGGGTAACAAAGATTGAACATCTTATAGGATGAATTTATCTAAATAGGATGAACAGTTAATCCGGGAGAGAGGGAAGGAAGAGGCGCACATTGGTTCAGCCTCATTTCTCTACCAAATAACTTGGCAGAGTGAAATAAACATTAAAATACAAATTCACACAAAGGATAACAGAGCTATCAACACCTGTTCTTATTTCCACACAGTCTCTCCAACCCAGGAAGTGGCCAAGACTCCACCTGTGTAGTTGTACATTCTCTAGGCTCAAACCCTGGAAGGGGCATGTGTCCCTGTAATAATGGTACAGTAGTAGCAGCAACATGTGTGGCCGCCTCAGTAGGAGCAGCATAGAAAGCTGCCTTATACAAAGTCAGGCCATTGGTCCATCTACCTTAGCACTGTTGACACTGACTGGCAGCAGCTCTCCAGAGTTTCAGGCATGAGTCTTTCCCAACTTGACCGGGAGATGCAGGGATTGAACCAAGACTTTCTGCATGTACAGCATGTGCTCTATCACTGAGCTTCAGTCCTTGCTGAATTTGTCTCTGCCACATTGTTATTAAAGATGAACGGTTAGGGCCAACTAGATGATATGGTAGGAGATCTGGGACTGGACCTCCTCTGATTTTTATCCGTACCTAAAAGCACCCATGAGGTGGCTCGAGTTGGACAGTGACCAGAGCACAGGATGAGGAAGTTGTCTCCCCATGACATGTGAAATAAACCAACCCCCTTCCAAAAGATGCTGTTTGCCCCATGGGGCACAACAGGCAGGCAATTCATTAGCTCTCTACCCCCCCCCCCCCACTGGGGGCTTGACTTGACATTGGGTCGCTCCATAGCAAAGTTTAGCTGTGAAGAAACCAAGGGGAGATCCATCACAGATCTCCCTTCACTTTCTCTGGCATGACACTTTCTTCGCAGAGGTTATATGGAAGGGAAGAATCAAGAGTATAGAAATAGCAGAACCAAGGAAAAAGCTAACAGGGTTGTTGTTGTGGATACTGTTGCTGAAGTGCATTTGGAAAGGCTGGGCTGGGGAAGAAAGGTAGAGCTTATAAGGTGCCAGTAACAGACCTGCGAGAGGGAGAAGAAGCATTGATGGAAGGTTGGCATTCCCTTAGCTGAGAGGCAAAGAAGTGGATCAGGAGGATTGGATTCAGGGGGTTATGAGTAAGCATTGGAGAGGCTTTATTTTTTAAAAAAATAGCTTAAAATACTTGATGTAAAACACTTGAGCAGTTTCACCACACAGTTTTAATTTCTTTGTTTAATATTGCATTATGAACCCTCAGAATAGGGCAGGATTACCATACACAAACAAATCTAGCTCTTCTGGATTTATGCTTGAAGGAACGGTTGCTTTAAAATTTTGCAGCCTGTTTTTTTTTTTTTTAGAAGAGCCAACAAAAATGTCTCCCCAGTATATTATTAATTATTATTATTATTATTATTATTATTATTATTATTATTATTATATTGGAGAACCATTATTTAATGTCACTTTTTTTAAAAAAAACGGCTGTACAAAAGCATCAATTTATTTAACCATAAAGCCAAGAGAACTTGATTTGTTTGTACAATATGTGTTATACTAGGAAATGCAATTTATTGATCTAAAATGTTTAATGCATGCTTTGTTATAAATTAAAAAAAATACTTTAAAGGTGAGTTTATCTCTGCCTTCTCAAGACTTCTGCATTCAGTGGTATAGGATGCTGCTCGCTTTGGTCAGCGGTTTGGTACACTGGGACCCCCCTGGCAAGACCCACTGAAATGAAGAGGAGCTGTGTGAAAACCCTTGGTTAGATCCTCGTTTGCTTGCCCTTTTGAGATGGGTGCCCGCCACATGCACATAAACAGGCCTAGGAGTGACGCCTCAGAAGATGGTTTAACTTCCAAAATCAACAGACTCCTCTGTTGCTGATGTGCAGTCAGCTTCATTTTCATCTGCCAACTAACCAGAATGTTTAGCGAGTTCCTAATGTTAGAGCTGTGAAGTTTTATTAATAAAAGTATAATTTTTCCTTGCCGGGCTGTCAGATTTTTTGCACCGAAGAAGCAAACAGAATGCAAATGCTCATTGTCATTATTATGACAGAACCCGTTCATTATAATTCCAGCTGTAGGTGTTGAAAAATAAAAATTCACCAGCACCCAAAGTCATCCACTGCAAGTTATGCCACAGAAAAGGAGCAAGGAGGAGGAGGAGGCAGCGGAAAAGACTGTGCAAGATACAGAACTGGGGAGGAAGCTGAAAAGGCAGCCATGCAAGTTGCATTCTTTTTTTGGGGGGGGGAGAGGGTTGGGGTTGGGAAAGTGCTTTCAGTCTCGGCATGAGGGAGAGGGAAACAGGAGAAGGCCAAAGATGTCACCGAAAGGGGGAAGAAAGCGAGCGAGCGAGAGAGAGATAGATAGATAGAAAGAAAGAGAAGAAACGGTTCAAACACACGCAGCTCACACGGCCTGAAAGGCACAAACACTGCACGGAAGGAGGATCCGAAATAAGCTAGGCTCAAAAACTCAGAGATGGGACCGAAACAGGGTGAGAGCGAGAATATAGGAGGGAAAGGAATAAAACTTGGTCCGTGTAAAAACGAAAGAGAAAAAAGATTGGGGGGGGGAGTGCAAAAAGATTACTTTTTTTTGCAGATTTGGGTTTCTTTTGTTTGTTTTTCCAAAAAGAATCTCACACCTGATATTCCTCGTTCCATCCATTTCGGTTCACCAAGGGCAATGAAGAAATTCTCCTGCCTTTCGTATTCCTCCTCATCTACTATATTAACCCTTACGGTCTTCCTGTAGGGACAACAAGAAAGACATGTGTGTACAGTGGGTTGCCTGGTTGGGAGCAGATGCAGCAACAGCAGCAAGCGGCAGCACCTCCACCGCCACACCATTCCCACATGCACCATTCCCACTCCTGCCACTGCCTGCGGCAGCCCTTTCACTGGCTTTCTATGGCACGCTGGTCGTAGCTGATCTTTAGGTGAGTCGGAGAACGTTAGAGGAGGAAAGGAGGGCTGGGAGGGGCAGAGGGCTGGGAGGAAAGGGAACCTGGTCCTTGTTGATGGTTAGTGGAAGGTGATTTCTGCAGCACATTTAGTTGAGTGTCACATGGTAATAACAGCTCGTCAGCTGGCTCGACAATAGCCAATCAAAAATGTCCATAGGCACAAGAGAGCTCTAGACACACATATATTTTAGGAGAAGAGCCAATTTTTCTCTCACACACACATTTTATAATATCAGGTTTGGTCTTTGGTGGGGAGCATGGATACATTAGCATACACACATAGACGTACACACATGCACAGCCCTTTCCATCTATGGTAGTTCTCTTGCTCCGAGAAGACACACACTGACTTTCCCCCTTTCCTTTAAAAACACACGCCTGCAGTTGCAGGTCCATTTTACAGGTCTATGGTTTACAGTTTTATTGGTGCATGGAGCTAAAACTGCAGCTGCTTGGCTCCTTCTCTGCTCTTGCTGAGAATGAATCCATCAGCATTATGCCTGAACTCTGGCCTGTAGTTTGTTTTCCTCAAACAAACCTTGCGATGGAATCCAAGAAGAAACCTTAGTTACAGCTCGTGGTTTGTTTGGAGAATACAAGCCTCGGTTTGGATGTAATGCTAAGACAAACCATGGCTTAGTTCCTGGCGGTGTGGCGGCAGCAGGAGCGTGAGGGGATTAAAGTGCTTGCAATTTTTGCACTGGGCACCAGCATGTTTCTCATTCAGCTTTAAATCATAGTTAAGCTTAATGCCAACCAGGCCAGGATCTGATATGCTTACCTGGGTTTTTTTTGTGGGGGCTGGAAGTGCCTACTGTGGCTGAGAAATTTGCTTTTGCTGAATGAGTTGCTGCTAGGGTAGATAAATAGGTACCACTCCGGCGGGAACGTAAAGTGTTTCCATGTGCTGCTCTGGTTCGCCAGAAGCGGCTTAGTCATGCTGGCCACATGACCCGGAAGCTGTCTGCGGACAAACGCCGGCTCCCTTGGCCTGTAGAGCAAGATGAGCGCCACAACCCCAGAGTCGTCCACGACTGGACCTAACAGTCAGGGGTCCTTTAGGGCTGCCATACATCTGGATCCCCACCCCCGGACATTACCAGGATTTCAAAGGTGGAATTGACGTCCAGGGGGGATTTCCGGAAGGCGGCACTTGGATCTTAGGCAAGTCAATTGAAAAAAATCAAGTTTCTTGGGTGTTTTTTGTAAAAATAAATAAATAAATAAAATTCAACAACTTTCGGGGTGTCCTGTTTTTTTTTCTTTTTGAAATATGGCAACCCTAGGTGCTGCTCAGTGTTCATGAAATTCAGTGTTACAAGGTTAAGGGCAGAATGCAATGCAACCAGGTAAGCATGTAATTTTCATTCAAAAAAGAGACGCTGGTGAGAATGCAGTTTAAATGACTTTTACAAACTTCACTGACTTGATTCTTTCCCTTCCTAATGGTACATTATGTTAACACTAAGGCTGCAGCAGAAAAGGGCTAATGGTAACACTATGGTTGCTTTTATTCTGTCAAATGTGTCAAAAAGGAAGAAAATTGATCATTTCCTACTTTCTCTTTCCCCCTGGAGATTTTCCTGTAATGTCCCTGGGGCTTCCTATTAGAGCTCTTAGGCCAGTTCTAACACAATCCCTCCTAGTTACTTGTTCGGGAGAAGCAGATGTGAAAATTTCATTCCTTACATTTTGAAACCACACATAGGTAAGGTAAGTGGCACAAAGTAGCTACCATCTGACGCAGGCCTTTGTAATGTGAAGAATATCAGAAGCAACTCTGAGAGACAAATAAATAGCAGTCAAGACTTTTGTCAGACACCTATCTCAGGGCATTTCCACATATGAGGCTTAAATTGGCTCCTAACGCAAATGAAAAATCTACCCTGGCAGCGGCAGATACTCTCTTCTGAATTCTCTGCCAAATTAATACATGGCACCAAGAGTGAGAAGAGCTCAAATGTGTTTTTTAGGGTCGCATTGCTTAAAACACTCTCAATTCCCACAGCACAGTCAGGTGCAGCAGGCTGCCACCATTTTCTGGTGAAGTCTCTCTATGTGTATTGAAAAGGCCTCTAAGGAAGAAGGGGTTTAGGTAGCTGTGTATGTTGCCGCTGTTCCCACATCTACACTTCTGCCTCCAGGGTGATGTTGACAGCCTCCAAGGCACTGCTCAGAAACAGTCCTGGTCACAAAGATGTCAGGTCAACATCAAAATAATTGTGTGAAGGAGGAGACCCTGAAGTTGGGCTCCTGAGTGGCTCAGCGGGGAAACAGATGTGGAACAACATTTAGGTGTTGCATCTAACCTTTTCTTAAAATGCAAAATGTTACACTGCGACTCTGCCTCTGTGTTAATCTGGAAAGAAGTCATGAGGGTAAAAGAAGTGCATTTGGAAATTGAGGCCAAATGGAACAAAGAGCAGTGCATGGGGTGTGTGTGTGACAGCGAGAGAGCACACACAGAGATGTATTGGGTAGGCCAAGGGAAAAATCACTGTTCAGCTATGCTGCCATTGGGGGAATCATGCCAGATCATTTTCTCAGCCAGTCGCGGCCAGTGGGATGGAGCAACCATCTAGACATTGCCATCCCTATGGCTTACCTGGACAGGGCTTGGGCAAGACAACAGCACGGTCAAGGCTGCATGGCAGGGCCAGCTTAAGACATGTTGAACTACAAAAGGTGCCCCTGCCAGGCAGGTAGGGGTGACTGAGGATCTACGTTGGGAACAAGGGCAGGGATAAACTCAACCTTATTTGATGGTTAAAGTGGGAATCAAAGGCAGTCGGGGGTGGGCAGGGGCCCACTCTGAATCACACCAGGCGGGTGCAGAGCTCAAGAGACCCCAGAGGGCAGCCCTGGCCATTTATTCCCTGGGGGTGGGAAGAGACCAGCAGTGTCTCCTACTCATGAAGATGTTGCTGCAGAGGCAGCGCTGGGGATGGGCTGCCGAGGAGGTGGCAGATCTGGCCTCCAAGGAGTACAGCAGCAAGATATACATTGTTTGGAAGCCAGATCTGCTGCCCCTGTGGATCCTGCTGCCTGAGGTGGTCACCTCACCTTGCCTCTTGGATGGGCTGGCCCTGATGCATGGACACACTAGCAGGAGCCCTGGACTGGCTCTGCTGCCGTGTTTGCACAGCCCCAACCCCACCGCTCCTGTTCACAGCCTAATCGACCTCTGCATAATCACACTTCAACAGATGTAGAGAGGTTTTCTTTTGGGTCTATGGAACCAACGTGGAGTTGAAATAAAAGTGCAACCATTGGGTAGAATCTGTGGCCTTATTGGCAAGGAGAGTGGCATTGGCATAAGGTCAGGAGCACACAAGAATGGCACAAGAGCATGTTGCACACAGTGAAATGTGGAAATATTGGAAGCATGTAGCCTGAATTTCTATTTGTTCATGATATCACCACTGACTGCAATATTATCTATTATGCCCAAAATCCAGTAAGTAGAAATATCATTTTTTTAACGGCTAGACAAAACTGATTCGTGAAACTCTTCCTTTTGCAAAGAACTAAACAGTTACTCTTGCAAAGCAGTGTGCTGACCATTGTGCTTTGCAGACTTCAGGGTGTTGCCTGGAATGCCAAGGAGCAAATGCTGTTTGTGAGGACAGCTTCACGGAAAGAGCTTCAAGAAATACACAGATTTACTTTATGATGGAACACTGAAAACCCCAGTGTCTAGTTATTCCAAGAATGTGCGCTGACATTCATAAGCCACACACACCACAGGCACACAACCTTCCCCAGACCTAGAATGCATTGTCTTGCTAGCTCCCATCAGTACCATGTGACAGGTTGTGCATACACAGCAGTGTTAAGGATTGAGCAGTTGGAAAACAAAAAGAGACTATAGAGAGTGAGAAAAGAAAGGCAAGGAGACGAGAGAAAGAGGAAAGAAGAGTGTTAATGTTAGTTGGGAGAACCAGTACTACACCTTTCTGTAAACTCATATCCACCATGCGTGGGCCCATCAGCTCAATGAAGAAAGTCTTGTTTTTCTCATACTCCTCATCATCAATTAACTTGATGTGAATAGTTTTGCTGTGAATGGAAAAATAATAAGTGTCATAATGGGGAGAAGGGGCGGGGAGGCAAGCTGGGTCAAGAGAGGGAGAGAGAAGCCAAAGAGAGATTTTAGATGGTCAAAGCTTACTCACCCATTACGAGTGGCAAAACACAGTCGAGATTTAAACCTTTTGCTGGGCAGCTAGCTAGTCTGACAGAACATTGGCACCAGACGCTGGCCCCACAGTGCTAAAATTTGTTCTTTTTGCAAAATCTACTCATATGCTCAGTCCTCTGTTTACATCTAAAACCTTGTTGTCATAGGATTAATATCAGAAGGCATTTGCACACCACTGTGTATACACAAGGGTTAACTTATGCAACTCAAACTGGACATTTAAGATGCATTGTTAACTCTGAGTTTAAAAAATTAAATAGCATATCACAAATGGAAAGGTAATTTTTAATCACCCACTACATTTTTAAAATGGAAAATTTCAGAAATTTATGACACAATTCAGTTGGCTAGAAATGAAAACATTTTATTTTGCATCAAGGCTACAGAACACTATTCATTTTAACACTTTTGATTTTGTTTTGTTTTTTTAAAACCAAGTAAGCAAAGATTCTGAAAATATCATAAGATCGGGACATTCCACACCAAAGTTTGTTTGTATAAAAGTGTCAGTATAAGAAAGGTGTCAGTAGGAGAAAAATGTTAGAACTCTATTAACGCTAAAAATCTGCAAGAAATCACACCTGTTCCTTGGCATATAGATCCTCATCGTTGGCCTTTAAACTATAGTATACCTTTGATTTTTCTTTATTTTAAACGCAAATACTCATACCCCTGTAAAGTGCATGTTGTGTTCAGACAATAAAGGCAGACAGTGTTACTTCATTAACTAGATCTGTTGAATGTGACTCAGGGCCAAACTAGACATGACATTAATTGTGTGAATGCAATTGATGTGCACATTTCTCATAATGTAAAATAGCAATTACAGGAAAGCCAGAGCAGTCTCAGAACCATGGGGTGGGGTGGGGTAATTTTTTAAAAAAAAGCTCTTTCTGTATTTGCAGCAAAAATCAGTCCCCCCAAAGCTACCATTTGCACTTCAAGTGAATCCTGCATTAGTGCACTCTCTTCCACTTCTCTGTGTGTGCTAATGAATGTCTAAAATGATGAAGGCAAGCTATTTATTTTTACATGAATAAAGTAAAAGTAAATAATGGTAGATTTCCTCCTAACCCCCCCCCCCCATGTGTACCCCATGCTGTCTCCAAACCTGTTCCAGATACTTGGGGGAACCACAGAACAAATTCAGGGGAGGGATGCAAGGGGGAAATGTTCTGTCATGCAAGCAACCACCCACCACCACTGTTTTCAAAAATTAAAGGCACACTGTTGCATGTCAGCCATCCCTTGATCTGTTGCTACTTCTATTTCCAGGCTTGTTTTGAAATAACCAAAGACTCTAGTTCTTCACTTCTGATAGTCTTGAAACAGTTTCAAAACTTCTCCTGAGGACTTCTAAAGGAACTGCTTGCGTAACTTGCAACAGCGAACCTTAAGCAAATTATTATGGTGGTAGCAAGACAGCGCTTCATTGGGGAACTGAGGAAGGAAAGAACCTGGCTGCAAAATATGAAAATAAATCACCACTAAGGAAGTAGAAAAAGTGGGGGGGGGGGGGAGGGAGGCAAAGCTGCTTTCCTCTGGGTAGATAACCAAAATATTCAGAAGTTCCTCCCAACATTAAAGTCCAACATAAAGGTAACAATTTGCTTCAGGAAAGTTAGTAAAATCTCTATGGAAACGCTACCAAGAGCCTTTGAATTCCTTCTTCAGGGGCTCATCCATCAAGCTCTAAATCAGTCTCCCCCAATCTGGTACCTTCCAGATGTTTTGAACTAGAACTACCAACAGTCACAGACAGCACTGCTGGAGAAGACTGTGTTTTAAATTGTTTGAAAAACAACTATTTGAATTGGATAACAAACTCGGGAAATGGATGGTTTCCTCCTTGTTGCAAACAAAAAAAAGGGTTCCAGTCCTGTCACCTTATTTAGTCATTAATGACCCCAAGATTTTCTCATCCTATATGTTATGTTGAATTTGCAAACACTCAATGTGAAGCAGAAAGTGCCTTACATATAAACGGTGCTTTTTTCTAAAAAATAAAACAAAATGTTTAGGGGTACTCTAATTTTACTACTCATATTGAAATACTGCCCCTCAATGAGGCTAAACTTAGATTCACAAAAATTTTAGGGGTATGCATACCCCTGCATACCCCCCCCCAAAAGCACTGCATATCTATCTATCTATCAATCACCTATCTGTGGCATGCTGCCAGCAAGTAAACAGATGGTGCTGTCTTGGAATCTATCTTAGGGCTGAAATTTATCTCTTGAGAAACTCCCACTTTCAAAATAAATTTAATTGAGACTGGAATACATCAATAAGAATATGCCACCTTAAATATTACTGAACCCCAACTTCCTGCATTAGGACCCCTTTACCTGACTCATGTGGGCAACATGCATGCTCTTATTTTCTCACTTACAAAGCACAGTGTACAGTGTTGGAGCTTGACAGATAAGCAAAAGCATGGTCTCTGCCTCAAGGAGCTTCAAGTTGGATTTGAGATGGGGGGTGGGTGGGTTACGTGAGGCAAGGGTAACAAGGAACAAATGCAAGCGAATGCTATGAAATGTTTTGCTCCCACAATACTGGTTGTGAATCCAAAACTGAGGTAAGTTAATTAACTCTGTTTAAGCAATATTTCATTGCATCTTTCATATTTTTCTTGGGTTACTGCGATCAAATACAATGAGCTGAAGACCTGATCCAAGATAATCAGAAGAAGAATAAAAACAAAAAAGATGGTGCTTCGTGTGCTCAAATTTACAAGAGACTGTTGCGATTATCAAGAGAAACGAAATGGAATGTGTGAAGATTTATCACTTGGTGGCAGCTTCAGTAGTCTATTATATTGAGTAACTGGTTAAAAAAAAACTAATCTAAATGCTAGTAATCACCAACTTGCAGCACAAGATAAAGTACCAAATGAAAAACAGCTTACTCTTTCCACTAATTTATTGACCTTCCTGTGTAACTTATAAATAAACAGTATAGAAAGGTTGGATTCCTACCCCTCTCCATCACCCTCTAATACCAAACTCGGGTGGTGAGTGCTGAGACAAAACAGGACCACCGAGGAACAAGAGGAAAAGTATCAGGACGATGGGGATAACTTAAGGATGTGTGAATAGTTTCAATTTCTCTCAGTTTGTCATTTATCCAATCTTAAGTTCATTTCACCATACTTTCATATCAGTTTGCAACTTTAAAAAAAAAGTCCTCATGAAAATATCTCCTAATAAACATATTTTTGTATGCAATTTTTCATGGATGCTTTACTTGAGATTCCTGCATTGCAAGGACTGGACTAGATGACCCTTCTGGTGTCTTCTAACCCTACAATTCTATGCTTCTATACTTCTCAGCACTTACAGTCAGCACTATTAGGTGCAAAGTGTGACCTGCAACAAAACACTGCAGCATATTCTTATCTCCTAATAGAAGGATTCCTTTTCAGGGTTCCAGTCAGCCATGCCCTCCTCCAACATGCCATTCTGTTCCTCACCACCAACTTTCCACTCTTCTTTTCCAGTTGATCTAGACTACTGAGTCATTTCGGGATTTTTACCTGTTTCCTTAATGTACCATATTTTTCTGTCCGTAAGACGCCCCCAGGTATAAGACACCCCCTATTTTGGGGGACAGATTTAAGAAAATGGGGGGAGATGTATCCATGTATAATACGCCCCCTAATTTTTGACATTATTTTTAGGGGGGGAAACCTAGTCTTATACATGAAAAAATACGGTACTTCTGCAAACCTGGGTTTTTCTGAGGGATGGAAGAGAAATTCAATTCAGTTCATATTCAAAGGCAAGTCTAACTAATTTATACTTCCCAAAACAGCATGCCATCCATTGAAATGTGCCCTTCTCTGAATTTTGCAAAGCAGCTGTTAAGCCTTGTAATGTGTACAAAAAAAGGCATACGGTAGGGTAAACGGTTCATAAAATGAACGTGTTATTGGAAAAGAACACAGAAAAAGGCATTGCATTGTTGAAAACGGTTGTGCAAAAATATGTATAATTGGGAGAAATTTCCACCAACATCTCGATGAATTTTCCTAAGGAATTATAATTTAAAAAAATAATTAGCAAACTGATGTGGAGATATAGAGACCTGAACCTAAGAATAGAAACATTAGAAGCTGAGAAAAAATCAGAATGGACAAATTCGCCCATCTGCAGGAGTGATTAGTCACAATAATCAAACACAGTCTCTACATACATACAGGGCAACATACGTCTGGATGCTGGGAGAAAACAGCACACCCAAAGACATCTGGTTGGCAACTACTGGAAATACTGGACTAGATGGAACTTAGTCTGACCCAGCAGGGCAGTTCTTATGCTATTATGAATCCCGCAAACAAGTTGGAGTCAACAGCTCTGATTGCAGTTGCTCAGGGTTTTTCGGTGTCTAGCTTTCAATCACAATGATAATGATAATGTTTCATGTTAAAAGGAAAAGCAAATGAAAAAGAAACCAGTGATACCTAATTTGATAAAAAAGGAACACATTGCTACCTTGCACCATGGTCACCCATGCCCGGCACTTCCCAAAGAGCAGCATATGGAGATGGAGAGCCAGAAAGAGAGACAACATTATGTGAAGATGTCATGTTACTACAAAAGGTGTGACAAGCAGGCACAAAAAAGAGAACAACAGAGAAGGGGCTCTGTGACACTCCGCCATGAGAGTGTCATGACAATCTTTTGAAATTAATTGAGCTGGACTCAAGCACAGGAGAAATTTTCAACCTAGCAAGTTTGACAGTTGCATTCTCCTGAATGAAAAGCGAGAGATCCAAAGAGCACTTGGATTGGCTCTCACTCACAAACACTGAATTCCAGCTGCCTCTCAGGTGGGCACTTTGTGTAATGCTCTCTGTCTTCCCCACACCCCACCTGACAGTTGTGTACCAGACATGGCATCCCTCTGCAACTGGGTACTTCTAAATAGTACGTAAATAGCCCGTCCAACACTCTAGCATGGCAGTCAAAAGCATTGCCAAGGCCACACTGGGAGCCTCACTGAGATAAGGCTTCAGGAGTGATCCATCACTGATTGCTCTCCTTTCTCTGCTTCTGGGCATCTTGGGGCAGCCACAACTAATATGTGCAAACAGAAATACATCTGAAGAAGAGTATCAACTTGTGTGTTCTTCTGGTCATCAGTGGTAGCTTTTTAATCAATCCTTTCCGGAAAGCGACAGAAAAACTGAGTGTAGTGGCTCTGTTCCTCATGGAGAGCTGCATCTAAAGCTGCACTGGGAGAGGAATTAAATATGTAATAATTCCACAACCAGGCCATTCAACAGGGTCGAGAACTTCCAATATGGCTGCATGATTGGGAAAAACTGTGGGCATGACAGTAGGAAAGACTTTGGAGAACTGAAGAGGCTGCCTGCTGCTCTACACAGAACCTCACTGGAAATGCACTGGTACATGTTCTTCATGCACATAGGCAGGAAGTGTTGGGGAGAAAGAGAGGAGATTCTTATCCTGAAAGGTCTAGTGTTAAAGACCCTAGCGAATAAATAGATACATAAAATAGCACAATGAAAAGTGTGGTGCTTTGCTTTTGTGTTTTTGTCAACAGGCTTGCTGGCTAGTTAGCTTGAGGTCCAGAAAAGTGTGCCAAGAAAGACAAATTTGGCACCACCACACTACACTAAATACCGAATTCTTTGTTTGCTACAAATGCAGAAGATGCACCTGTTTCACATGCTCAGGAGTTGGAAAGTGTGTCCTCTTGCCCCAATCTGCCCCTCCCTGACGAATTATAACACATGATCCATATTTGGCACAAGCCTCCACTTTCTATAGCATAACTTGCCTGATGATCTCTCAATGAGCATCTGCCTTCCTTACCTCACTGTAGGCCCAGAGATGGCGACAGTATCCAATTTGGTTAGCACCTTGTGCATTTTCCTTTCTCTGAGGCATCCTAAACTTTTTACTTGCGGCCCAATCTGACCAAGTTTAGCTTTGCTTGGGATCCTTTCAAACCTTTCTGAAGGCATTGTGCAACAAATCAATAATGTTTGTTTCTAGCAGCATCTTAGTTATAGGCCAAGAAGGCTCAGGAAGCTACTAACAGTTCTTGAACCTCCACTTGGGAATCAGCACTACTGTGTGTTAAGCTAGGGTGGAAACGGTGGGCAAAGCATTATTTTGGTTTAGTAGTAATTGGGCTTCAGTGGGAGGGCTGGGAGCAGATTTTAAAGAGTTTTCTATTTATACTCGTCAAGTTGGTAAGTCTTATTGGCAAGTGCAATGAGTGAACTGCAAATATCTTAAAATGAAAGTTGTTCCTCAGCACTCCCAAGAGTCCATTTCACAACCCCACAGGAGGCAATTATTTGTCTGGGCTCATTCCTCACATTATCAGTCCCAGGTTCAGGTTCAGCACCAAAAGGATATCAAGATGGTAGCCTCAAGCCTCTTCCCTGCCAGGAGTATACCACACACCTGCCATTGTTTTAATTGGAGAAATGCCAGAAACCGCCAGTTCTTTGTGTCTTATCAGTCTCCCTCCCTCTTGATGGTCTCCAGGTTCCCTTGGCTCTCCTACTTTGTCTTTCCTACTTTGAGTCTAACACAAAATGTTTCCAAAAACACTGAGGGGACTGACCCCATAAGTCTGTGGCAATCAGTGAAGGCGTCTACTTCTCTGTATGCTTCTAACCAGTGTTCCTCCTCAAATTTCTCTGTCATTGTAGGTCTTGCTAACTCCTTAGTTCCTTGGGCAGGGATAATATCCTTTGCATAGCAAAGCAACCCAGGCTTGATCCTTGGCATTTCTAGGAAGCATTGGGAATGTCACCTGTCTGAAACTCTGGAGAGTTACTGCCAGCCAGGTTAATACTGAGCTAGGTGGTACAATGGTGTGGCTCAGTCGAAGGCAGCTCCTTGTGTTTCACACTTGATTAATGATAACCCTCACCAACTAACTGTTAATTTTTCTTTTACTTCCTTACCAGAATCTTGTGGTCCTACCACTTCTTTCTCTTTAAGATCTCCTGAAATTATCCTTTCTGTTCTGCATTTAATGTTAAATCTGTGCTCAGATCATTTTTCACCTGAAGCCACCTTCTTGCTGGTATTCCCTCCTCTGTATTCTCTTTCCCCTTCCCATTTCTCAGGTCAATTCATAATTCCCTTTCCTCAGTCTTTCTTGTAAACCACTTGTAAACCAAAACCTTCTTTTCCAAGTCCTGCAACCACAACATCTCTCTTCTTCATGACTGCATCATTTCTGAGCTGTAGAGAATTCTTAAGAGAACCTTGTCTTGGAACAGGAACATAAGAGGGCCCTTTCACCCTTATGGATCAGTCACTCCTGCTCTCCCCTCTTGATCCCCCCCAGCAACCAGTATTCATCCTCTGATCCTGGAAGTAGCATACAGTCATAAGAAGAACATAAGAAGAACCTGCTGGATCGGGCCACTGGCCCATTTGTTTCAACATCCTGTTCTCACAGTGGTCAACCAGATGCCTGTGGCAAGCAGAACCCAAGCATATAAGACCCCTCTCCCCTCCTGTGGCCTCCAGCAACTGGCATTCAGAAACATTACTACGTCTGGCTGCAGAGGCAGAGCATTTACTAGCTGCTACTAACCAGTAGTAACTGATCACCTTAACCTCCATGACTTTGTTGAATTCCTTTTTTAGACTGTCAAAGTTGGAACTCTTGTTCCACAGTTTTAACTATGTGCTATGGGAAGAAGTGCTTTCATTTGTCTGCCCTGAATCTCCCACTAATCATCCCACTGAATGATCCTGGGATAAACCCACCCAGGCCTCAGAGGGCACCACAGAACACTTTGACCTTATGGTTAATCCACCTTTGTTTCTGTGCAAATTTCTCCTACTTTGAGCTACAACATCCATCCAACCTCCTTATTTCATGCACAGTTCCCGCCGCTACTTCACTCTCAGTGGGCAGAAAGAGAAAGAAATATTGACACAAAAAGCAATTTCCTTTTGTGTATTCCCCTTGTACTCTCAAGCTAATTAGTAAATTGGCCAGTGTTTCAATTAGAGCTATTGGGAAATGCTTTCGTGCTTGATGCATGGTAATTAATGGGACATGGTCAAGACCAAGCCATACATATAAAATAAAGATCTTTGCTTCTGTTAAAATATTAATAGTGAAAGATTTGTAATGACTATAATGTATTATTCACCAGTAGTATAGTTGCTGTAATTTTTGTCGGCCTCTTGGGGTGGGAGAAACCGCAGCTCATCATGAACCTTGCTCTCTAGTTTAAGATGTTGGAAGCCAAAGAACTAGAGGGGTTTGGCAGAAGTTACCCTTAGGAATACAGCAACCAATTGTAAGTTGCCACCCTGTATGCTCCCAAGGACACCTGCATGGTGCTGCCTTTTGCTTCTTTTAAATCCCACCTCAAAACCCACCTTTTTTGAAGCCTTTGGCTTAGCCCCCTTCTTCCCATGCCCTACTGAAGCTTGAGCACACACACCTTAAGATCACAAGAAGATTCCTCCTGGATCAGGCCAGTAAGGTAAAAGGTAAAAGGTAAAGGACCCCTGGACAGTTACATCCAGTCAAAGGCGGCTATGGGGTTGCGGCGCTCATCTCACTTTCAGGCTGAGGGAGCCGGCGTTTGTCCACAGACAGCTTTCCGGGTCATGTGGCCAGCATGACTAAACCACATCTGGAGCAATGGAACACTGTGACGGAAAACAAAGTGCATGGAAATGCCGTTTACCTTCCCGCCACAGCGGTACCTATTTATCTACTTTCACTGGCATGCTTTCGAACTGCTAGGTTGGCAGGAGCTGGGACAGAGCAACGGGAGCTCACTCTGTCGTGGGGATTCAAACTGCCAACCTTCCGATCAGCAAGCCCAAGAGGCTCAGTGGTTTAGACCACAGTGCCACCCATGTCTCTATCAGGCCAGTAGCCCACCTAGTCTATCATCCTGCTCTTGCTGTGGCCAGATGGAAGCCCATAAGCAGGACCTAAGAGCATTCTCATCTCCTGTAGGTTCCAAAAACTGACATTCAGTAGCAATACAGCCTCTGGTAGTGAAGGCAAAGGACTGCCATGGTAGCTAGTAGTCACCAACAGCCTTATCCTCTGTGAATTTCTCTAATCTTCTCTTACAACCATCCAAGTTGGTGCCTTACTCAACCTTTAGCCTTCATCTTTCCCTGTTCATCTCTGACACAACTTCCCTCTCCTTCCTCTGCTGTTTCCACTTCTGTACTGTACAAATGTCACACTGTACTGTATTCTCCTTAGGACATGGGTAGTGAATTCTCTCATGGAGGATGTGAACAGGAAGGGATTTATGGGTGGCTTCAGTACAGTCATATTGACCACAATAGTTAGTTTTTAATTGATTTTATCTGTATGGTATTTGTTAAGCTTACTTAACAATACCTAGAGCAGACTAGAAAATGTCTAAATAATAATTATTACTATTGTATTATAAAATTGTTAACATTTACTAGCATTTACCCACTGTCCTGTTAAATAATTATTTACTCAAGTCTGGTTACTGATTTAATTTCCTTCTTCCTGTTCACACTTGCTGGGAGATGAGCCAGTCCTTTGCCAAGCTGCCCATGCCCTGCCTATACCATCATCATCATCATCATCATCATCATCACTGGAAAGGGTTATAACTTATAGTGCTGGAGCACACACTTTTCATGCAACACTCCTGGGTTTAATCTCTGGCATCTCTAGCTGGCATAGCTGTCAACTTTTCCCTTTTTCTAAGGGAAATTCCCTTATTCCGAATAGGATTCCTCGCAAGAAAAGGGAAAAGTTGACAGCTATGCCAGCTGGGGCTGGGAGAGATTCCTTTCTGAAACCCTAAGGGGCCTCTACTAGTCACTCTAGACCAGACCTCCTCAACCTGGTGTCTTCCAGATGTTGTTGGACCACAACTCCCATCATCCCTGACTACTGCCCTGGTCTTGTGAGTTGTAGTCCAACAACTTCTGGAAGCCACCAGGTTGGGAAGGGTGCTGTAGACAACACTGAGCTAGATGGACTAGTCTTCTGACTTGAAAGAAAGCAACCCCCTAGGTTTAATATTTACCTTGTTATCCCTTTCCTCCCTCTCCTTGTCTTGCAAAAGTTCAGACATAAGGTCCTGGAGCAGACATCTGCCTATGCTGTAAAGCACAATGAATAGTGATGGCACTAAATAAATATTAATAACAAGAACACAGTAGCGGTAATTAGGACAAGGACATCAGTGTATAATGTACAGGCAGCCAAGTAAATATTCCTAAGCAAATACTGTGCAACCACTATGTAAAGATAATTGTAAACCCCAGACAGCCGTTTACTCATGTCACAAATGAAACTTAATAAAAACTAATGTGTGCCTTAATATAAAGGTAACTTACTTATCTCAGTGCTATTTTTCTAGAAAAAGAGGTCTGGAACTTACAATGAACACTGCCCTTGTTCTCTTATAATGGCAATGGCGCACACCTGAGAGAGGCCAGAATTTAGTTCAGGTGAGTTCTGGATGGGAAAAAAGCCTTGTTTGCACTCCTACACATTCAGGAATGACAAGTCATTCCTTTACCACAAGGCACAACTGTCCTGAATATGAAGAGTAGCTAAAGCTGAAAGCATAGCCAACATGATTCCCTCCAGATGTTCTTCAACTACATCTCCCATCATCCCTGACCATTGAGCATGCTGGCTGGAGCTGATGGAAGTTGTTCAGCAACACCTGGGGGCACCTTGCCAGCTGTCCCAGCATTAAACTAATACAGGGACCCACTGAATGCTCTTGGAGCTCTTGCTACTGTAGAGTCACTAAAGAGGATGGGAGCCTCCTGGGAGCCTAAGTATATGAGGAATTAAGTACCATAGACACATTCTTTAAGGATGTTAAGTGAAGTTCTTGATTTGGGCTAACTTCTGTTAAAGTCAGTAAGTGGACCTCTCATTTTCTCCAAGTATGCTATCTTTATTTGCCATTTATGAAAATCTAGAGAGGGCACATGAGCGAAATCATCAGAGCATTGTTTTGCATTCACTTTGCACTCATGCCAGCGATTCATTGAGAAAGGAGGCCAAACAGGATCAGAGGCTCTTGATGTAACTACATATGCAATTTAACAGATGGCAATT
The DNA here is from genome assembly GCF_009819535.1 of Lacerta agilis. NCBI lineage: Eukaryota > Metazoa > Chordata > Lepidosauria > Squamata > Lacertidae > Lacerta > Lacerta agilis. Next base: position 45,129,645 of record NC_046312.1, on the reverse strand, counting down.
AGCAAATTAAGTAACAAGGAGAATACTGCACACAGAGTCTCCATTTCAACTTATTTTGCCCCCTCGTTTTCATTCCCTTCCACCCTGCCTCTCTAAATTCAGAGGCTATTTTGTTTTTCATTTTTAGCCCAGTGAAATCTTTATTGCTGTTAGACTTTACTGTACTTCAGTTTCCGTTTAAAAAGAGAACTCCTGTTTAGCCCTTTTGGAATATATGACTGTAGTTTACAGGATGTGAAATCCTGTGCTTATCCCAGGAACAAAGAATCCTTAGCATGCTCAGTACATGTTTCCACACACTGATCATCCTGTCCCCCTGGCATCAGGAGGACATTTTGCTTCCTGAGGTGCAGCAGCAAATGATGCCAAACCCTCTCCAAAGTCCAGGGACATAATAATCAAGGCCAGTGAAGTTATTTTGGCAACTGCAACAGGAAATCCCCAGTCTCCTCTCCTGTTATCTAGCAGTAAAAATACAAAAATGATAAATTAAGTAACCATCAATTTTCTGTTTTTTTTTCCATGACACCCCAAATCAGCTGCCTAAAGTGGTAACCTCAGTCATGTAGGGCCGGCCCTGCCTGAAATATTTGAAAGATAGAACAGAGTACATGAAATATCTAATTTTTAATTTAAATTACATGAAAATACTGCTAATGAGTCAATTAAAAAATAATGTCACCCCTATCCTTCATGCAAGAAGTCATCATTTACCATTCTGGCCTCTATTTTGTCACATGCAGCACTCTTTCTGTTCTGCTGTAGTTCGCCTTACACTAAAAACCACACTATTCATCTCACTGTATGCTATGGAAAAATTACATAACTTATATAATTAGTTATGTAAATTACACGACTCATGGTGGCATTGTATTGTTCATTTCAATGCAAAGGAAACACAACTTTGAATACCAATTTTGTATTCACTGGATTGATTTCTAGACATGTGACTAATGAGCAAACATTGGTAATTTCCACTATTTGTGTGTGTGTGTGTGTGTGTGTGCGCGCGCGCGCAGTAGTTTAGGCTAAGAAAGCTGACTGTAGCAGATGTTGCTGGACTACGGTTTCCATGTTCCCTGACAACTGGCTCTGCTGGCTGGGCCTGATGGGAGTTGGAACCCAGCAAAATCCAGAGGGCTGCAGCAACTCAACCCAACTTCTCTAATTCACTCTGGCAATGATGACGACAACTACACATCACTCAGGCTGTGTTTGGACATAACAGAAATCACATATGTCAGAAACACTTGCCATAACAGGCACAACAATTGTGGGCCACATTTTGGGAACAAGTTTGTCCCTCAATCCCAGGTATCCACAGTCTCTCACACTAGCTCACAAAGGATCAAGGGCCCCTGTCCCTCTGGCAAAGAGCAGTCCCAGCAGCCTCCAGCAGGCCTTCTTGTGCCTCAGTTTGGAGAATGGAAGCAGCAGAAGGAGTTTCTCCTGTCCTTTCTTCCCTTCCCCAAAATGCATCAGAAGCAAGAGGGAACATCATAATATTTCCTCAAGTCTTCTGTGTTGGCAAGAGTATAAAATGGGGAGGTTGGGGATCTTGCTTCATTTGTTTTATTTTATTTTTTGTACATGCAAAACCCAAAAGTCGTACCCCCAAGGAGTATATATCCTATATACTATAGTATATATCCTAGTTTTTGACAATGAGAAGATGACAGGGCAAGAGAAAGGGGGGGAGTGAAAGACACAGGTAGCAAATGATGGCGTAAGCACTGCAAAATCTTAACCTGAATAAATTTAAGAAAGGTAGTAGACTTCTTGGCAATATCTGTCACGTCTTTTAATTTTTTGCTCTAGTTCTGCTCCACCTACTTTAGGAACAAAATCTTGTGTCAAACCCCATCATGGATTTATAGCCTGATGAAATGATCAATGGCCTTTGGTTCTCTTGAAAAACATGGGCTCTTGAAGTGTGGTAGGGATCCTTTTGAAGTCTAGGGGTAGGACTGAAAGGTTTTTGAATGCCCTCCTGCACATGTGCTGAAAAGGAAGGCAAATGATCTCAGGGCCCCCAGACCACTCCCTATCTCCTCTCCACTGAATGTACTGCCCTGCCCTGCCATGAGGTGTCCAGAACTTCAAACTGTCTCCCTTGGTTTAAGGCTTTTAGTTGAAGGAAGGGAGATCTGGAAGCTATATATAGAGACTTTTTCTTCTTTTTTCTTTTTGGTTATCCTTCAGCAGCAGAATGTTGTTGCTATGGAGATGGTGGCAAAGATGGGATTGTTCAAAGAAGTCAGAAAGAAGGTTCTGTGAGAGGATCTCTGTGCAACACGGAACAGTTGTCAGCTTTGAAGGCTTAAGCTTCCTTTGTGTCACAGAACCCATATCTATCTGTCTGTCTATCTATCAAAGCACTGATGGGTTGTGAGATGAGGTTGGCAGCAGGAAACGATGCCTGCTGATTAAAGTGTGACACCCCATGCCTCTTCCTGGTGGCTGCTCAATGGAACCAGACACCTTCTACAAGTGGGTCCACTTTACATGTCTCCCCTGCTCCCCTGTGCCTTCCTCTCTCTTACTTGGGCACCTTTACCCTTTCCTCATATGTCATGCCAGCCTTCCTGGTGTCCTCATCCTTCCTTGTGTCATTTGCTGAATCCTCTCCCAAAAGGTTCTGTTATTGCACTGTCACAAAATGAAACACAGAAAGGCAATTATGCCAAAATATATTAACTATTACAGGCTTCCATGCTAAGAAGAAGAAGAAGAAGAAGAAGAAGAAGAAGAAGAAGCAGAAGAAGCAGCTGTGTACTAAGTTCCAAGGTTGTCTTATGCCGATTGCCGATGCAGTTTGGCACTGCAAGTTTATGATGGAAGATATGCTGCACTATATTGCCTAAAGTGCAACCCAAATTTGGAGATCAACTACCGGACCAAAGAGAAGGACCAGGCGGACCAGGACTGTGGAGACCCTGATTCAAATCACCATTCAGCCATGAATTTCACTGGGGAACCTTGGGTTTTTCACTCTCAGTCTAACTTACCTCACAGGGTTGTTGGGAGTGAATGGAAGGTGGGATGGCAAAAGGGCACCTTACAAAAATGTAAAATACAACACTAAAACAGTTTCAAAGCTTACAATTAAAAAACCACAATCATAAAAAATAGGGTAAATCCTGAAAACATACATCTCAGGTATCAAAGTCCAAGGTAAAGAGCATTCACCAAAAACTGTATAATGAAGGTGTCAGGCATACTTCTGTGTAGAGGGAGTTCCACAACTAACAGAGAATGCATTCTCCTCGAGCTTCTGGGGTGGTAGAAGGGCCCCCTACACAGCTCTTAGCACCCAAGAGATTTGTAGGAAAGGACACAGCTTTTCAGATATTTAGGGACTGAGTTGCTTAAGGAAAGACCAGAGCATGGAAGACGGTGGCCCAGTCATTTGTGTCCAAAAGGAGTCATAACAGGTTAACCAGTTGGAGCTGGGGAAAGGCACTCCTAACCACCGAGGCCACCTCAGCCTCCAGTGACACTGTTGAATCCCAGAGTACCACCAAGCTGCAGACTTGCTCCCTCCAAGGGAGTTACCACCCCATCCAGGACAGGTTGTGTGCCAACCTCCCATATGTGAGAACTTGGGACACCTAACACTTCTGTCCTTTCAGGATTCACCCACAATTTGCCGGCCCACACCAGCCCATCACTGCCTCCAAGCACTGGTGTAACTCTCCTCTCCCAGTTCAGATAGAGCAGAGGGATGGAGCTGAGTGGGGTAGGGGGGTGGGTTCTTAAGTCCACTTTATAAAGGCACATCATAGATTAGTTTCCCCGGAAACACTTGAACCTATGTCCCTGTATCAACAGCTAATAACGAAACAAATTTGCTCGGCATCTCAGGCTGTGTAGTGCATTTCTGATCATCTCGCTGTTAAAATGGCATCATGGGGTGGTGTGTTTGTTATATCCCAATGATTGCAGATCAATTTTTTTCTCAGTTTGCAAACAAAGAGATAGTGTTTATTAGAGCCCAGAGATATTGGTTTAGAGTCAAACTGTTCCCCTTCCCCACCTTTTCTCTCACAGCAACACAAGTAATAAACACACTGCAGAATAAACGGGGCCCATGGCGACAACACTGAAGCCCAAGCGAAGGCGAATGTGCCACACAGGGGCAGCAAAGGGCGGAACTGGGTTTGCAAAACATTTATGGCTGTTGACAGTGAGCGTTCTGTCAAAGAGCTGCAGTGCTACTTGCTCCATCCTACCCCCAAATGTTTTTAAATGTTTTTAAATCTGTGGCATTTAAAATTTTTGTTTTTGCTCTGTTGGGAGTGGGATAAACATTCAGTTGGGGCTGGGGATTAGTTTTAGTATAAATGTATTTTTTTAAATAATTGGTTTCAACTGTCTTATTGGTTTATTGTATAGTTTGTATTCTGTTCTGAAGGGGAGAGGGTCAGGGCTGCCTGGGAGTGGGCCCCAGCCAACAGAGTGGCTGGGGCAGGTTCCACAGTGGGGGATGCACCGGGACACCCAATCTCAGAGATCACGGGTAGGAGAAGGAGTTACGCTAGGACCAGACCATGTCATTACTGAGAAGGCAGGTTTACTCATTGTTGGAAGACTATCCCTGCCTCCAGGTCTGGTCTTGACCGGACGGATACTGGAATCAGCAAGGGAAACCCATATGACCTGAAGGTGCTGCTGTACAATGCCAGGTCAATGATTCACAAGACCGCTGCCATCCATGACTTGATCATGGATGGAGGACTTGATCCTGCATGTGTAACAGAGAATTGGTTGGATGAGGCAGATGGGCCTGTTCTTGCCGCTGCTTGTCCACCAGGAAGTCATTAGCTTGCACCAGGCGTTCTCTGAGTGCATGTTCTGGAAGCTGGGCAATAGGGGCAGTACAGGACCTCCCCACTGCACCAAGGATTCCCTGCCCAAGCTGCTTCAGGTTGTGGCAGATGTTCTCTTGGAGACACCTAGTTTGGTTGTCCTAGGAGATTTTGACATCCATGCTGACACAACCTTACAAGGGGCTGCTCGGGACTTCATAGAAAGCATGGTCTCCATGGGGCTGTCCCTGAATAAGTTTGGCCCAACTCGTAGCCGCGGAAATCCCTTAGATCTGGTGTTCACCTCTATGGATGTGGGTGATTTGACACCTAAGTGAAACAAAAGAAGTGCCATGATTGGATCACTTCCTGGTGCAACTAGACTTCTCCATAACCCTTCCCTTCCGCAGGGAGGTGGAACCGATTTGGATAGTCCGCCCCTGCCACTTAATGGATACAGATGGTTTCCAAAGAGCAGGTGGGGATGTTTTATCCCATGTTGATGGCCTCTCAGCTGATTCCCTGGTGGCCCACTGGAATGAGGAATTAATCTACCAGCTCCATCTGGTACGCAGGCTGAGACCCTACCTGCCCGCAGACTGTCTCGCCAGAGTGGTACATGCTCTAGTTATCTCCCGCTTGGACTACTGCAATGCGCTCTATGTGGGGCTACCTTTGAAGGTGACCCGGAAACTGCAATTAATCCAGAATGCGGCAGCTATGCGGCAGCTAGACTGGTGACTGGGAGGGGCTGCCGGGACCACATAACACCGGTCCTGAGAGATCTACATTGGCTCCCAGTACGTTTCCGAGCACAATTCAAAGTGTTGGTGCTGACCTTTAAAGCCCTAAACGGCTTCGGTCCTGTATACTTGAAGGAGCGTCTCCAGCCCCATCATTCAGCCCGGACACTGAGATCCAGTGCCGAGGGCCTTCTGTCAGTTCCCTCACTGCGAGAAGCAAAACTACAGGGAACCAGGCAGAGGGCCTTCTCGGTAGTGGTGCCCGCCCTGTGGAATGCCCTCCCATCAGAAATCAAGGGAATAAACAACTACCTGACATTCAGAAAATTCCTGAAGGCAGCCCTGTTTAGGGAAGTTTTTAAACTGTGATATTTTAAATGTATTCTAATGTTTGGTGGAAGCCGCCCAGAGTGGCTGGGGAGACCCAGCCAGATGGGCGGGGTACAAATAATAAATTATTATTATTATTATTATTATTATTATTATTATTATTATTATTATTATTATTATTATTATTATTATTACCAGGGCTATCGACTGTCTGGCTCCGAAGTGCCCTCTCTGACTGCATGGAGCCCTGACAGCCCTGTGGTTTTCTCCAGAGCTGAGGGCGATGAAACAATCACTGAGATGGCTAGAGTGCCAGTGGTGGAAAACTTATTCTGAATTGGAGCAGACATGGGTTAGAGTTCAACCAAGTGGTGATAGCAACAGCAAAGAGGACCTTCTTCACCGCCTCTATTGCGTCTGCAGAAAATAGCAGCAGGAGACTTTCAGGTGGTTTGCAATCTAACAAAACCACCTTCAACATTGGGGCCTGGTGAGGACCCCAAGATCTTCTGGAATGATTTTGCAAAGTTGTTTCCTGATAAAGTCGCTCAGATTTGGAAAGAGGTAGACTCCACCGTGGTAGCAGACTGAGACCCTACCTGCCCACAGACTGTGTCACCAGAGTGGTGCCTGCTCTCGTTACCTCCCGCTTGGGCTACTGCAATGTGCTCTACGTGGGGCTTCCTGTGAAGGTGACTTGGAAACTACAACTAATCCAGAATATGGCAACTAGACTGGTGACTGGGAGCGGCCGCCAAAACACTGGTCCTGAAAGATCTACATTGGCTCCTAGTACATTTCCGAGTACAATTCAAAGTGTTGGTGCTGACCTTTAAAGACCTGAATGACCTCGGCCTGGTATACCTGAAGGAGCGTCTCCACCCTTATCGTTCAGTCCAGATACCGAGTTCCAGCTCCAAGGACCTTCTGGCGGTTCCCTCACTGTGAAAAGTAAAGCTACAGGGAACCAGGCAGAGGGCCTTCTCAGTAGTGGTGCCTGCCCCATGGAACGCCCTCCCATCAGATGTCAGGGAAATAAACAACTATCTGACTTTTAGAAGCTACAGTATTTGAAGGCAGCCCTGTATTGGGAAATTTTTAATGTCTGATATTTTACAATTTTTTATATGCTGTAAACTGCCCAGAGTGGCTGGGTAAACCCAGAATGATGGGCAGGGTATTAAACAAACATTTTGCTGTTGCTGCTGCTGTTGCTGTTATGTGCACAGTCATTAGATGAAGTGCACGTAAAATGTCTGATGCATGAAGCAGCTTCCATGTGCTTGCACAACTGTTGGTTTTGGACTCACTCATCAGCCCTTAGCTCCACATATCCACAGTGGCACAATCCATGGGATTGCTCAACGTCAAAATAGGCTTGGATTATTTATTTTATTTATTAAAAGGTATATATGTAGTTAACAGAGTATAAGGACAGTTTACAAGATATGATTGTCCCATACTGCAGATGGGAGGGCTGAGAGACTGGGAGATAGAGGGTTGCCAAAGATTGTGATGTGAAGTGGGAGCATTCCAGTGCATAGCTCATGTTCTTTACCACTCTTTCCCATAGTTTCATTTCCCAGTTTTCTTTGGGAGTTAGAAAACTATTTTTGCTGCTAGAACTCAATTGTGGAACTAGGTTCAACATTTTCACATTGCCAAAAATGGGAACACACAGATTTCCATAAAATTTTATCATCCAATTTATATGCATAGATGCAAATGAGGACACAATTACTAAGATTTATATAGAAATTTAATACAACTCACCACATGGGAGAAGACTGACCAGGCGACCTGTGTGCCAGCTCAGTTGGCTGACGAGGTATTAAATGCTGAGGGGGAACTTCATCTCCCTTTTATTTACCTTCATCTTGAAACTATTTGAAGGAGACTTTCAAATAGAGGACTCCTTCAAATAGAGGGTCTGTCCTCTGTAAAGGAGGCCATCCCACTGCCCTGCATAAAGCCTTAATTAAAAATGATGAAGGCAGGGTGCCTTTTCTTCATCATCGCAGAGCCACAGTCATCCTACACTTCAGGAATTTGAGGAAGGACTTCCATGACAGAACTCTCTGCAGGCAGGCACACAAAGGCCTGGGAGCTTTCATTTTAGAAATTAAGCACTGGAGATAGAAATGGGTCAACTGTCTGGCCTCTGCAACTTGTGAAGGATTGAGTCACTCCAACACACGGGCATGCTCTCCTTCCATTCTTTTCCTTTTGCAAAAGGGTGGGGAAGAAGGGGAAAGCTCTCTCCTTCCGGAAGCACATGTGCTGCTGCGTCCCCTCCGAAAGGCAAGACATGCCACTTCTTCCAGCCCCGTCTCAAGACCTCAAGATTTCGGGCTGCGTCAGGGGCTGGCAGACATCAATCACCTTTCCTGGGTTAAGTGACACCCACTGCCTGGTTGAGCTCATGAAAAGGAAAAAGAAAGTCACCGCACTTGCTGATACGTGGCAGGACCAGCTGAGGGTCTACCGTCTGCAGAAGTTACCTCAGGAGCCCAAGTGAGCAAAGTTAGCCAAGTGGGCTGCACAGAGCCACTGCTTCTCACTGGAACCGCCCTCCCCAGTTCTCTCATTATGTAACTGCCACGGGCTAAAAATACAACTTGCAGCCGTGATGCAGCCCAAGCTGAGCAAGATGCAAATTTAATGAGGCTACCATGGAAACAAGCTTCACTTGGCCAGGGAAGGGGGAGGCTGGATTTGTTTGTGGGGAGCCTGGCAGGGATGCTCCTTGGCCAAAGCAGAAGTTGCAGGAAACCAGCCCAATTAAAAATAATATATAATATAACATAAAGTCTGCCTTATTATGAAAGATCAGAGTATTCTGGTGAAGTCCAGCCAGGTTTTAAGGGGGCGGGAAGGAAAAGTGAATGATGGTCTCTTTATTTTTAGCGTGAGGATAAATATTTACAAGTTGATCTTAAATTAAATATAAGCACACACCATGAATGATAAATTGGGGGAGTTTCCACCGAGGTAGCTGGATTAAAAATATACCTTCTACAAAGAACAGCAGCTTGTCAGATTTTATGTGCCAGCCAGCACCATGTTCTGAAGTAAGCTATGCTTCTAACAGTGGGGGAACTTTCTGCCAAGCCCCCATTGCCCTCCCCAAAAAAGGAAGGAAGGTTACTGCTGTTAACATGGGCTGGATTTTTATAGGCATTGCCTTGCCAAACTGAAGTGTCTACTGGTTGTTTCATAGCACTCTTGACAGGAGCCATCTGCCATCTTCAAAACCAGCTACCAGTACCTGTGAGGATTCTGTGTAGTCTCTAGCCAAAGTCAATCCAAAGAAGGACCTCAGTGGAGAAATCAAAGGTTGCTTCACATTCTTCACTTGCAGCCTCAGCTTTCAAAGCTCTCCGTTCTCCTCAGCCAACTCCACAAATAATCTTAAGACCTTGTCCCCATCATGAAGTCTGAGGTTAACTTAGGTTACACTTGATCCTAACCCATACCTGGCATGTCCTGATGGAGGACATGGTCTCATGGCCTACCAGCATGCTCTCCCAGACAACTACTACTGTTCTCGCCAACAATATAGCATAAAGGGGGGAGGTGAGGGGGGGCATGGGAAACTGCTTTCAACCAAGTCAGCCATTTCCCCATCTAGCACAGTATTGCCAACACTTCCAGAGTTTCAGACTCCTGTCTTGGCAAGCCCTACCTGGAGATGCTGGGGATTGAACCTGCAACGCATGTATTCTACTTTTGAGCTATGGAGCCACCCTTGTGGCCAGCTGAAGATGAAGAAGAGTGCATGAGAACAGGCCTTTTCAGTAGTGACTCCCCACTTATGGAGGCCCACCTCCCCAACTTGGCACCACAACCAGCTAGTTTTTGACACCAGGCAAAACATTTATTTTCAGCCAAGTTTTTGGTCTTAAATTTGGATAGTTTTAGATATTCTGGCCTCCTTTAGTAGGGGGATATGTTAGATCACATTTTAAGTATATGAATGTTTCAGCTTTTATTTAGTTTAGTTTTGTACAGTGGTACCTCAGGTTACAAACACTTCAGGTTACAGACTCCGCTAACCCAGAAGTAGTACCTCGGATTAAGAACTTTACCTCAGGATGAGAACAGAAATCGCCCAGCTGTGGCGCAGCCGCAGTGGGAGGCCCCATTAGCTAAAGTGGTACCTCAGGTTAAGAACGGTTTCAGGTTAAGAACGGATCTCCGGAACGAATTAAGTTCGTAACCAGAGGTACCACTGTATTGGTTTTGATTTTTGTATTATATTGTAAGTTGCTTTGAGTTTATTTTTCAAAAAAAGTGACTAATAAGTGCAAACGACAACAATAACAACACACAGCACATATCTGATATGACAGGAGAGAAAACAACCATATATTCTGAGCTTCCACCCCCCCCCCGAACTTTTAATAAGGTCCCTCACTCGACAGATCAATGACAGCTTGGCTTTATCGCATGGTACATAGTCACACACTGGTGACAAGGTAGTCCCTGAGGACAGTGACTGATGATTATTCACCATCCTCATGGGATCATCTTTTCAGAATTCAGAAAGATTGGATTCCACTTAGTTCCCACTCCTATTCAGTATAGTCATATGAGACAGCTGAATGAGCTTGGGATCAGTTTGATGCATATGTCAGCAGAGCCTTCCACAGAATCATTTCACTCCCAGAAAACTTAGATTTCTAATATGAAATGCTATGCAAACTTTGCCAGCACACAATATACCCACACCAAATATTAAACCACAATGTACAAAATAGCCTCAAATAACCCACCCCACCACAAATATATTGTCCACATATATTTTCCCCTCTTGCAAAATATACCACAGAATATATGTGAAGATGAAGCTAGATTATAACCAGACCTACACCTGTCCTTCTCCTCATGGGATGTTTACTACAGCTACTCAACAGTCACCCATAGCCTGTTTATGCATTGGTCAATTTCATGGATGTCACAACAATTTTGCAATTTTCATGCTGTCTGTGAAATCTTGATTTACACAGTGGCTAACATTACAGTCCCTTTTGCACAGGTTTCCACAGGGTCAGTTCAGATGTTTGTTTGCTGTGAAGAAGAGCAAGCACAGCTTCCTAGCTCCTCTGCAATGCTGTTGTAAATACACCATTTGCCTTTTCTCTTCCTGGGAGATTGTACAATCATAGAATCAGTTTTTTTCCAGGATAACAATGAACCATTTGTGAGCACTCTTTGTGTTCTCATCAGTCAACCAGCTACAAATCCACCTAATAGTTACCTCTCCAACCCACATTTTACCAGCTTATCCACAAGAATATCATGGGGGACTTTGTCAAAAGCTTTACTGCAATCAAGATACATTATGTCCACAACATTACCCTGATCCACCAAGCCAGCAACTCTATATAAAAAAAAAGAAATGAGATTTGTCTGGCATGACCTCTTTTTGAGAAACCCATGCTGGGTCTTAGTAATCACAGCATCCTTTTCTAAGTGCTCACAGACCAACTGCTATCTGTTCTAGGACATTTCCTGGTATCAATGTCAAGCTCACCAGTTGGTAGTTGCCTGGGTCTTCTCCCCCCCTCTTTTTGATGATGAGAACAACATTGGCCCACTTCCAGTCTGCAGGGACCTCATCTGTTGTCCAAGAATTCTCTAAGACTATAGAAAGAGGACCTGAAATTACACCTGTAAGCTCCTTTAGTACTCTTGGGTGTAGTTCATCAGGCCCAGGAGATTTGAATTCATTTAAAGCACAGTGGTGCCCCGCTAGACGAATGCCTCGCTAGACGAAAAACTTGCTAGACGAACGGCATTCGTCTAGCGGAAGCTGCCCCGCAAGACGAAAAAGTCAATGGGGCTGCTTCGCAAGACGAAAAATTTTCGTCTTTTTTTTTTTCATTTAGCGGAGCGCGGCTGTCATTGCCGCTTCGCTAGACGAAAAAACCGCTAGACGAAAAAATTCGTAGAATGAATTATTTTCAGCTAGCGGGGCACCACTGTAGCTAGGTGTTCCCTTACCACCTATTTTCCTATATTGGGCTGCAGCTCCCTCCTTGCATTGTGTATCCTGTTATCACCAGGTTGGGCACCGCTTTCCTTTTGAGTGAAGACAGAGACAAAGTACCGGTAGGTGTTGAGCAGTTCTGCCTTCTCTGTCACCCAACAGCACGTCTCCATCTTCTCCACACAAACCATTTGTTTGTTCAAGTTTATGGAGAGAAGGCAAGATTCAGGTTCATGATGAGAAGGCAAACTTGTGAAACTCCTAAGTTGGAAGCGACTGAAAGACTATTTCCTGAATCGCAGCCATGATTGTCTGAGGCTGCAGAAACAATGAAGGGCCTTGTGACACGTTAAAGACTAACACATTTATTCTGGCACAAACTTTTGTGGATTATAGTCCATTGCACTAGATCAGGGGTCAGCAACCTTTTTCAGCCATGGGCTGGTCCACTGTCCCTCAGACCATGTGGTGGGGTGGACTATATTTTGGGTGGGGAAATGAATGAATTCCTATGCCCCACAAATAACCTAGAGATGCATTTGAAATAAAAGGACACATTCTACTCATGTAAAAACAAGCTGGTTCCTGTACCATCTGTGGGCCGGATTGAGAAGGCGATTGGGCCACATCCGGCCCATGGGCCTTAGGTTGCCTACCCCTGCACTAGATCAATTACAGTAAGTGTTACCCCACATTGCAGTTCCAGGGGTGTGGTGGAGCATACACGGGGGACCACCAAGGCAGACAATGTGTGTTTCTTTTTTCTGCATAGCAACAGAAAGCCATTCAAAATTATCATCACATATAGTCTAGCCACCCTGCTGTTCCCACTCTGGATGGACCTTTGGCTTTAGCAGAGAACTCTGCATATTTCTGCGTAAGTCAAGGCAGAAAGCTCACAAGCATTATCTCTAAAGTAGTGGTGCAGTTAGATAATTTCAGAGTCTGGATTTAATAGTCTCAGAACTATTACCCCCAGCGCTCCTTTCTTCCCAACCCCACTGTCCTATTCACACACACACACACACACACACATTTACATTTATACACACACACACACACACACAGAGAGAGAGAGAGAGAGAGAGAGAGAGAGAGAGAGACATAGAAGTAACTCCCACTGTGTTCAGTGGAGTTTATTCCAAGGTAAACACAACTCTAATTATGCACAAGAAACCTCTAAGCTTTGCAGACAAAAATATATGGGGAATGAGAGACCAGAGAGAAATAAGGCACACAAAGCAAGGAAGGTGGTTTTCTCCCTCGCATTCCATCCTATGCTTTGCAACTGCTGCACTGCTAGAGCAGAAAGCAACCCTGATAAAACGGTGCAGTTTGTGGTTTTAAACTCACTTAACTCATCATGATATCCCCCTAACTAGAGGAATAAAATATCAAACATTTTCCTACCACCACTTCAGGAACACAGCAGCACATAATCAGGGACAGGGGGAGTCTGCCCAGAGAAGATGTAACAGGGTGTTTTGGGGGGGGGGAATCAGCAGGATGTAAGATAGGGGCTCACAAGCACTTCTTGCTATAAGGAGAGAGATTTCGCTTTCATGGTATCTGCTCAGCTTCACATGGTCACCTTGAGATCTCCCTTCCATCCCCCCTCCATCTCTCTCTCTCTCTCTCTCTCTCTCTCTCTCACACACACACACACACACACACACACACACACGGAGGGGGAGATCTTCACCTATCTTCAAGAACACTTTGAACAATAAAATAAATGGCTTACTCGGTTGGCCATGCATAAAACTTCTTTCTGATGCTTAATAGGCCGCCTTTAAACAGCAGGAATTAATCCTTTATACTTTTTTGTAACAGATCCAGAGACTTGATTTCTCCTTATCTATTCTAAGAGGTGAAGAACAGTTATCTTAAGGCTGCTTCTTAGTACTTCTAAAAAAGACTCTTGGGAATTTCACCCATGACTCAGGTTACATGGAAGCGTAATGCTGGAACAGTAATGAATGCTGCCTCTATATTGGAAAGATGATACATGATTATTTCCAGATTCTTGCTCTACATGTGCCTGGCATTCAGGATAGTTGTGCTAGGCTGATTCACACATGCATATATGCCACTTGATCCTCCATCACCTTAATATATGGTGAGTTGTACCTGAATACTGAACACTGCTGGAGTTATAAAAACGTATCCATTAGAGGGCTTCGATCTCCAACGGCTCTTTCCCCTTTCCCCCTCATTTAGTGTTGCAGCCATCAAGTGATGAGCATGCAGTTGTGCATGGGTTGTAAAGTTCCAGCATTTTCATATACTATAAGATAGGAATAGGGAGTCTGTGGCTTTCCAGCTACTGTATAGGCTATAGGTCTTAGCATCCCGCACTGCTGGCTATGCTGGCTGGGGGCTGATGAGTCCAATAATACACAGAGGGCCATAGGTTCCCTGACACTCTTGGAAGACATGTGTATAAAACTCAGAGAAAGGTGTCCATGTCTTCCACATGTCACTGCTATATATAGCTAAAAGAAAACTGTAGATTTTGTCCCATGGCTAGGCAATTCTTTTGGGAGAGACACACCAAAAATTCAATGCTTGAGAAGAACACACTTTTCCATATTCAGCAATGCAATCAAGTATTAGGGCCATCCTGTGGTTCCAAACCACATGTTAGAAGGTTCAGGTACAGCACAGAGATGGGACAAGAGAAATGGGTTGCAAGTCAAAGAAGACATGCCCCCCCCCATGTATTGGTCTGCTGCTGGTGCAAATTCCTTTCCGTGCATCTGTCTAGACCAGGAGATCTGTTCCAACTTGAATACAGCTGTCTAAGGCTTTTCCAGGAGGGTTTTGCTGGACAAAAAGTGCTCTCTCTACTTTGAAGAAGAAATAGTTCTGACAGCTTCTTCTCTCAATAAGCATTTCAAAATACTTCATGTCCCTGGACTCTCCCACTTGCTGTGCCCCTTGCACGTTATTGCTATTCCTTCCTTGCTGTGTGTCTCTCCCCTGGGGACGCTGTCAGTTGCAAAGAAGCTCAGGCTGCCTCGATGACCTCTGATTCCTTTGCAGCGGCAGGCTGTTTTCATTTGAGTGATCGCCATGTACCTCAAAAACCAGAAATGGCGTTATCATGGGACAATGCATTCCAGAGAGCCAGTGTGGTGTAGTGGTTAAGAGCGGTAGACTCGTAATCTGGGGAACCGGGTTCGTGTCTCCACTCCTCCACATGCAGCTGCTGGGTGACCTTGGGCTAGTCACACTTCTCTGAAGTCTCTCAGCCCCACTCACCTCACAGAGTGTTTGTTGTGGGGGAGGAAGGGAAAGGAGAATGTTAGCCGCTTTGAGACTCCTTCGGGTAGTGATAAAGCGGGATATCAAAACTAAACTCTTCTTCTTCTTCTTCTTCTGTACCAAGTCTCCTTCTGATGCTGTGCAGGCACTGGTGTGGGAATCACTCCAGCGATGGTCATGGCCTCCCATACCGTGGCTTGGTCACACAAGGGTATGCGGGTAATCCACAAGAAGCATGTGGTATGGTGCAGATCACTGTATGTTGGCCTTCAGCAGGTCTGGCTACCACGTGGCTCCCCATATATACTGCTTGAACTCTCAAGTTCCATCAGTGCCAGCCAGCATGATCAATGCTCAGGGATGATGAGAGTTGAAGTCAAACAATATCTGGAGGGTCACAGGTAAGTCAGCCCTGGCATTCAGCTTCTCATAACCTGCCTTAGCATTACAGTCCAAACCTTTTTCTTCCAGAACTGTAAAACACATTATAAAAGGCTGTTCACACTCCATGTAGTAAAAAGAAGAAAAAGAAGCAAGGGTGCACCCCTTCCCTTATTAGTCGATCATGCAATCTGGGTACACAGCAAATAGACCTGTATGTCTGTAGGCTTTCCCCTCATATTTTGCTTGTGGGGTGAGCTGCACAAATAAGCTCTATGCACACACAAGGGGAGTACCCACCTCCGTTGGCTGGGAGGGGTGAGTGTGTGAAGTGGCAGTAAGAAGAAGCATCCTGGGATCTCATAAAAGTTGAAGGCAGAAAACTGCACTGCAGATCCAAGGATGGAAGGTAAGGCAAAAATGTTGCATGCTCTAACTGTACCAGATGCAGCTATCTGTAGGAAGGCAGAATCTTTAAGTGAAAGATGGTGCCTAGGCTATTCTTCAATTTTTCACAGCTCAAAGGGCACTCTTCATGAAGGTGGATGAAAACTGGACCAGCCTAGCGTGGGTTAGAGAGGGTTTTCTCATGTGTGTGTCCCGCCACTTTTCCCCAGGAAAACCCGCAATTTACTGCTGAATCATCGATCCGAAGAAAACCGGACAGACATTTGTTCCAGAATTCAGCAGTAAACTGTGGGTTTTCCTGGGGAAAGTGGCAGACAAAAGAAGAAGCCCTTGGACCTGTGCCTGGAAATCACAGGACAAACAGAAGTGTGGGTGAGCTCTCAGTCACTTGCAGATTGGGGGAAATAATAACTCTTATCTACTTTAGATTCCATACTGTTGTGGAGTTACCCATTGGCAGAAAAACTTTCAACACCCACCTGCCCTCTCCACCACTGTTGAGATAGGGAGCTTGTGCAGTTTATTCAGAAGGACCGTGGAGCTAGGGAAAAGGACAGTAAGCCAACTGGCTGTATACTGAAGGAAAAGTGAGATGTTCCTTGGCACCAAATTCCCCCCAGTTTCTATTACAATTTTGAGGGCAAACATGGGGCACTCATTGTATACCTCACCAGACCCATGACAATTCATAAAAATGTCGAAAAGGAGCTAAATACTGTTGTCATGTGCTTCTGGGTCTGGTAGGGAGGAAGCACTGAAACACAATCCTAAAAGATATAGGGAAATACAGAGCCAGCAGATATAAGATTTCCAGCATAGTTTTTTCAACACAGTTCTAACCTACCTCACACTCTGCTCTCCTGCCCTGATCCTAGTAGGCAGCTCTCTGTCAATCCGTCAATCAAGGCCATCCAGCGGCCCTCCAGTAACGCCATTCAGTTGTGGCTTGCAGCAGCTATGCTGTCATCTGAGCCCTAGGAGGACATCCTAGCAAGGACCATGCCAACAGTTCCAGACTGATAGTCTTCTAGCAGGCATGGCTAGATACACAGACACTATGTCTTGGGAGGAATTGAATTTTGTCTGTCAGGTGTTTTATGGGCTAAATCTCAGTTTATTTAGGTCCCTAGGTTATGATCCCTTCCAGGTTTGGTGGGGTGACGATTTAGTTTAGTGAAAGGTTGAGTAAAGGGCAAGGGGAGAGGCATGATAGAGGAATCTGAACTTATGCATAGTGTGGAGAAAGCAGAGAGGGAGATTTCTCTCTCTATAACCTTGGATCACTCCATTAAGCCAAATGGAAGAATGTTCAGGGCAGAGGGGGGGGGAATGGATGTATCATCCTCATATTATTCTTATTTATACCCTTCCCATCTGGCTGGATTGCCCCAAACTCTGCTCTCCAGAGATTTTGAGCTAGAATGGCCAATGCTGAAGTGATAAAAGGGCTCTAAATAATTGAGTGATTTAAAGGACACAAAGAACATGTGATTTAAAGCTCCGTATTTCAGGAAGTAAGTCTTAAAAGAGGGGTATGCAGAACACAGATGCCCCTCTGAGTATTTCCATGTGGTCCACAAAGCTGCTTCTGTCACAACGCTGAAGCATCTGTCAGGATTCACACCAAAACACCTTCTGCTCATCCTAGCCAGGACCAAGAATGGGAGGGTTTTTGGATACCTTTGTGTGCTTGATGAACTGTACTTATATATAAAAAAGGCCTTCATTCTCATTCTTAGTGGCTGCACTACTCTCCAATAGAAAACAAACTATAATTGCACTTTCTACAAATAAAGGAACAGAGATACATAAGTAGAGAACTTGGTTTTATGGTGGCATGTAAATGCAAATAAAAAATAATTAATAATAATAATAATAATAATAATAATAATAATAATAATAATAATAAATTTATACCCTGCCCTTCCCAGCCAAAAAAAAACCGGGCTCAGGGCGGCTAACACCAATTAAAATCACAGCAAAAAACATAAACACAATCAATTTAAAATAACAGATTTAAATACAAATTTAAAAATTCAATATTAAAACTGCAGTCTCATTTTCAAATAACCTACCAATAAAAGAATGAAGCATAAATATTAAACAGAAACCAACCCAAAGGCCAGGTGGAACAGCTCCGTCTTGCAGGCCCTGCGGAAAGATGCCAAATCCTGCAGGGCCCTGGTCTCTTGTGATAGACTGTTGCACCAAGTCGGGGCCAATACTGAGAAGGCCCTGGCCCTAGTTGAGGCCAGCCTAGCATCTTTGTTGCTCGGGACCTCCAAAAGATTATTATTTGAGGACCTTAAGGTCCTACACGGGACATACCAGGAGAGGCGGTCCCTTAGGTACAAGGGTCCTAAGCCGCATAGGGCTTTAAAGGTCAAAACCAGCACCTTAAACCTGACCCTGTACTCCACCGGGAGCCAGTGCAGCTGGTAAAGCACTGGATGAATGTGGTACCGCGGCAAAGACCCGGTAAGGAGCCTCGCCGTGGCATTCTGCACCCGCTGGAGTTTCTGGGTCAGCTTTAGGGGCAGCCCCGCATAGAGCGAGTTACAATAATCAAGTCTGGAGGTGACCGTCGCATGGATCACTGTGGCCAGATCAGGGCGAGAGAGGTAGGGGGCCAACTGCTTAACACGGCGGAGATGGAAAAATGCCACCTTTGCTGTGGCTGCAACCTGTGCCTCCATGGAAAGAGAGGCGTCAAAGGTTACACCCAAATTCTTGACAGAAGGCGCTGGCACTAATTGGGCCCCCGCAAGAGATGGGAGTTGGCCTCCCAACCCCATGTCGTCCCGACCCAGCCAGAGGACCTCTGTCTTCGAAGGGTTTAACTTCAACCGGCTCCCATGCATCCATGCAGCCACAGCCTCCAAGCACCTGGCCAGTGTGTCTGGGACCGAGTCAGGGCGGCCGTCCATCAACAGATAAAGCTGGGTGTCATCAGCATATTGATGACAGCCCAGCCCGAAACTCCGGACAATCTGGGCAAGAGGGCGCATAAAGATATTAAAAAGCATCGGGGAAAGGATTGTGCCCTGCGGAACTCCACACACCACAACTTATGCACGTTTCACATGTGCGATTTCAACTTTACACAGTTGAAAGCTGGCCAGCTGAAACAGAAATTAAACACATGGGAGGTGGAGAGCTTAAAAGTTCTTTCTGTACTGGGTTTTACTGGCACATAAAGAACTTTAAGCTCTTGGACTTACCAGGCTTTGGGAGGCTCTTGCAATATCTTGGACAGCCCCGCGAGATCTCGTGAGAGCTTCTCAGAGCCCAGTAAGCAAGCCTGAATGCTTAAGAGAAGTCACTAGTAAGTGCTGAGCTGTGCTTTTTACAGGTAATTTTCTGGGTGTTAAGGGGTTGCTTTGACTATATGTGATTTTGGCTTTACGTCCTATCCCTGCAACATAACCCATGTGTAAGATGTGAGTCAACTGTAAATGATCAACAGAATCATGTGGTGCATTTATTGCTTCTAGATTACATCTTTACTGGGCACTTTTGCTGTTGGTTTGCGGGGAGCTTAGACATCACCACCTATTCCCTGAGGACCCATTCTGATTTGTTTATGGGGAGGTTAGATGACGTTGTGTCAAGCAAATGTTATCCCATACTATCCGGTGCATTTTCTCATTACTTTCCCTATTACAAAAGCTCACATTTTGGGGGTCGTGAGTTTGTTGTGTAAGAGCTCCAAATCAAATTTAATTATGAAATGTGAATTTGCCAGTATGAGATTAGTTGAGATTCCTGCATTGCAGGGGGTTTGGAGCACCTTCCATCTCTATGCTTCTGTGATTTTATGATTCAATGAATCCCAAAGGAAAAAAATAGTGACAGTCTCCTTATTGCAGGAGGGAAACTACATGTTTGTTTGTTTGTTTGTTTGTTTGTATAGTGTGTTTGTGTAAGTGTACAAACACACACACACACATTATTCCTGCGCAGAGAAAGCTAGCATGCCTGGGGAACTTATTTTAGGATGCCATGCTAGTTCTCTATGTGGAGAAAATATTTATTTATTGGGAAAGAGATTTAAACAAAAGATTCCCCTCCAGATAGCACTACCCACTTGCTGAAGCAACGTGAGTAAGACGCAGACGCATCACAGCAGCCAACACATAATAACAGGATTGGGCTCTGTGGCATTTCAGATGGCTTGGATAAATGGAACTGAACAATTTTTTTAAAGAAAATTAGATTTTCTTGTTTGTTCTTAGTTATTAACATTTGACATGAATGTTTTTTGTCAGGAGATATTTTGGCAGTTTTCCTCCTGACAGGAAGTGCAACTGAGGGGGGTTGGGGAATACAAATATAAACTCATGAGTCTCTGCTTTAACCATATTAGTTGTTCTCTTTTAACTTGAGAGGTTGAGCATTGGTGGGAGGGCAGATACAGCTCTAACATTTACACAGACACACACTATTAATTTTTTTAAAAAACCATGTTGATAAGAGAGAAAAATCAAATCAGAAATATTCCAGCAACTATTTTGAAACAAGCCTTTTGAAATGGCACGCTATATGAATGAAGTTAAATCTGTTCTAAGCCACACATCATGTGGCGGAGTGCTGCTGTTTGTTTGTTTTTTTCTCTGTGTGGAGCAATGACATGAGGGAAACATCCCAGATAGTTTTATTTGGTTACTTGAGGCACTGGGTGACCTTATCTATCAACCAATCTTTGCAATGTTCATTCCCTCCTCCCCACCAGCACTGAGTATCACAGCATATTGGCCTCCGGTACTTCTAGTGAGTCAGCAGCATGGAAATGCTCCCAATACTCATGCGGAAGATCTAAATTTATGGCTTTTTACAAGGCTGCAAGTTTGGAGAAGCTGCAAGTATAGCAGTTACAAAGAGAAAGAAGAGATAGGGTGGGATTTATGACGATCCACATTCACATGTGCCCCTCATGTCATTGCTGCACACAGAGGAAAAAACCAAGCAGATAAAGGATGATAGAGTTACCATATATATATATATATCTCAGCAATGGTCGCTATCACATCATACATTTAACACACTCTGCTAAGGGAAGCAGGAGCTGTAGCTCTGTGACAAACTGAAATTCCCAGAATTCTTTGGGTGAAGCCATATAGAAATTACAAACCTGGGGCAGGGGATCGGCTACTATTTTCCATACCCAAGACTGAATTAATAAAAATGTTTGTCTTGTTGGGCTGTGTGTGTGATAAAGGGGAGCCATACCGGGGTGAAGGCGTTGTCTTCTATTTGTCCCTGTGTCAGTTTCAGCTTATTGGTTAATTTTTCTAGTAAGGCTGTTTCCCATACTATTTGGTACCATTGGTCCATGCTTACTCCTGTCATGTCTCTCCAGTGTCTGGTTATGATGTTTCTGGTTGCTGAAAGTATGTGGGACAGCATACAAATCAATATGGCTAACCTGATCCAAAACACCCAGCCACCCCACTCACACATGAAAACAAAGACCACCACAGCCAATCACAAATGAACAACCACACCCTAGGCCAACCCCAACCTCTCTCACCACCAAAGGAACACAAAAGAGAACCTGCACAAGCAACGCTGACATCAAACCCTACATATATTAAGTAAAATACAAACGTCGTCACCCGATCCCACCCCCACCCACCCTCCCACCCCTGTCCACCTCTTTCCCCCTTTTTTCTTCCCAATGTCTCAACAAATGAAACCGATTTGTAAAAATGACACATGTAAAAAATACGAGAGAGACACTGCATATACTTTTGTAAATCAAGAAATCTTTAATAAAAAATACTTCAAAAAAAATTAATAAAAATGTTTTAAGCTGCTTAGGGTGTTGCTTAGGTGCAGCACAACCTCTGAAAAGGTCTTTTTCCAGGTCCTTGTAGATCTTAGGAGGAAAGGACAACCTTGCACTCCCTTAATATAGAAGCTACCATGGAAGAGGAGACTGCATCCAGTTCACAAGAACGGAGGGTCAAAGGCGAACATGCTATTCTGTCAGGAGAGCTAGATCGGAATAAAGTGAAGCACTGTACACTACAAATTTACCTACAGATGCAACCCACCAGGAACTATAGCTGTACAATATCCCATGGATTGTGCCCTAAATCCAGAAACGAAGAGCTCTGTAGGGTTCAGTAGCAATATTTTATCCAGAACTGTAAGCGCATCAGCTGTGGACATGAAACAGCATCTATCAGCAGCACAGAGCTTAATCTGATCTTGTGACTCCTCATGGAAACTGCTGCTATGTTAATTCGTTACACACTTGTCCCGCTATGTACTGTAGATTCCATTAAACTGTGACATAATATTAAGTTAACACCGGGCAGCTAAAGGGATTTTTGAAAGGTCACTGGCAATGGAGGTTTGCCTGAGTAGATAGATGAGAAAGTGAAGATCATTACTGAGGATCAATGATTTTGCCACACCTACTTTTAGGGATCAGGAAAAAACACTGTTGGCAGCAGAAGCACCCAAATGTGCATATGAATTAGTTATTAAATGAATTTCATTTGCATTTTTATTCCTGCTGTGGCTTTATTCCGCCATGATTTCCTGACAGTTTGCTATAACCACGCTGCTTTCTTTCTCCAGCTGATGAGGTTGTAGGAAATGTGGTGGGAGAGTTAAGAGGAATCACAACACCTCCACATTAGCCAAAATACAGTACATACTTTCTTAGAAATCACACTAACTGGGTACCTGCACATTTTCTGCATCTGTGAATTAGAAATTCTGCATATGCCCTGATAGTGCATTGAAAAGAAAAGTGAATTTGGGAGTGGAAGGTACTAGGTCAAAAAAAAAAAAAGCATGCTGAAAAGTACCATGGTTAAATTATACAATGCTATAACTGGAAAACCCACATTTCTGCAACAAGGACATTGTCTCTAAATTCAAGAAATCATGCATGTTTATTACCTGAATTGTGTAATTTTACCAGCAAACATGTCGGGTGCTTTAAGAGGAAGGTTAGCCCTGCAAGAAACAAATTTGCATGGGAAAGCTGGCTGGCTGATTAAACAATCTATGGCCTTTAAAATGTGACGGGCTATGTATTCTTTTTTTCTTTTTTGCTATTATGTTATGTATTTTGTGCTTTTATTTTATTTTTGTTTTTCTGTTGTAAACTGCCCTGCGATCTTTGGATGAAGGGTGATATATAAATTATTATTATTATTATTAAGCAATGCTCTTCAGGTAGGGAGACATGACTTCCAAAGAGCTTGGATATCTCTTCTTTTTTTAAAAAAAAGTATTAATAGCAATAATAATAATTCTTTAGGGAGCCAAATAGAAACTTTAGCTCTTCCAGTGTGTGGCTGTGTACACATAATACATAGGCATGAAATCCAGAGAATCTTTGGTTGGTTCCACAAGAGGCGAAGTATGATTACCTTAAGAATGTAAAATGAATAGTACATACCACATTCTGAGACCAGAGATAGGTAGGCATATATACATAGTCAAAGAAAATGGCACAAAAGACTAGGATGAGATTCAGAGTGAAACTACATTCTGCTGGAAGAAATGCAGCTATATTTATTTCCCCTCTTCTCCCTCAAGAATGTTATGTACAATGTGTGTTAAGCCTCCCTGCAGGAAATTATATTTTGCATGAACTGCTTGAACATATAGATATCTCAGGGAGTGGTTTATGAAAAATCTAAAATACCGCCACAAGGATTAGGAAAGTGAAAGAGTAGAAGAATAAACTATACTGTACAGTATAAGGGAAATAGGCTGTTAAGACTGCAATCCTATGCACACCTTTACCTGAGAGTAAGCACCACTGAACTCAATGGGGCTTACTTCTGGGTAAAAGTGTGGAACTGAATGATAAGCATCCTTCTCTCTCTCTCTCTCTCTCTCTCTCTCTCTCTCTCTCTCTCTCTCTCTCTCTCTCTCTCTCCCCTCCAAGATTAACATGGTGGCTGAGCTTAACTGAAGGAGCAAAATGGTAAGGAAGTGTGTGAACTTCCTTTGGCATTATTCTCAGTAGAACAGAAGACATTTATGGATCCTGCCATTCTCTCTTTTCAGTCCATATTTTACTTCAAACATACTGTATTCTAAAACCAAGAGAGAAAGGGCAACATCAGCGGATCAACACTGCTATTTGTGATTCATAAGTACATTTCACAATGCATGGCAACTTAGGTTCCGTTCCATTCTGTGAAGGAAAATGTGAAGCATTTACCTTGATTCGCATTCTTTACCAGTTCATCAGATGGGTTTTCCAGCAGACTTTCATCCTTACTATCCAGAAATTTTTTTGTTTAACAAGTTGTTAATTTGTGGCAAACCCCCAGAAAGTTAGCAAGTGAAATGAGATAAATTCCAGAAAATGTAAAAGTTCCAGAAATGCACTAGCTCTGATACAGACAGGTCCATACTAAGCGCTGAATGACTCAAACTGTGAAGCAAGTAAAATCAAGCCAATTTCCTCCCTCCAAGTACAGTACTCTCAGGTATGGCTTTTAGCCTGGCATGGGGCAATGTTCAAGGGCTTTCCAGAGTCAAGGAACAGAAGGAAATGTTATTAACTGTAAGTATTTTCTGTTTTGCAATGCGTTTGGCAGAAGATTTGAGACCAATCTGTGGGTGGTTTTTGATGCCCAACAACCTGTCAAAAGATCATAGGAAGTGGTAGCACCAGAGCTAAAGGCAGAAAGCAGCTCCCCTTCCTCCTCCTTTTATGACATCATAGAGTATCTGACCTGCAAATAATCTCCTCTCTCGCAGGTAGATTTTAACCTGAAAGAGGTGGACCCTCCCTGCTCTCACCTGGGAGTTTCCCTTTCCCTTTCTTCCCTTCCCTGCCTCTTACATGAAGTCTTTCACCTGCCTCCACCTTCTTGCAGGGAAAGAGTGCATATCTCCTGAAATATACTCGGAGTCCAGTGTGACTTTCATGCTCTTTATTCAGCTCATAGTAGTGAGGAATGCAGTTCCCCAAAAACGTTTGCGTTATATACACTATTTACACAATGGGCCCCACGTGATTGGCTAATTCCGGGATACTCCTGTATGCCAATCAGAATACAGATTCACTTCCACCTGGAGCTGGATTGGGTGGCTCCTGCGGACCAATCAGACTGCTGCAATCTCAATCCTATTGTTCTAGGACCAATAAGACTGGTGCATTTTGGATCCTATTCAGCTCAGTACATAACATCTCCCTTTCAAGATTAAAAATGGGGAGTTCTGAGTGTGAGAACTGGCTCCCCACCCCACATCCCCTGATTTAACTGCATGGCTAATCGTTGCAAGATCAACTGCTGGTGGCTTAGTGCACCACTCCTTCCATCCTGAAAAAAAGGCATCTCCTACAAAAGACCGTATGAGCCCTCGCTGCCTGTAGTACCCGTTGCCACCTACCCCTCACCATTTATCCACTGCTGTGGTTAGGGCTTGCTTTTAATCTCCTCTCTTACTCCCACCTTCCTCATTACTGTTGGCAAGCACATCCCCATTAACGTTCACAAGCACATACATTGAGGAAGCAGCGAAAAATGAAACATGAAGTTGTTTGTGGCATAAACCCAGAAGCACACGGCTTTGTTTGTCTCCCCTGTGGGAGAGGCCATTTACCTTTCGATGCACCAGCCTCTCAACTGACAGTTTGACTGTACTCTTCCAACACATTGCATCCCCTCCGCAGTTCAAAGCTCGCCCTAAACATGTGAGGATCACTGGAGTTCTGTTACAAAGTCGATTCCCCCCTGGGGTTTGGACACGTGCAGCCAGCTTGTTCTACATCCCAGGTCTCATCAGCTAAGATCTGGAAAACATATCCACACGTGTGCCTTCCCCTTCGGTGAATCCTCACACGTTCCCTCATTGAGGCAAAACACAGTTTTCTCAAGCGGGCACATGTCTCAGAGTTAAAAATATCCACCCTCTCACTCAGTGTTCATTCTTAGTTTGAGACTGGGGATATCCGCAGTCCTGCAGGTCCGTCTCGTAGCTGGATTCAAGATTCCGGAAATATCTTCAAACAGGCACGACATCGAATAAATGCAACACTGTCAGGGAACAGAAACTATGAATGCTGCATGATTTAGAAAGGTCACCTCTCTCACAGCTTGAAGGGCAGAATTTCAACAGGAGCACCTCAATATGAAGTATCCTTTGAGCAAAGAAGGAAAGGAACCCAAACCAGCCTTATGAAATGAGTGTTGTTTTAGTTAGCAATGCACATCTTAACAAAAATTTCTTTAAAAAGTACGCAGTGGTGGATGATAGACATATTTTGGAAGGAAGTTAACAAAGTGCTCCTCCCTAAATGTTTCATATTTAGAGCAATGGAAGAAGCAGCCCAGCAAATGTAGTGCACGTTGTCTCAATTCATGTATTTCTGACTTCTGGGAAAATATCAGTTCAGACTACAGGCAGGGCACTGCACGTTGGAATGCTCTGCTAGCTAAAAATCTCCCTGCACACAGAAAAGTAACCTGTCAAGGAGAAAGGTTCAAACCTAGCCTTCCCCCCGACTTGCTACTTTTCTACATGCAAGGAAAATTCATGCTGAAGACACCCCCCCCCCCCCTGTAATCTGAAGTAGGCCTTTTAAATTACTCTGCATCTGCACTCTATAGCCCAACTGCCTGGCCTAAGTCAGCATTTACTCTATGCACCCCCTGCCCTACATTAACATAATTTCAAAATGACAAACATGTGTGGCATATGCTGTGCTTTTTTTCTTAAAAAAATGTTTAGGGGTACTCTCATTTTCCTACTCATATTGAAATACTGCCCCTCAATGAGGCCAAACTTAGATTCACAAAATGTTTAGGGGTATGCGTCCCCTCAGAAAAAAGCACTGGGCATATATATGGAAGCGGACCTGGGTTACAAGTTGGTTCCAGTCCCTCCAAAATGAGGGTCATTGCTAATATACCCTCACAGTTCATGGAGTAGTGGGGTGGTACTTAAGCAGCACCCTCAACCCAAATACTTATAAAGTGTGCATTATGCAAGTCAAAAGCTCAAAGTTTGAGACCACAACAACAAGGAGGGTGCCACCACAGAGAAAGCCCTCTCCTGCACTGCCACCAACCCTGCCTCAAAAGGCAACATCATACACAAGAGCAGCAAAAGTGCTAATCTTAAAGAATAGGCAGATCTGCTTAAGAGAAGATGGTCCTTCAGGCAGCTTGGTTCCAAGCTGTCTAGGGCTTTAGGGCTGATAGCCAGTGTCTTGAATTGGTACCCAGAAACAGACTGGAAGCCAATGCAGCTAATACAATAAGGGAGGGTGGTCTCATCTCACCCAACTGCTGCGGTTCTGCATTAATCAGCTGTTCAAGAGAGGGACTGGGTTTCATACACAAATAAATGGCGCTACTGCCACATGCGCACATGCAGTCCTGTCTGCTGCATGCATATACATTGTTGGAGTGGAGTCCAATGGAGCACTGAGGAAAAAGTTCTGTCGGTGGAATGAATTCTCCACTTGCAATGGAACATTCTCAACCTCTCCTCCCAAAGCGGCTCACTAAATCTGTTCTAGGGGTTCACCCAACCCTCTGGAGCAGATTTGGGGAGGCTGTGGGGTGCATTGCAGGGTGTGTGTGGAATCCTATTGCACAAGTGGAAATCCTTGGGATGATGGGACTTACCAGAAAACTGCCCTTGGACTGGGGTCTAGGAACACTACCTGAGTCTCTCTCAGTTATCCTCGCCATCAAACTAGTATGGTGTGATCAGATACTCGTTCCAGCAGTGAGAATCTTGGTTACAATCACACATTTAAGCCAGTTCTGGAGGGCCCTTGGGCAAGACTCCTTCCATGGGTCACACCCCCACCCCTCAGCGAGACTCCCTCCTCACCGCCATTATCACCAGATGCTGTGGCTCCTCCTCCCCATCATCATCATCATCACTGCTATCACATGCCTGCCTGCCAGGCAGAGAGAACAATGAGCAGCAGCACCTACAGATCTTTCATCTTGCCCACCTCCACTGTTGTCTCAACCTGAGTGAGAGGCAGGTGAGCAAAGAGGCTGCAATAGCAAAGAGGAGGAGCAGGTCCAGGGAGCTTTTATCAATGGGTTCGCTGCTGGTTGGCGGCCCCTTGGCGCTTTCCTGACCATGCAGACCCTCAGCACCAACTCTGCATACAAGAACAGGTCTCCATGATAAGCAAGCACTGCTAGCCAACAGAGTCTCTTTCCGTCTTTGCCCTTTCTTTTTCTACAGCTCGACACGTGTTCCTCCCTCTCCTCCTCCCCCCCCCCCCGCCCAATAACTTGACATACACATGCGGATGACTCATCCATGCCTAAGCAAAAACGAGATCAAGATCAGCATCAGCCACCGCCTGGGAAAAAAAAGAAAAGGAGGTTGAGAACTGAATTGGGGTAGGGGTGGGAGAAGACTTGGTTTTTTTTTTGTTTTTGCTTTTGAAATGTCTGTAAGGATTTCAAAAAGCAAAGCCAGAAATTGAATATTATTAAGAAAGGGGGTGGGGTGGGGGGAGAAAGACCCCTGGAGCCATGCTACGCTTTCGCTTGACTTCTTGTAGCCCTTGGCTGGCACTGCCCAAAGTATCTAATTTCCAAAGACGGCTCTTTCCATATGAATCATAACTTTGTCTCTGAACAGCACCAGGCAACCATTGTGCCTTCACACCCGTGGAACTGCAGTGACACCTTTTCCCTTTCATGGTAGGTCAGCAAAGAAACTTCAAGGGAAGTACGAGGAAAGGGATGGTGGGGAAGGGAACGCCATAGAAGGATTTGCAAGAGCCCCTTTGATGTTATTCCACAAAGCCATTTGGAAAGCACAGAGGAACGAAAAGCGGTGGCTTGTCCCACACTATTAATAACACAAGAAGAGACGTGGATCAGACCAAAAGCCCACCTGCTAGTTCACCATTCTGCAAGGTGAGCATGAGAGCAACAGCACTCTCCTAGAGTTTTCCGCCAATAATAGGGATTCAGAAGCATCTATTCCTGAGGTACTGGAGGTGATTTTTAACCATCATGGCTAGTAGCCATTGATGGAATGACTTTATTGCTTTTCAGTTCAAAAATGGCTTTATTGTTTTTAGTTTATTGAGTTTCCTGCATTTTATTGTATTGTACAGCTTCTTGTGGAATCTGCAAATAAATAAATGAATAATAAGCCTTTTCCTCCATGGATTTTTCTCATCTTCTCAAGCATTTCAGGTCGGTGGCCATCACTGTGCTCTCCCAAGTAGATCTCTTGTCTTATACCAACCACAGAACTGTGTAATAATGTTCTTCTATTGAAAGGGATAAAAAAAAATGAATGCACCAAAACATCCCGTTTAGAAATCCACGGCTCTTTCTTCAAGATAAGATGCAATTTCAGGAGATAGAACAATCTTCAAAGCAGGTCACCATAGATAAATGGGAAGATTCACCTGGTACCAGGTTTGGAACAAGGCAACTATTCTTTGGCGACAGCTGCTTTTGTAATGACAACAAAAAAGAAAAGTAAAAAAAACACCCTTAAAGATGTGTTAGATAAGAAAAAGTGGGAGAGAAATAATGCCAGAATAAAACAAGTGTATTAGCCTTTGTTGCTGGGACCTGTCTGATCTTGAGACAAATGGGGTGCTTCTCTGGGGGTCAAACCGCTGCATTCACAGCAGTGAAGTGACCTCCTCGGGGCGCAGGCCTGGGCAGTCTGTATGGAGGTGCTGGACTGCCTAGATTACAGACCCCCCCTCTTGGCCTTGCTGGTGTGGTCCAAAGGAAAGCAGGAAAGCAATACATTTGGCACCAGCTTGGCTGCAGGAGTTGCCGGAAGGAAGCATACATGGCACCATCCAACTGTTTTAGGGACTCCACTCCGGATTTGTGTAGGATTTACTCCTTAGCCTTTTCTTCTACCAAGGATATCCCACAAGGCAGTGGATGTTTAGGATCGGAGTTTTCCTTCTCCTAGATGGGTTACCTTTCCCTCTGCCCCTCACTTCCCTCTCCAGCACGTGCAGAAACTGCCTTCTTGACCGTTAGACCCAGTATTGGGTCCACCAGAGCCTGCTGTCACATACAAGGGAAGTCCCTAACCCTCTGAGAGTCTGAGACCCATCAGCCACCGTCATCTGGTTTAGCTGGCCAGTCGAAGGTGTTTCCCGAGGTGTGTTCACTGTCGCAGCTTCTAAGAGCCACAGGTGAGAGATGAGTACAGGGTGGGGACCAAAGGTGGACAAACTACCCCAGAAGAAGCATAATGTATGCCCTCTAGAGATACTATCCCTTTCCTAACACCACATACCTCCCTGTGTATTGACATATTTTTGGAATGAAGAGAGACTGGGAAAAACATGAGAAATGACAAGAAACATCATAACCAGACACTGGAAAGACCTTTCAGGAGTAAACATGGACCAATGGTACCAAGTAGTATGGGAAACAGACCTACTAGAAAAACTAACCAGTAACCTGAAACTGACACGGGGACAAACGGAAGAAGACACCTTCACCCCGGTATGGTTCCCCTTCATCACACACACAGCCCAACAAGACAATGACGAAATCTACCGACAGCATACAAATCAATATGGCTAACCTGATCCAAAACACCCACCAACCCCACTCACACAGGAAACCAAAGATCACCACAGCCAACCACAAATGAACAATCACACCCTATGCCAACCCCGACCTCTCTCACCGCCAAAGAAACACAAGCGAACAACAGAAAACCTACACAATCAACGCTGACACCAAACCCTACAAATATTAAGGAAAATAGAAACATCGTCACCCCACCTCACCCATCCCCCCATTCCACCCACCTCCTTTCCCCCTTCTCTCCCTAATGTCTCAACAACCAAAACTGATTTGTAAAAACGTTACATGGAAAAAATATGAGAGAGACATTGCACATACTTTTGTAAATCAAGAATTTTTTTAATAACAATAAAAAAGAAATGATTTGCAGCACAAAGGCAGGTACAATATAAAAGAGTTTTGCAAAACTCCACCTTTTTTTGGAGAAACATGCACTGAATGTTCCAAAAGCAAAAAACAAAACTTGTGTTCATCTTGCAGTTTCAGCGGCTGGAAGAATAGTCTCCTCTCCCGTACCTCACATGGTGGGCAACTGACACTTGGCATTTGTACGTTGAAGAAGTGACTTGAAGCCTGACAAAGGAGCCTCAGGACAGTCAAACAAACTGCCTGGACAGAGGACAAGGGGACTACCAGTAGATAAAAAAGAGCCCTTTTGGATCAGACC
The DNA here is from genome assembly GCF_009819535.1 of Lacerta agilis. Classification (NCBI taxonomy): domain Eukaryota; kingdom Metazoa; phylum Chordata; class Lepidosauria; order Squamata; family Lacertidae; genus Lacerta; species Lacerta agilis. The sequence continues at coordinate 45,098,503 of NC_046312.1, read as the reverse complement.
CTGTTCTTTCACACTGGATTTTATAATGAAAGGCAGGAGAGGAAACAGACTGGTTGGTTAGGTTTTGTGAAAATAGCTTGTGTTTCAATTAGGTTTATATCTTGATGATTTTACTGATTTATATATGATAGAATGGAAAGGGATTGCTTCTGACCTTCTTCATATTGGCAGACAGGGGAGGGGTTGGGGATCAGTGGCAGAGCATCTGCCTTGCATCCAGAAGGTCTCAAGCTCAATCCCTGGCATCTCCAGGTAGGGCCATGAGAGAACCCTGCCTGAAACCCTGGAGAGCCAGTCAGTGTAAACAATACTGAGCTAGATGGATCAATGAGTCTGCCTCTGTATAAGGCAGCTTCTTACTTGCCCTTTCCCAAAAGGTCCCAGGGCTGGTTAGAATGATGTGGTCATATAATATTAAAGTCTACTGAAGTTAAACTATTTAAAACAAACCAAATAATGTTCATCAAAGAATCAGACAAGTCTTAACTGACAAAGGCCAGCATAAAGAGGTATGTCTTCAGCAAACGATGGAAACAACATACCAGTAATGAAGATGCTTGATGCACCTCTGTGGAGAGGGAGTTCCACATTTTGGGAGCTGCCACTAAGAATGTCCTCTCCAGGCTGCCATCTCCTATGCACCCAAGCTTTCCCTCTCCATTTCTCCCCTCAAAATACTCAAAGCAGCTGACAGTACCACACACACACACACACACACACACACACACACAAAACCCAGAGTCTGAGATTTATCCCACACAGCCAGAAAGGATAAATGTTTTGTTAAAGCATTCTATGTATAATTCTTTCTAAGTACTTTTTTAACATCAGATTCAACCGCTGGCTAATCTAGCAGTATTGCATAAACGTAACGGGGTGTTTTAAAACCCCTTTTCCAAATTTTGATGCAACAAAGCTGAAGGAAGTTTGATGATTTATGGATTTTGCTTGTAATGATCACACCGTGGGCGCACAAAGTATTCCTCTGTATGCTGGCAACCTTCCTGGGCTCGGTTCTGCCAATGCAATTCCGCCGTGACCTCCTTCAGCACCTGCTGTTCCCCTCTGCTCTCCTGCCAATTCACCTCAGTGCTGAACTACCACAGAACCTTGCTAAGCAAAACATGCTCCAGACTGAGCCAAACTGGAAAGCAGTTTTGAAAAGAAAAAGAAGAGGGGGAGAGAGATTTCTGTGCTGTGGCTTTCTAGTCAGGGGCAAGGGCCGGTTCCAGTGCGCAAGGAGTGAGGTGCAGGACGGAGCCTTATATTCATCCATGAGTGTGATGCAGCAGCTAAAAAAGCCAATGCAATTCTGGGCTGCATCAATAGGAGTATAGCATCTAGATCAAGGGAGGTAATAGTACCACTATATTCTGCTCTGGTCAGACCTCACCTGGAATACTGTGTCCAGTTCTGGGCACCACAGTTCAAGAAGGATACTGACAAGCTGGAACGTGTCCAGAAGAGGGCAACCAAAATGGTCAAAGGCCTGGAAACGATGCCTTATGAGGAACGGCTTAGGGAGCTGGGTATGTTTAGCCTGGAGAAGAGAAGGTTAAGGGGTGATCTGATAGCCATGTTCAAATATATAAAAGGATGTCATATAGAGGAGGGAGAAAGGTTGTTTTCTGCTGCTCCAGAGAAGCGGACACGGGGCAATGGATTCAAACTACAAGAAAGAAGATTCCACCTAAACATTAGGAAGAACTTCCTGACAGTGAGAGCTGTTCGGCAGTGGAATTTGCTACCAAGGAGTGTGGTGGAGTCTCCTTCTTTGGAGGTCTTTAAGCAGAGGCTTGACAGCCATCTGTCAGAAATGCTTTGATGGTGTTTCCTGCTTGGCAGGGGGTTGGACTGGATGGCCCTTGTGGTCTCTTCCAACTCTATGATTCTATGATTCTATGATTCATCCCTGCCTCTCATTCCTGCCACTGCTTGTACAGCATGGCCCATGTAAGTGTTCTTGTTAACAAACAGACCCACGGATGCAATCCCATCCTATCTAAAGAGAGTGGGCTATCTATCATGCAAGTGGAGCCCTGGTGCCCAAGCACAGGAGTTGAGATGATGATGATAAATTATAATGCATATACCCTTCACCCAAAGATCTCAGAGCGATTCACAAGATAAAAATACAGGATAAAAGCATGACATAGTTAAAAAAATATGAATACCCCCCACTATAAACACATTTAAAAGGCTGTAGAATATTAAAGGCCTGGTTGAAGAGGAACCTTTTTGCCTGGTGCATAAAGATGTATAATGAAGGCACTAGGCGAGTCTCTCTGGGGAGAGCATTTCACAAATGGAGCCACTGCATAAAAGGCTCGTTCTCGTATTGCCACCCTCCAGAACTCTCGGGGAGGCACACAAAAATGGGCCTCAGATGATAAAGACAGGGTCCATGTCGGTTCATATGGTGAGAGGCAGTCTTTGAGATATTGTGGTCCTGAGTCATGTAAGGTTTTATGTCATAGCTCTGTGGTAGAGCACATGTGCCGCATGCAGGAGGCTCCGGCTTGAAATCCACGCAATCTCCTGTTAAAAGAAACGGGCAGCAAGGAAAGACCTCAGGGGATGCTGGAGAGCTGCTGCCAGTCAAAGTAGACGATGATTTGCTAGAAGGACCAACAGTCAAACACGGAAAAAGTACATGAGCACATGTGGGAGCCTCATAGGAACACAGAAAGTTGCCATATACTAAATCAGACCACTGCTCTATCTAGCTCCTTATTGCCTACAATGAACAGCAGATGCTCTCCAGGGTTTCAGGCAGAGGCATTGGCAGCCCATCCCGGAGGTGCCATAGACTGAACCTGCCACCTTTTGCATGCAAAGCAGATGCTTTTCCATAGAGCTGTGGCCCTTATTGGTTTGTTTTGTTTGTTTCATAAAATTGATACACCACTAGATTGTAAAAAAACAACAACAACCCAACAACCCTCAAAACAGTTTACAAAATGAATGTAACAATAAAATTATCAGTAAAAATAGTTAAAGCAACCATTTAAAAATATTAAAAGCAGTGCCATATTTCAAACTTTTTAGTTTTGCCCAAGGTTTTTGAGCTTTTTGGACGGAAAAGCAAAAAAATTAAGAATCCATTTTTGAGCTATTTTTATGCAAAAATAGGAAAACTGCACTGCTGACATGGGCTGCCATATGTCTGGATTTCCCCATATTTGGGAGGGCTTGTCCAAACATAAATGTTCTTAAAAGGTAAATGTTAGGTCCAGTCGCGGATGACTCTGGGGTTGGGGCGCTCATCTTGCTCTATAGGCTGAGGGAGCCGGCATTTGTCAGCAAACAACTTCTGGGTCATGTGGCCAGCATGACTAAGCCGCTTCTGGCGATCCAGAGCAGCGCACAGAAATGCTGTTTACTTTCCCACCGGAGTGGTACCTATTTATCTACTTGCACTTTGTCGTGCTTTTGAACTGCTAGGTTGGCAGGAGCAGGGACCGAACAATGGGAGCTCACCCCGTCATGGGGATTCGAACTGCCAACCTTCTGATCGGCAGGCCCTAGGCTCTGTGGTTTAACCCACAGCGCCACCTCTGTAGGCGCCAAAAAGAGTACAGTGAGTTTTTGTGAGGGATATGCTGGGAAGTGGCTGCGATCCCAAATCCATTCAGTCTCCTTCACTCCTCCAAACCAGAGGAAAATGTAGATACTTTTCTCAGCATTTCTAAATCTCTTTTCTGTCCTCTTACTCCTTTCTGATTCTTTTTTCTTTTTATTTTTCAACTCAAATCCCAGAAAGCGGAAGGAGGAATGGAGGAGCACAAAAAGGAGCCTGGCAAAGGCACTGGATGGGTCAGCCAGTCATAAAATTGCAGCCTAAGGCTGTAATCTCATGCCCACCTATCTGGGAGTAAGCCCCACTGAAATCAAAGAGACTTACTGCTGAGTAGACAGCTATAGGATTCCAAGGTGATTCATGTTGAGTTATAAGCAGACAAAAAACGCTATTCAATACAGCATCATGGTTTCGACTTAAATATTTTCTATAACGTTTATCCTAGGTTCTACTGCTGCTGTTGTTTTCCCCACAGAAAAGCCAGGCATTTGCTACATCCCACAAACAATTCCCCCTGCCGTCTCTTCATGCCTCCCAGGAGGTCAGGCACTGTGTTCTGGAAAACATGTCTTACAAACAAACCAATATCCAGTCTCGGGAGCTTCGAAGTGAAACATTTTCTATTTAATAGCTAGGAAGACAGCTGCACGACAAAGAGCTTAGAAATAGTGATACCACTGGTGCACAGCCTTCTCTTAACAGCAGATATAAGAAGACAAAGGTCAAGGTCAGCAAAGGCTACTTCAAAAGTGGTAGCCAGACAGTTTTAATGAACAAATACTGTGGGGTTCGAGGTGGGACCAAAGTTGAATTTGCCTGCATGAAGGGAATGCTGTCTAGAAACTAGTACTATACACCATCTACTAGACAGGAACAAAATGGATTTTGTTAATACAAGAAGAGCCTGCTGGATCAGGCCAATGGCCCATCTAGTCCAGCATTCTCTTCTCATAGTGGCCAACCTGTGGGAAGCCTGCAAGCAGGACATGAGTGCAACAGCACTCTGCCCATTTGTGATTCCTAGATTCAGAGGCATGATGCCTTTTGGAGGCAGAACATAGCCATTGTGGCTAGCCTTGTCCTCCATGAATTTGTCCAATTCTCTTTTAAAGCCTTCTCCTCGGGAGAAGGGCACAAGGAGAAAGGGACGACAGAGGATGAGATGGTTGGACAGTGTTCTCGAAGCTACTAACATGAGTTTGGCCAAACTGCGAGAGGCAGTGAAGGATAGGTGTGCCTGGAGTGCTCTGGTCCATGGGGTCACGAAGAGTCAGACACGACTGAACGACTGAACAACAACAACAACTTTTAAAGCCATTCAAGTGGGTGGCCACCAATGTTCCCTGTGACAGCAAGTTCCATAGTTTACCTATGTGCTGCATGAAGAAGTGCTTTCTTTTATCTGTGCTGAATCTTCCAACATTCAGCTTCATTGTTATATGGGAGGGAGGGAGGGAGGGAGGGAGGGAGAGAGAGAGAGAGAGAGAGATTTTCCTCTACCCAGTTTCTCTGGGCCAGGCATAATTATAAAAACCAGAGCCCTCGCTCCTTGTTGCTCTTCAGCAAGTGGTTCTCACCCATATTGCCTCTGAACTCTCTTCTATATATTCATCATGAATAAGAAACATATTCTCAATCAATATATCTAATTCCCTTTTCAAGTACAGTGGTACCTCGGGTTACAGACGCTTCAGGTTACAGACTCCGCTAACCCAGAAATAGTACCTTGAGTTAAGAACTTTGCTTCAGGATGAGAACAGAAATTGCGTGGTGGCGGCAGCGGGAGGCCCCATTAGCTAAAGTGGTACCTCAGGTTAAGAACAGTTTCAGGTTAAGAACGGACCCCCAGAACGAATTAAGTTCTTAACCCGAGTTACCACTGTAATGTGAGGGGCCACTGCCATAGTACCTTGTGGCGGCATTTTCATAAACCAATTACATATTGGTTGGTTGGAGAAGTACTTTCTGTTGTTCAGCATGACTCTCCTGCCACAGAATTTCACTGGATGACCCCAGGTCCATCTGGTCAGCCTTTGCTTGTCCAGACAGAAAGGTCCCACCACCACCACCTCTGTGCCCAAGTCAGTGGGTGGGTGGGAATATAACCTTCCACGATGTCCTCTCCTCTCCCTCCTCAAGACTGGCACCACCCTGTGGTTTCTTCTATCCAAGTCTCTCAGTTCACGGGGAGCTGTTAATGAAAGCGCTGTGAGTGGTGGCCTGTGGAGAAGCAGAACTTAGAATGTCACAGCTCATTTTGGGAAGGAGGAGATAAAGGCACCCTGGAGCCCTGATTTTTGTTCGCATGTCACATCAGTGTCTGCTAAGGACTCCACAGCAGTGGAAATCTCAAGGGGGAAAACACTCCACGTGAAAAGCAATGCGCTTTTGGAAATTGGGAAAAGGAAGACAGGCAGAGAAAGAGAGAGAGAGAGAACACACACGCTAAGTCAGCTGAGATGGTTCAGATAGTTATGAAAGGCTATTTTCAAGCTACCTTGAAGACTAAAATAGTCCCATACTGCTGCGTGTGTTTTCAACTAATGGCTGAGGTCTCTTTCCCAGCCATTTTCCCATGCTGCTTCTGATTCCACCCTTTGCCCTTCTCTCTTGTTACTCAACTTCCTCACTCCAAGTAGGCCAATGAATGAGCTGGAGTTAAGGCAGCGACTGGGGAGTATATTTGGCAATGGCTGCAGGAGCACTGCCAGGTCTGAGGTGCTTGTCTGGAAGTATCCCATATTGCCCTGGGATACTCCCTTCCCCCACTGCCCTCAGTGTCCTTACCAATCCACTGCTGCCCCATTTCTCTGTCCCACATCTGGGTCCTCTGGCACTTTCGTACCCAACTGCTCCGAAGACTCTGCTTTGCTAACCTGCCTGCCACATAAACTAAGACAACAGAGGTGGAGAACAAGAAGGGTCCCTTTAAAAACATTAATCAGGAAGAGACACGAGGCACCTGTTTCCTCCACCATCAGGTGCCAGTGCCTCTATTGGTCATTTAATAATAACATACCCTCCAACATTTCTCCAATGAAAATAGGGACATCCCATTCCATAATGTTAATTTTACTATGTATACCCCACACACCTTATTGCGTTGCCCCAGCACTCTGGGCAGCTTCCAACATACAAAAATAATAATAAAAAATTAAACGTGTTTTAAAACTTGATTGCCTTCGGACGGCTTGGGGGGGGGGGGGTCGAATAACTCCATACCCTCCAACATTTCTCTAATGAAAATAGGGACATCCTAAAGTAAAGTGGGACATTCCAGGATTAAATCAGAAACCGGGATGGCTTCTCTAAATCAGGGAGGTCCCTGGAAAAGAGAGACACTTGTGATAATAATAGTTTTATTATTTATACCCCGCCCATCTGGCTGGGTTTCCTTCAGCTTTGGGGGCTGAAGGGAACTGGACTTAGGCCCTGAGGTCCAAACCCATGGGTAGGCAAACTAAGGCCCGGGGGCCGGATCCGGCCCAATCGCCTTCTAAATACGGCCCGTGGACAGTCCGGGAATCAGCATGTTTTTACATGAGTAGAATATGTGCTTTTATTTAAAATGCATCTCTGGGTTATTTGTGGGGCATAGGAATTCGTTCATTCCCCCCCAAAAAAATATAGTTTGGCCCCCCACAAGGTCTGAGGGACAGAGGATCAGCCCCTTGCTGAAAACGTTTGCTGACCCCTGTCCAAACCTAATGGGGCCATTGCAATATCACACAAGCTACACATAGTACTGGGGATATCTAAGATTAGGGAACAGGGGCAGCACTTCCATTGCCGCTGCTACAACAACAGTGCCCTTATTCTACTGAGATGTAAACTGCTAACCAGTTACTTAATCAAGATCGAAAGTCACCTGAAGAAAGGACCTTTTTTGCACGATACTAACAAGCATAGGTGCGGCATGTGAATGCAGTAAATGCGGAAGAGAAATTAACAGCGAAATCCCATCCATGCATGTTTGCTCAAAAGCTGTTGTTGCATAACACCTCTTTTGATAAAAGCAAATTTTACTGTTTGATCTTCCTCCAGCAACTGTGCAACAGTTAGAAACCTGTCAGTGGAATTTTCTAATATACATCTCAATCAGTTTCAGCATCTTTTTTTGAATGCCTCCATTTTTTGACAGTCAAAAATGGTAACAATTATTCCCTGCACTTTAATTAATTAGCTGAATTTAATTAATTCAGGCAGCTGGATAGATCTGCAAGGTAATGCCAACCTTAAAAAGCCACAGTGAGTTGTAACATTCTAAGCAAGTGTTGATTTGTTTTTTATCAGAATCTTCAGAACTTCATGTTGAAGATCCAACAGGCATGTGAGCACTTTTCCAACCACCTCACTTCTGTGTGTAATGATAGTTTTGTGCTCATTTGTGTGCAGAGAACTTCAAAACATCTTAAATTAAGAGCACTGGCTTTGGTGAAATTAACGATTTTTGCACATTTTTCTACAACAGAATGCAGGACTTCACTCATACTTTTGGAAGCTAGCACTTCTCTGTGGAGAAAGCTGCATTTGGAACAACTTTGTGAACAAGCTGGATCAGTCCATTTTTTTCCTGTCCCGGCTGTTCCACCAGCTGGTGGTAGACAAACACAGTTGCTCCACATTGTTGAATTTTCTATTATGAAGCTGTCCAAAACTTTGAAAATATAATTTTCTGTAGTCGTTGTTGGCAGTTCCTTACTGAATAAAATTTCTTTCACAATTTCTTCTCCCCATACATACCTCCTACAGTGGTACCTCTGGTTATGAACGGGATCCGTTCCAGAGCCCCGTTCTTAACCCATGACATGCGTAACATGAAGCGCTGCGTCTGTGCATGTGCATGACACGATTCTGCGCTTCTGCGCATGACGTCATTTGACGCATCTGTGCATGCGCAAACCGCTGAACCCGGAAGTAACGTGTTCCATTATTTTTGGGTTTGGCGCGTTCGTAACCCGTGTTGTACGCATCCTGAAGCATTCTTAACAAGAGGTACGACTGTATATGCAAGAACAGCATGCTTGAACATCTGTTGACTCATCTGCGTTGCAAAATGCTTGCTTTGGTTTATATGATGAACAACTTGTGTTTTTAGATAATCAGAAAGGTCACCATTTCTATTTTTTACTTACTGCGGCTTCTGATAAGAGTATACTTTTCAGCTTTGCAGCTGCTGGCTTACCAAGCATTTCACTGCACAGATCAATGACAGCTGGCAGTAAGTTTTTCACCGGCTGTGAACTTCTATTTTCTTTTCCTTTGGCAATTTGATGAGAGTAGAGATGTGAAGGCATGGGGGAGGGGGAGACCAAGAACAATATGGGGAAAAGAGGGTTCCCCCCTTTGTTGAAAGCTTTCCCCCCCCTGAAATATTGGAGACTACAGTCGTACCTCAAAAGTCAAACGCCTTGGCTCCCGAATGCCGCAAACCCAGAAGTGAGTGTTCTGGTTTGCGAATGTTCTTTGGAACCTGAATGTCCGACATGGCTTCCTGCAGCCAACTGGAAGCCATGCCTTGGTTTCTGAGCGTTTTGGAAATCGAACGGACTTCCAGAAGGGATTCCGTTTGACTTCCAAGGTACGACTGTATTTGGATTACGAAATACGTTTTTTGAGAAGGATGAACAAAATGTTTAAGGCAATGTATTCATATATTTAGTCCCCCAAAATGATTTCTAAAACTGTTCAACATAAAGTATTTTACGTAAAACCATGTACAGCATCCGATCGTTACAATTCCTGCACACTGAGGACAAGCAAGTCCTGAGTCGTACAGTGAAAGTACAACTCTCAAATGCAAGAGCAAGATGCATTTCTGCCTCATGGAGGGTGCTGCCATTTACAAGAGAAGAAAGAAAGATTCAACTCCTTCTTTGTTTGTGACTTTCTTCTTGTTGGCATAGTCAGTGCATCTGTTTCTGTCCTCTTGACTAGGCCTCAAAGGACTGGGAGTGGGAGAAAGCAAAGAGCAACATAATTTTGTTCCTATTCAATTCATGACTCTGCAAATCCCTCCTAAGACCCGTGCTCATTCCCCTCTGGAGGAGAGCAGGTCTATGCAGCATCTTGCCCCTCCCCTAAAGTAGCCAGCTGCTTCAGCCGCAGTAGCAAACACTATCCCATCACTAGTATTGAGTCAATTACCAGTCCAGCTGGCTTCTGTGTGTGGGAATCCTGTCCTTCACCACAGGAAGCAAAATGCCTTAGGCCACCCCTGTTACTTAATGCTTAGCAACCAAGCCAGTTGCCAATAAAGAGATGTTCCATCCCATAAGCAGATCCACATAAGTCAACTTTCACTGTCTGTGTGTACAGTTTTGTGGAGGGCTTGTCACCAACTTCTAATTTTAAAAAAGTAATGGCTCCTTGGGGCAGAATCAGGTAGACCTGCCAGGGTGGTGGCGGTTAGAGGTGGAGCCTATTGGGGTTGCGGACTGAGTTTTTCAGGATCCCGAACTGGGTGGCTTTTCAGGCCCTGATCTTGGTCACTGAACAGAACCCCTCTTTCCTGCTCGGAGCGATCAAATACTACGTAGTGGCCACCTCTACATGAAGGAAATAGCCTGCCAAGCAATCTGTTCTGTTGCCCATAGAAAATGCCTTCCTGCCCTTCGTTGGAACGCAAGACACATTGTTGTGAGGGGGGAACGGCATGCGTTTGCTGCTGTCTGTGTGCTACTTGTCCTGGAGCGAAGAAAATGCCTCAAGTTGGCAGAACTGTCACTTCAGCACTCCGCTCGCTTTAAAATGTATTAATAAAAGTGAAGAGTCAAGAGACCTTTGAGCACAGAAGGTCAGAGAAGGACAGTGGAATGATCAGACCATGGAAGAGATAGTAACTTGTTTTTCCTATGGGGCTGCTGCAGCCTAGGACTGGGGATGCTACAAATATCCCTGGTTTTCTGTTCCTAAAATGGAAACAGCATATTCGCTGCATCAGGACAGACAGTCATTTGGGGAAAATGTTTTTGTTGAATCTGCATATAAACAGCAAAACTGGTAGCTTAATTACACAAGCTGTTGCTCAAATAAGTTAAACTGCACGTGGAACATGCAAGAATGGTCCAGATCGATATTACGCTGTACTCTTGACTGTGGAACCTGAAGTACAGCCCAGTCTGTTGTTGGTATTAGGCTGCATGGAATGTGCAAAAATCATTTGGAGCCACTTTCTGAAAATCCTATGTCTGCTTTTGTGGATAAATGTCCTGGGCGTATGATGCCAATGTGTAGGAAAGTGGAAATGCCTTCAGAAAGGAAGCTGCCCGGCTCACTTTTCCCGAGTCTGGATTTCTTCCTGACCTCTGCTGGTAAGAAATTCATGCCCTGAAGCCTGACAATTCAAAGACACAGTAATTATGACTGCTGGCTAATGCTACTGCAGATGCTATTCTTACTCACAGAAATGTCTGATCCTAATGCCTAATTCATACAAATGCTCAGAGCAAAAATGGAATCAAAGGACTCTGTGCAGGAGACAAGAAACAATTACCAAAGCAGGAACTGCAAACACAGACTGCCTTCCATCCCCAGTTGGATCTCCATCTGTCAGTGACAGCACTGCCAGCTCCATGTCTCTGTAGCTCTCCAAGAATTGACACTTCAAATCTATTTCCCATCCATGCCGTTTGAAGCCACAGGCTATGGAATAAATGAACCCCTTGTCTAACACCCACGTGTCCTATTACCCCCCATTTTCAGATGAGGTTAAAGTAGTCTTGGAACTTTGGGGTGGAATCCAGCATAGAGCTAAGGCAATTCTTCTGTCAGTGTAAGAATTTCTGCTTGTGCCACGGAATGTTCTCGCCTCTCCTGCCCCCGTGCACCCCCTAAATCTGTTATTGGGGTCCCCCAACTTTCCAGAACTTATTTAGAAAGGGTTCAGGGCATGCACAGGGGGAGGGGGGAAGTCCTGATGTACACGTAGAAATATTTGTGCTGATGGAACATGTAAGTAGAGTGTGCCCTGTGGGAGGAATTATAATTTGCGCTCTCCTGATTGCTCCACCAGCACAAACATTTCCACTTTTCACATGGAATGACCTGCCCCCTCTCCTCCCAGATTTGGGTGAGACATGGGTGCACATGAGAGATATTGGAAAGGCATATTGCAGTAGAGAGGAGTCTTTGTAGTGGCTTCAACTAGCATGCAAGGTTAGTTGAATCTGCACCAATGTTGTTATTATGCAATTTTATGCAATTTTCCAAGAAGCACCAGGCAAAGAGAGAAACCAAAAGGTTTGTTTAAAGTCTTGCCAAAATAGTGGCCATCTTTTTCTCTGAAGCATGCAGGAAGGATTAGCTTAATATCATGTTACACTTTAGTAAGAATGCTTGAGAAATTCACACATTGCAAAATTCTATATGAACTGGCCTGATTAACAGTTCCTGGACTGCTGTGCAGATTGGAACATGCACTTCTCTTAATTTTCCAATATAGTTTTGGACTTCAAAACTATATTGAAACAGGATGGAACAGACTTATGAATGAACACAAGTAGAAGTGATTCAGACCAGAAATAGATTGATCCTGAAATAGAGAAAAGAAAAATAAGCTTCTCCTGAGACTACACAGTCACCATCAATCATTATGACAACCATGGCTTCTTTGAATGGATATAATAACAGCTCTTGGAACAGGCTAAAGAATACAGTATTTTTGTGGCTGCTATAAGTTTTATTGATTTTTCTCATATTTTCATACAGTAATTAACACCAAAAGCAAGTATAAACTTGCCATGTTAACCATGTTGCCCCAATTCCTCCACACCCTTACTCCCCTCAGTTTGCTATTTATTTATACATACATACATACAGTCGTACCTCGGGTTACGTATGCTTCGGGTTGCGTACTTTTCGGGTTACAAACTCCGCTAACCCGGAAGCACAACCCAACGTGCACGTGATTTCCGCATGCGCAGAGCGTTTTTTTGCTGTTTTCCGGTCTGCGCATGCGCAGAACGAATTGTTCGGGTTACGTCCTTTTCGGGTTACGTACTGTAACCTGGAACGGATTGAGTACGTAACCCGGGGTACCACTGTACATACATACATACATACATACATACATACATACATATTGTTCATTTGCCAGAACAGGTTCTAAGTGGTTAAACAGAAAGTAAGTGTCATGATGGGGTTAAGGAGAAGCTGGGGGTTGCTGGGTTAGGAACATTTCTGAAACAGGGTGGTTGCCTTTTCAACCCTCAATTCATCAGACATAACCCAAATAAGTCTAGGAATTCACTCTGGTTACTTGGATTGTCTCATCATATCCTCTCTTATGGCAGCTAACTTCCTGGTCCCATGACTTCTGGCAACAAGTCATGATGTACTATCTCCAGAATTAGAAGCAGCCTCCATCTGAATACCTATTTATGGGGAAGAACAGTGGGAGAGGGCTCCTGTGGGCACATTCTGCTTGTGGGCTTCCCATAGCCATCTGGCTGGCCACAGTGGGAAACAAGATGTTGAATGTGACAGGCCATTCTTTTGAGCCAACAGAGGGTGTTGTTACCAAAGAGACATCTTTGTAGTGTTAACTGCGTGGAGGTCTCAGAAATCTCTCGTTTTGACCAGAAATTAACCTTGATGCTGTATAGGAATACCGTATATTGTGGCGTATAAGACGACTGGGCGTATAAGACGACCCCCAACTTTTCCAGTTAAAATATAGAGTTTGAGATATACTCAACCACAGATTTTCCACCCGGCGTATAAGACGACCCCCGACTTTTGAGAAGATTTTCCTGGATTAAAAAATAGTCTTATACGCCAGAATATACTGTATATAGGATGTGTATGAATCTGAATTCATGGGAAGTGTTAAGGACCATGTTAAGTCTGAATAGTATTTCCTTGCAAAATGGATGCATCTCCCAACAACCCCGCCCCCGCCCCCAACATACCTCACATTTAGCAATTCACACTATTACTGAGTCCCTGGCGCATAAAAGTGCTTCAGGGTCAAGTGCACAAAAAATGGTTGCTCACCATGTCTGGGGGGGGGGGGTTGCGGCTCCCTCATGCTCTGCCTTCGTCCCCAGCAACTACGCTATGCTCGCTCACCGGCTGCTGCTGCTGGGGAATTCCCCTTGGTCAGCAGTATCGAGGGGCAGTCTTCTCGCTAAAGTGGGCAAATTTGAATGGGCCAAACAGAGGCTCTGCTTGGAGGGTGGTGCCTTGCCAGCTGGCCAAGCATTAACAGTTGCCATGCTCAGCCTGGCAGTGAGGCTTAAAAGGCAGGCCACACATGGCTTCTGCATTTTGCAGACTTAAATCTGAGCCTCAGATGCAAGGATGGCAGAGAGTATATCCCTCTGCTGAAATGGATGTATCAGAGGTCCAGCTCTTTAATCCATTTCCAGGTGTGTAAGGGATTTTAAAAGCTTAAGGTCAAAAGGCAAAGCCAACCTGACTGCCTGATCCTCTCTTGTGGTGGAGAAACAGACTCACTTCCCTTCTGTCTGCCTGGCACCTAATGTAAGGTATGACCTGAGCATTATATGCAGAAGCATATATTCTTCAGGGCCTAACTTCAGGCAGGCCAGACAAAAGGCTCAGTTGACTGGTGAAGCGTGTGAACGAAAACCAAGTACTGGTAATGAAATCCCACTCCATGCTGCCTCGGGCATTGCTAAAAACTCCCATCGTGGCACAGGTGAGTCACTCAAAATGCCTCCCCACCTGCCACTGGCAGCAACATATTGTGTTTTGCTCACCACTACTGGGCTCACCTCTCGCTGCAAATGTACTACCCCTTTTGACAGTCCATAAAAACCTGAAATATATGAGACAGGAAATCTGCTTCTTCCCCCTCCCGCTTTCGGAGACCTTGTGAGATTTATTACAGCAATTAAAAAAAGAACAATGGAATAGGAGGGAGGAGGAGGAGGCGGTGCTCCTCCCCGGACTGTTCTTAACAATGCCAGCCCAGGTTATTGGGAGGCTGGTCAACAGGGATTCCTCAAAGGGAAATGACCCAAGTAGCAGTCCCACCTACATTTATATGTTGTGTGCAGGTGTGCTCACTACGTACCTGCACCCATATACTCAGTTTCCATGTACAGTGGTACCTCTGGATACGGAAACTTCATGTTGCGTTTTTTCAGGTTAAGAACGCGGCAAACCCAGAAGTGTTTACTTCCGGGTTTCGCTGCGCGCACATGGGCAGAAGCGTTCTGCGTGGTTTGCGCATGCGCAGAACGCTTCTGCACGCTTCACACATGCGCAAAAGTGCTGCTCTGGTTGCGGTGTGAATGGCACCCCGGAATGGATCGTGTTCGCAACCAGAGGTACCACTGTACTGCTATCAAGGAAGATGATCATTTAGTCTAATTTTGACCAGTACTGTACACCTGACAGGAATCAGGTAACTCTGGTCTTGAATAATCTCCACTGGCTGCCTATATATTATCAAGCCCAATTCAAGAGGTTAATGATCACATCAGAAGATCTTAAACAAATCCAGAAACCTGAAAGGGTGCTTTTAATATCAATGTATCAACCAGCCTGCGTTTAAAAATCTGTGCTGGGGAAGTATCAAGGCACAGGATAGGATCTTCTTGGTGCTAACACCCCAAATGCAGAATGCCCTTTCCTCTGAGGTACAACTTTCCCTGACGCCGCTGATTTTTAAGCACCAGTTAGAGATGTAGCTGTTCATTCAAGTTTATTGTGCAATTTTGTAACCCATCCTGAGATCATGGTTTCATAAGCGGCAGGACAGAAATGGAGTAAATTAATTAATTCAATCAAATTTATACAGCAGGGTAACAATTAGGGATGTAGGCACATTGTTCTATTCTGTTCTGAGTTTATATACTGCCTGCCAGTCCATTTTGAGCAATGCAACCTATTAAGGATCCCAAACCTGAGCACATCTGTGACAATACTCTTGCCCCCATGAAGATTCACACCTTATTCCTTTGATCAAATTTGTTAGTGTGTGTAACGTGAGTGGAAGGAGAACAAGAAGCACAAACTAATTATACCGTCTGTTCTCTGTACTTCCCAAGCAGAACTTTCACATCTCTCCTCCTAGCAAAATATGAATGGTGTCCCTGCAACAGGAATTAAGTAAATCTAGGGTTGCCATACATCCGTAGTTTCCCAGACACATCCGGAATACTGCTGTCTCTAGCAGCGTCTGGGTGGAAATCGGTAAAATGTCCGTGAAAATCTGGACGTATGGCAGCCAATGGCAGCAGTGCCATTTTTGCCGACTTCCCCCCAAGATATCTCATTTGAGAGGGGATAAATGACCACTGAGAACAGAAAACATGAGAGATACTCCTTTTCCTGTGCAATTGCACAGTGCCTTAAACAATCACCCACCATCTCTCTAGCACGGCAAGCAAGGATACAGCTGGCATTAATGGATCAATAGGGGGAAACAGAAACGAACACACCAGCAGGCTACAGAAAAGGCATTGGGGGACTCGTTGAATGTACGTGATGTCATCTGTGCAACACATGTGTGACATCACACACATTGGAAGGAGGACATGAGCCTCGACAAGTCCCTCTGCCACAGCAGAGGCCATTTCCTAATGGTGGTCAAAGTGAGGATTACAGCCTCTCTGCTCACACAACTCTCCACTTCAGCCCTTGCTGAAGTTTACCATTTACTAAATGCAATACCCGGCAAAAGAAATGCGGAAGAAAATTCAGAAGAGAAAGGAAGAAAATTAGCCATTTGTGTTCCATATGTTTAAGCAGGCCTAAGTAACTCAGGTATTCCTGCAGTTTAAAATTCGGCTCAACTGGGATTCAGGCAATTGTTAAGAATATAATTATTGAATTTAGGAGCTTTTCTGGTGGGGTTTTCTCACTCCCCAAGTAATGAGCAAAACAGAACTTCACAGAAATCCTGCTTTGACTCCTTGCCTGGATTAAAGTATCCTGTCTGAGAATGAATTCTCCTACTCAAATTGCATGAAGTAGATGCCTCTGAATGTTTCATCCGTGCTTATTGTTTTGCCCTGACAGGAGCGTTTAAACAAATGGCTAATTTTCTTCTTTTCCTTTCTGAATGTTCTTCTGCATGCCTTTGGGAGTGAGTGAGAGAGAGGTAGATGATTTAAGAGGATCCAGCATCCCACAAAGCAAACCTCCATTCTATGCGCAACAGGCAATAATTCAACCTGACTCTTTTGCCATCAATCCTTTCAGTGCACCTTTCCTGTCACGTCCTGGCAAGAGGAAATAGATTGCAGATGCTTGCCAGTCTGTCATTCTGGGGGGAGGGGATCAAGAGTAGTTGGGAAGGAGTGACCTTGCTATTTATGCCAGTAAGTAAGATATGTCTTGTTTCACAGCAAGTGGTGATCTTTTTAAAATACATCTTAGCTTTGCAATTGAGATGTTTTGTGAGCTGCAGAAGGAGGGGGGGTGGAGAGAGAGATGTATTAGTCTCCTTAAAATTTGCTTGCAGTGAGAAGGAAGACTGTGTCTTCACCCAAAAGGAAAGCAATGCCCAACTCCTTATAAACATAACAAATGATTTAGGGAGGGAGCTGAGGCCCAAAATAAGAAAAGAGGTGGTGAGGAACACCTAACTACTTTAAATTAATTCATTTAAAAAAATTATTGAAAAATCTTGATGTTAAAATACTCAGACACTTACAAATGTACATTCGTGCATTCTTTCATACATTGAATAAAAATATTCAGATATAACTATAATCAATATTTGTGTGCTTTCTTACCCCTCCCTCCACCACCCCTCACCTCACCCAGTGCTGGGCTTCCAATCCTCTCAGCTGTAGTATCTTCTGTTTTCCATTGTTCCTTTTTGTATACTATTAATTCTAATGTTCATGCTCTAGTATTTTGATTTCCTTCTTTTCTCCTTCTTACTCATATCTATCACAGAACTTGTTTCATTCTGATAGGAGTTCAGGCTTTTCAACGTAATTTTGTATATATCCCTTAAAGGCCTTCCATTCCTTTTCCATCCTGTCCTTTGAGACCCCTCCAATATTCCCCATTATCTTGGTCGAATTATGATATTATATTAATTTGGTAAGCTATTCTGCTTTGGTCGAATTCACAACACTCTTCCAATTTTTCACGACGAGCAGCCTCGCAGCCACTGTTGCACCTTATCCACTTCTTTTAAATTTTCAGGCACAATACCCAGCAGAAAGCCCTCTGGTGTTTTAGAAAATATCTAAACATATTTTTCATTTCATATATAGATTGTCTCCCAAAATCGTTTAATATCTGGGCAGTTCCACCATATGTGGAACAGAGTGCCTATTGCCGAGTTGCATCTCCAACATACATTGCTACAGTTTTTATTCATTTTGGCAATTTTATCAGGCGTCAAATACCATCTATGTTGGACCTTAAGAAAATTTTCTTTTAATTTATAACACATAGTGAATTTCATATCCCTTTGCCATAATTTTTCCATATGTTGGACCTTAAGAAAATTTTCTTTTCATTTATAACACATAGTGAATTTCATTTCCTTTTGCCATAATTTTTCTTTAAATTAATTCAAATCTCCAGGGCCTGGTGAGCTGAGCCCAAGGGTACTAAAGGAGCTTGCAGATATAATCTCAGAGCCCCTGTCAATAACCTTTGAGAATTATTGGAGAATAGTTGAGGTCCCCGTTTACTGGAGGTGGGCAAATGTACCCATCTTCAAAAGGGGGGGGGAGAAGACCCAGGTAACTACCGACTGGTGAGCTTGACATCGATACCAGGAAAGGTCCTAGAACAGATAATTCAACAGTCAGACTGTGAGCATTTAGAAAAGGATACTTTGATTACTAACTTCAAGCATGGGTTTCTCAAAAACAAGTCATGCCAGATGAATCTCATTTCTATTTTTGATGGAATTACAAACTTGGTGGACCAGGGAAATGCTGTGGACATAGTGTATCTTGATTTCAGTAAGGTTTTTGACAAAGTCCTCCAAGATATTCTTGCGAGGAAGCTGATAAAATGTGGGAAGTCTCCTTCTCTTGGGGTGTTATAGAAATCAGCCTTTCTCTGCTCCTTATCCAGCTCAGCTGGTAGTAAAGATGCGGCACTCTGAAATTAGCTGAAAACCCCACTGCAGATGCACAACCCAGAAGAGTTTTCAGGGCAATCTCAAGTAGCTGTGTGCTTTCTGCAAGTCTAGCAAGAACTCAAATGGGCTAACTCGTAGAGCCATATAATATTATGTGGCTGTAGACTCCTGCCCATCACAGAAGTGGATGGATGGAGAAGGAAGTAAGTGAACTGTCTGCAAAGCATACACCAAATTACTTTATCCTCTGAGGATGACAGTTGCTGAGAAAATATGTACCTTATTTTATTGGGTACTACTTAAGGTCAATTCACAGAGCCACCATGGCTTATTCTGAGTGCATGCCAGCTTCCTGCTGAATGAGTCGTTCACCTTCCTTAACTTTTGGAGATGATGCATATAGGATATGATAATAAAAGTCATCCCCTGTAGCTTTTCTGAACAGAGATATACTGCCTACAAACATGAAGTTCAACTCAGGGCTACCTTGACTGGGACACTGGCAGTGCCTTGTGTGGGCTTCTTCCTGCATCCATGCCCTCCCCCTGCCTACCCCCAGCAGGCTTGCGCATCCCATTATCAAGGCTGTGATACATGTTAATTCACATGGCTAGGGGTGTGTGGCTTGCACATATTTGACAGGTCTGGGTTAGAGACAGCTTCCACAGGAAATCAGCATCTGTGTCTTGGAGGCACGCTTCCTGTTGGTGTGGCATGTGAGTGTGTGTGGAACTCAATGGGGGGAAAGGCAGTGCCCTCTCTGCCAGCATTTCCTTCAGATAACATATGCACAGGCCCTCCTCAGCTAGGGCAATCATGCTGTGCTCTGCCAGAGTCACTGCAGCACCAATCTTTCTAATTATTATAATGTGCAATTTTCTCCAGAAGAGAGGAGGTGGGCGGGGGGAGGAATACTTTATGATGATCTCGCTCAGTGAGAGTAGTATGCAGTTCACATTGACCAAATATGAAATGTAGTCAGTATGACAAGGAGAAAAGCAAATGTCATCCCAAACATGCCCTTAACTGGAGGATGAACTTGTAATGTTTAGCAGGAGCAGAAACCTAACGTTTAGACAAGTCCATGGCAGAGCACAACATCCAAATGTCTGCTGATGGGAAACCATTTTCCTCTCTCTGTAGGCTATACTATGATTTGGCCTTAAGGAAGAAAATATGCAGTGGGAAAGGGCTATAGCCTTGTGAGCTTTGCAGAGCCATCTGGCTGGGCACTGTGGAAAAGAGGGTGCTGAGCAGGCCTTTGCCCTGTCCCACCAGGGCTCTCTGTATGTTCTTAAGTTAACTCGCTACAAGCAGTTTGGGAATTAGGAAGAAAGGGAGCTGCCTTATATGAGGGCAAAATATTTGTCCATTGAGCCCACCGTTGTTTGCACTGACAAGCAGGACTCTCCAGGGTCTCAGGCAGAGGTATTTCACCTCACCAGTCATTTTCATAGGAGATGCCACCTGGGACCTTCTGCATGCAAGGCGTGTGTTCTGCCACTGAGATGAAGCCACTCCCCCAAGGACTTCCTGGAAAGTTTTAACTGACCTAACTAGACTTATATACATTAATTCACCCTGTAAATCTGATAAGGTCCAGAGGACTGCTTTCAGATATAGAGCAACTCATTCTGACAGAAGAGAAATATAAAACCAAGTAGCCTACAGTATGTACAATTGGGAAACAGATCTGCAAATGGAGCTGAGGGGGAGCACTGGTAAAATAAATATCCAGCTTTTTCTTTATATGTCAGCATAAAGGACGTATCACACAAAAGCCTATCTAGATGGTACCAGACCACCAACCTGCCTAATCCCCTTGGGCTTAGCTGGAGGCAGCGACTAAGAAGCTACCCACCATTTTGTATTCACCAGAATGTTGCAAAGGGGCAGGTATGGAGTTGCTCCAGGGCATTGTGGGAATTGAAAATGGCAGGCAGCTTTCCAGACTCAGCTCCTCCTACCAAATAATCCTATGACCAGGCAGTGTGTGTGGAAGTTGGGGAAGCTGACCATGAGGCATTTTGCTGGGGCGTCTCAACCGTGGAGCTAGCTAGCATGGTTGTAAGACTGAGCACCAAGACTAGGCAGAAAGACCTGAGAGCTTGCTGAACCAAGGGGTACATTGTCACAACAACAACATACATTCTGTACCATTTCCAATTGCTATTCCTAGCCTTGTTTCTAAGCACATTTGAAGGGAGGAAGCTTAAAGGAGAATAATTCTCTCACATGAATCCCCTTCTGTAAAGAGGGCAAGAATGACGGGACTAGTTTTATGCCTCAGCACCTCTGGCATGACTTAGAGGGCATAACATGCAGTCAAGACAATATCGGCGCCAACACAGCAGGGAATTGGAGATTTCTACTGGCAGGTGAATACACTTCACTGCCACATGTCTGATGAAACAGCCTTGTTCCTTATTGATTGCCAATCAATAGCCCCATCCCATCTCTGGCTTTTGGTTCCTGCAGCCCTGAGTGACAGTAATCAAAATCAGAGGAGCTGCTGCCTGATAAGATACCATTATCGGGGAAGGAGCCAAGTGGGACCTCAGGCCTAAGCTGCCATGTCACATTCCCAGCTCTTAACGCTCAGGTTTGATTCGCATCCTCCTGCTGTTTCCTTTTATTCTTCTGTAGGTTGCTCCCAGCTCACTGCTCACTCCCATGCCCCCAGTTTCACCCTGTGAACAGCTATCAAAATAAAAGAAGGTGCCAAGGATGCAAATATCAACTCCATTATATTACCCAGACATTCCATAAGCAAGGGGTCACCACTGAAAAGGCCCCTTCCCTTCCTGCCTTATTTCAGCTAGCAGGAAGGGACTCTGATGATGTTCTTGTCATAAATTCTGCTCAATAGTGGTCCAGAGCAGATTCCAACGTGTAGTTAGCGATGAAATAAACATAGCACGTTGCAGGATTCCCAAAAAGTAGACCAGAGGCAATTACCGGTAATATTTCATCCAGCAGAGCTTTACTGCTACTACTGAAGGTAAATGAGCCTAATGGTCACAAATCCAATACATTCAGGATTGACACTCTCCATAAGAAATCCACTTGCAGTAGACTTAACTTAAACTTACAATAACTTATAATAAGACAAAACAGAAAATTCCTTCCAGTAGCACCTTAGAGACCAACTGAGTTTGTTCTTGGTATGAGCTTTCGTGTGCATGCACACTTCTTCAGATAAGACTAAAACCTTAACGCATACTATGTACAGAACACCACACCAGAAGGAAAGAGAACCTTGGGCTCTTTCTGGCCTATTATTATAGTCAGCATGACCTTGAGTGAAAGAGGTAACAGAACCAGCTTAAACCAGCTGTTCAGCTTCTCTGAAGGAATAACCCAAACATCTAGAACATTCTGCCTGTTTCTAGGCAGAATATAAGCTTGCATGTCAGCTAGAAACTTCCAGCTTGCAAGCAGCCTTGTATCACACAGAGAAGCTTCCAGAACCCTCTTGAATCAATCAGAATAGCAAAGATCTCTACACATCAGAGCAATACTTTCTTCACCAAAAAATGCAAACTGACATTATTCTTCAGATACAGCAGTCCCAAGCAGTGAAAGGCTTTAAAGGTCAATATTTCAGATTGGGCCTGGAAAAGGACTGGGAACCAGTGAAGATGGTGAAGGTTTGGAGCCAAGTGCTTACAGCATGAAGCTCCAGTTAGTACTCTTGCAGTCATGTTGTTGTTGTTCAGTCATTCAGTCGTGTCCGACTCTTCGTGACCCCATGGACCAGAGCACGCCAGGCACGCCTCTCGCAGATTGGCCAAACTCATGTTAGTAGCTTCGAGAACACTGTCCAACCATCTCATCCTCTGTCGTCCCCTTCTCCTTGTGCCCTCCATCTTTCCCAACATCAGGGTCTTTTCTAGGGAGTCTTCTCTTCTCATGAGGTGGCCAAAGTACTGGAGCCTCAACTTCAGGATCTGTCCTTCTAGTGAGCACTCAGGGCTGATTTCTTTGAGAATGGATAGGTTTGATCTTCTTGCAGTCCATGGGACTCTCAAGAGTCTCCTCCAGCACCATAATTCAAAAGCATCAATTCTACGGCGATCAGCCTTCTTTATGGTCCAGCTCTCACTTCCGTACATTACTACTGGGAAAACCATAGCTTTAACTATACGGACTTTTGTCGGCAAGGTGATGTCTTTGCTGTCTAGGTTTGTCATTGCTTTTCTCCCGAGAAGCAGGCGTCTTCTAATTTCGTGACTGCTGTCACCATCTGCAGTGATCATGGAACCCAAGAAAGTGAAATCTCTCACTGCCTCCATTTCTTCCCCTTCTATTTGCCAGGAGGTGATGGGACCAGTGGCCATGATCTTAGTTTTTTTGATGTTGAGCTTCAGACCATATTTTGCGCTCTCTTCTTTCACCTTCATTAAAAGGTTCTTTAATTCAGTCATATTCTGCACAAAAGGAAATTTCTGGGCCGTCAACAAAAGCAGCCTGACATACAGTGCATTACACTACCCTAAATGAGGTATTACCAGGCCATGGATTGTTGTAGCCAGGCTATCTCAATCCAAGTAGGAAGGGGGGATTGATTCAGTCCACAATTAAAATCAAAATTCATAGTTCCTGAATCAGTATGCGAACCGAAATATAGCCATGTCTCAAAACTCACAGTTTTTCATATTTTGCGATGCAGTTCTCCAACCAAAATATGCATACAGAAATGCATATGCTATCAGACATGTGCATAAACACATGTATTACTGAAAATAGCAGATAGAAATGCATTTTATTCAGAGGAGTTGCCTTTAAAATAGGTATACGGGGCAAAACTGCATTAAAAATGTGTACTGTCAGGAAGCCCCCTTCCCCACGGCCGGTAGCATCCCAGGATCGTTTGCAGTACAGGGAACCACCCCCGTTGTTCAGCAGTTCGTCTTCCCCCTCCTCAGGAGAAAGCGACCATTCCACCAGTGGGGAGGGGGAGTTGGAGGCAGGAAGTAGGCGCAGGGGTTGTGAAGGGATCGCAGAGCCTGAGCGCCAAGGGGGATGCGGGGAACAGGGACAGTTTCCCGCACCCCGAATTCGCAGACAGGAAAGACGTGGAAGGGGGAGGCGGGGGTTCAGGATCCTGCGCCTCTTTTGATGGACCAAGAACTGGAAGGGTTCATCCCCGGACTCTGCGGAGGGATGAGGTGGACATTTGAACTTTTGCTCCACTGTAAATATCTGCACAATAAAAAACTTAGTTTTTAGAAGTTTCTGAGTTCGGCTGATTTCTCATGAGCAACCACTGAACAGCCTTACATGTACATTATGAGAAATGCACACTAAAATGCTGGTGAATTTTCACGAGAGAAAAAAATCAGAAACTGATGCAGAAATGTGAAGAACCGAGCTTAATATTTTTTTTGATAAAAGAGAAACCGAGAAACCAAAACTGAAAGGTTTGCCCACGCCTCCATCCAAGTAGGATTGTGTTTGGTGTACAAGTATAAGCTAGTAAAAGATGCTTTGGCCCACCAAGGACCAAAGGTCAGTGGTTCTCAAACTTTTTTCTCTGGGTCAAACTTTCAGAATAAAAATTTCATTGCACCACACCTGTGGGAATACACTTCGTGGATCCGTTAAAGATCCGCGGTTATTTGTTTATTTTAATGATTATTATGCACTACTTTTCGTATCCTTCCGTTTTGGAGTCAGTGGGCACTTTGCCACTGACTCTTGCTTTCACTTTCACTTTTGAGCGGAGGCATTTTGCCACTGGGATTACTCCACCTAAAATTGTAGTTCCAGAGGTTTTCAAAGTTATCAATGGACGTTTATTCTGCTTCCCGCCTTTTTGGAGGGCAGCAACAGTGGTTTTATTGGTTAATATATTGATCGTGATGTCATACCTGGTTCTCAAAAAAATGCTGAGGCTCCCCGCTTTAGGCAGTTATTGTAGGTTATTGTTAGTTATTGTTAATTATTGTTAGTTATTGTTAGTTTGATCTCAAGAGAGATCTTGGTTATTTTGGGACTCAGTTGGAAAGATAGAAAGAAAGCTTAGTTCTTTCAGTTGGGTTAGTTTTAGTTTAAGGGCTTTTTGGGAGTGGGTTGGACGGGTTGGGTGGTTTTATTTTAGTCAGGGTATAGTTTGCGGAAGACCTTTCAGTGAAGATTTAGTTAGGCTTTTAGACCTAGCATAGGGCTAGATCGCGGAAGATTTATCGGTGTAGTTTTATTTAGTTTAGCATTGCGGAAGATTTGGCGGTGTAGGGACTGAGAGTTTAGGGAAAACTTAGCATAGGGCTAAGAACAGCAAAGTGTAGGAGCCTATGCGGGTCAGCCAAAGCCATAAAAGAAACTTTGGTGTCTGTCTTTATTGGGGAAAAGGTTTATTTAATTTCATTTTAAAAACGTTAGGGGTCTAACTTCATGCTTTAACTTTGCCCTTGGTTTAGTTTCCTTTGCTTTAAGTGATAGTGCAGGAGGTCACAAGTGGTTTCAAGTCCAGTTTCGAGGCATCCATTCAGATTTCGAGGCATCCATTTATTTTCGAGGCATCCACTTACTCACGCACCTTCGGAATCATTTCCGTCTTACTCACGAACCTTCAGATATTGAGACTTGGCCGGCGCCCGTGCCCATACACACGCGGAACGCTGGCCGCTTATCCCCGGCAACTGGTATCTCGTGCGTGGGTAGCTTAGACTCACGCACGGGAAGCTCCAGCACCGAATCCCCGCAACACCGAATATTTTATTGCTAAGAAATATGTTGGAAAACACAACTAGGATTGTCCTCAATATTATGTTATGCTCTTGCTCTCATTTTGAAAAGATACCCATATTCTGCTACACACACACACACACACACACACACACATATACTATACTATACTATACTATACTACACCGAAATGTTTAAAAGTTTCTTAGATTGTCCTTGAATCTGCACACTACACCCTTTGAGAACCACTCTGCTAGGTACTGGTTTGAGACTAGCCAGTACAGTCACACAACTCCCCTCATATATTCTAAACCATTTTGCTATATTGCTAATCTCACACCTGAGAGAAATGCAGAACAATAAGGACAATTGCACCCAGCAGGGATGTCCTATTTAATAAGTATTTTTAATAATAATAATAATAATAATAATAATAATAATAATAATAATACCCTGCCCATCTGACTGGGTTGCCCCAGCCACTCTGGGCAGCTTCCAACATACCGGAATATAAAAACACAATAAAACATTAAACATTTAAAAACTTCCTTATACAGGGCTGCCTTCACATGTCTTGTAATGGTTGTATAGTTACTGGTACTTATCTCCATGGCTCAGGGATTCCCTAACTCCATACCCGCCAACATTTCTCTGATGAAAATAGGGATGTCCTCAGGAAAAGCAGGACACTCCAGGATCAAATCAGAAACTGGGATGGCTTATATAAACCCAGGACTGTTCCTGGAAAAAAGGGACACATGAAGGATCTGCTTGTCATCTACTATTCCTAACTAAGCTATCTTCCTGATTTATCCTACCCTGAATGGTGCCTTTCAATTCCTAACCAGCTATTCCTGGGACATCTTGGCCTTGTTTGACTTTCTGTCTATTACTCTATTTCTCACATTCTACAAACAGTAGCATAAAACCCCATATTTGTGTAACTAGCATGCTGTGTAAAAAAGAAGAAGCAGCAAACATGAAGTTCTGTTGTAAAAAAATTATTCTACTCCAACTGCACTTTTACAGGACACTGAGTAAGTTCCCAATATAACTCATTCAGCCCATAATTTACGTCAGTCAAAACCTTTTTAAAGAAGAATATTTGCATTGAAAAGTAAAGGCAAAAATTCCAACTTGCACATATCATTTAGATTGCAATCTATACACGCTTACCTGGAAATAAGTCCAATTAAATTCAGTTAAACAAACCACTGAGTAGACATGTACGGGATTGTACTGCAGGCACACAAATTTCCATTAGCACCAAATGTCAAGAGATACAAAAGGACAGGGGGATAACCTTTTACTAAAACAATCTTGTTGGTGAAAAACAATGAATGTTTTAGACACATTTTCTGACCCATGTAAAATGCATCTCTTTCCAACAACAATATCATTTCCCACGCCTTGTCTTGAAAGGGTGTAACACCCTTTGCAAGCAGATGGCTTGGTAGGGGGACCAGGGACCGGGGATGGGGTGCCAGAGAGGAAAAGCATCCTTAATGCCAAGACAACTGGGCCAAACCTGCCTCACTTGATTCAGTCATGTGTCATGGGTGTAGCTGGGGGGGGGGCAGGAGGGCAGTAAATAAAAATCAAGTAAATAAAAAAAATGCTTAACTAACAGACCAATCGAGTCACAGATAGCTCAGTTCTGCCCCCCCCCAAAAAAATCCTGGCTACGCCCATGTGATGTGTACTTGAATATTTCAGGTAGGATGTGGATGGTGATGTTCATTCAAAAATGTACAACCTACCACACAACACTTTAAAAGTAATTAAACAGGTATGAATATTAGCATCTGAATGCAACACACGATTATTATTTTTTAAGAAAGCAGATATATAGCAGTGAGATAGAACATCTTTTGAGTGGGTAAAAATACATACAAAGAGTTTTGTAGACACCGCATTTGGTGGGATCATCCATGGTTCTGTCCAGACCTAATGATTTACCAAATACTGGCCAGTCCTGAATTTATTTTCTTTATCACAGAGTCATAGAATTGTATAGTTGAAAGGGATCCCAAGGATCATCTAGTTCAACCCCCTGCAATGCAGGTATTTCAATCAAAGCATCCATGACAGATGGCCACCCAACCTCTGCTTAAAAACCTTCAAGGAAGGAAAGTCCATAAAGTTCCAAGGGAGTATATTCCACTGTCAAACAGTTCTCACTATCAGAAGCTCTTTCTGATGTCAGAATCTCTTTTCTTGTAACTTAAAAACCATGGGTTTGAGCCCTACACTCCAGAGCAGAGGGGGAAATGCTTGCTCTATCTTCCATGTGACAGCCCTTGAGATACTTGAAGATGGCTATCATATCTCCTCTCAGTCTCCTCTTTTTCAGGCTAAACATATGCAGCTCCCTCAATCGTTCCTCATAAAGCTTGTTTTCCAGACCTTTGATCATCTTGGTTGCCCTCCTCTGCACACATTCCAGCTTTTCAATAGCCTTCTTAAATGGTGGCACCCAGAACTGGACACAGTACTCCAGGTGTGGTCTGAGCAAGGCAGAATAGAGCAGAACTATTACTTCTCTTGATCTGGTCACTGTACTACTACTACTACTACTAATAATAATAATAATAATAATAATAATAATAATAATAATTTTATTATTTATACCCTGCCCATCTGGCTGGGTTTCCCCAGCCACTCTGGGTGGCTTCCAATAGAACACTAAAAAAAGAATAAAACTTTGAACATTAAAAACTTCCCTAAACAGGGCTGCCTTCAGATATCTTCTAAAAGTCCTTGACATCTGATGGGAGGGCGTTCCACAGGGTGGGTGCCACTACCAAGAAGGCCCTCTGCCTGGTTCCCTGTAACCTCACTACTCGCAGTGAGGGAACCACCATAAGGCCCTTGGTGCTGGACCTCGGTATCTGGGCTGAATGATGGGGTGGAGATGCACCTTCAGGTATACTGGTCCAAAGCCATTTAGGGCTTTAAAGGCCAGCACCAACACTTTATTGTGCTCGGAAACGTACTGGGAGCCAATGTAAGTCTTTAAGGCTGTTAGTGCAGCCTAGAATTGCATTACTTTTTTTTTTTGCTGTTGACTCATGTTAAGCTTGTGGTCCACCAAGACCCATAGATCGTCTTCACGTGTACTGCTATTAAACGAGGTGCCTCCCATCTTATATTTGTGCAGCTGGTTCTTCCTGCCTGAGTGCAGAACCTTACATTTGTCGCTACTGAAATTCATATTGTTAGTTTGGGCCCAGTTGTCCAATCTGTTAAGGTCATTTTGAATTCTGATTCTGTCTTCTGAGGCATTAGCTATCCCTCCCAGTAAATTTATTTCATAAAAATTATATGTTGCTTGATTGTAGGGGAAAAAAAACCTCAAAACAGTGGTTAGCATGAAAAAAAAAATCTCATAGGGGATGGTTGATGTGAATGGACACAGGAATGAAATGTATAGAACAGCAGAATGAGCAGGCAGGGAAAGGGTGCTACTCCTTTACAGACAGCTGCTAAAGGGGAAGGGGAAATGTTTTTATTGCCATATATATTCTGCTGTGCATAAGTTAGAGGACTTGACTTTTCAAAGCTACCAATCTAGAAGGTCTGACAGCGCACACACAAGTTCTCAAAAACCATCATGCATGCCTTGTGGAATTGAATTTTTAAAATAGGAGAAGATGCACAATGAAATGCAAAATCCTATTTAGAAGAGAAATGGAGGAAATGTATTATCTCTCTTTTTTGTATACATGTTTGTCTGCAAGAGAGGGATAGAGAGAGAGGGCCATATCCTTCATGAAAAAACAGAGAAGGGCTGGGGATAAATACTAAATAGTTCCACAGCTGCAGAGAGGTTAGCTTGAGGTTGATGCTTTAAACGACAGAACTCTGCTAAGAAACCACATCCCTCAAGCAGCCTTGAAGCAATCGCTGACATTTAGATCTGCATCATTTCCTAGCAGAGTATGAGCCCCAGTGCACTGTGGGTAATCAAAGGTGGTGTGAGGTAGCTGCTTTACAATGTTCAAAGATCACTGCTTTCAGGAAGGGGGTAAATGTTCCATAGCCTGCGATAACTGGAGCATCATTGGGACCAACCCTAAGACCGTCTATCCTGCTTTTTTAAAAAAAAAAAAAAAAAAAAAACATGATTACGTAGAGTCGTTGAAACAAACCAAAGCTCTCAAGACCCCTTGATCATAGCCAGCAATGCAGGCTAGACAGCTGAACTCGTCACACTTTCAAACTGAGCACCTCACATTTTTTTCTTCACAAAACCAATTTTTCAAAGCTCATTTACTTTCTCTCCTTAAGAATGGACTACGGCTGTTTCAGTAAGTTAGCCACACAGGAATCCTAACAAGTGCTAATGAGCTTGCTATTTATCTAAATAGACAAATGCCCATAATTATGACAGGCAGGATGAGAGTTGGAAGGAGGGCTTGTACACAACTCCCCATTTGAGCCTCTGTTGATAGCAGGTTGGTCATGTGTTGTCAGAGATGCTGGTGTTGTTCCCCCAGTGCAACACTGCCTCCAGGCAGCACTTAACATTTCCCCCTTGGATAAATGATAGACACTCACTTGCATGGGCGGAAGGGGTGCACTTGAGGATCACCAATTGGGTGGGGGTTAAATCTGCCCCATGCCTCTGGTAACACCCGTATCTAAGAAAGGTGACATTTTTTGCCTAACTACTGGTACACCCTGGAGCGTAGACAGTTTAAAATGCACAGGCATGATATAGGCACCTAACAGCAAGAAAATGACACAAAGGAAAGGATTGAAACACAACAACTCCAAATTACCACACACACCACACGCGCGCGTGTGTGTAGGTCAATTTATCACAGAACTCCCTGTGTAAGATATAGCCTGACGCTTAATCACATTTCACTTTGATGCTAGAATTCTGCTACTTTGGAAACTGGCTTTTATGGAGACAGATAGATGTGCTCATATTATCTATTATCATATTAATAATGCTCATTGTTCCCTTTAAGCAGCCCAGGTCAAAGGCAGATTATTATCTGGCAGTGACCGTCTGCCATTCAACCACTGCCCCCTGCCCCAGTGTAGACACTGTCAGAGGAAAAGAGTAATACCCTCTTTCATCTGTTTGCTGTTCTTCGTCCCCCATCTCTCTCACACACCCCCAGGAAAGGCAAAATAGAAACATCTAAGCATGTAGCCTACTGAAGGCATGCAGACAGGGCATTGTTTGTGGCTGCCAAACATGACACATTGGCAATTTCTGTGCATGTTTTTAATCAGTTTCTGTACATGTTGCTGCTAAGAAAAGCAAACTGCTAAAACACACACACACACACACACACACACTTCCGCTAGACAAAGGGAATTGCAACTGTGATAAGTCTTCTGCCTCACTGTGCACCAACACCCTCTGAACTCCTCCCCAGCCATCTAACCAAATATTAAGATATGTGTGAGCGGCAGACCCCATTTGGAGTGGGTAGATTTTCTGCTTGTGAAGCAGTAGTTTTCTCCTCCCCCCCTTCCCTTCCTCTTTTCTATTTAAACCCTTGACAATTACCGCTTGATGGATCAAGGGCCTAATTAATAGCAAGCGCTAAGGGAGGTGAAGTGAGCATGTGGGAAGCATGTGAGAAGGAGGAGGAAACTGCTCCCTTAAGCAAAAACTGGCAGCGCAAACAATAAATGAAAACACAGCAGCAATGCCTGCCCTGTGCCAAAGGAGGTGGTAGAAACTGGCACTGGAGAGATTCTGTGATGGCACCATGCTGTCGTTGTTTTAGTTTCAAACCACACCTTTCTTTTTTTTAAGAAAACGGTACATGAGATGCAAAGCATCCCTAAATAGATAACAAACTTCAAATTTGTATTATTTTAGGTGCTACTCAAGGGCAATGGCAAGAGCTTCTAAATTCCAGGTGATACAGTGATGAGAGGCGGCCCAACTCAAGACATGGCACCAATGAGAATCCAACATGAGCTTTCCCCCCTTTTTATACATAGGGTGGCCTCAGCGGGTTGCAGATGCCTGCTCAGTAAAACTTTTTTTTTTTTTAATTGCATCATTTAAAAGAATGACAACGAATAATAAATGACTATTTTGTATCTATTAGATGCAAGAAAACAAATTTCAGATTTAATTGCATTCTCAAATTTGGAAAAACCAAGTGGGAATTTGAGTCTTTTAACTATGAGATGTTCCCTTATTACTTAGCCCTTAGATTGTACCTGGAACGAGATTGGGAACAGACCCTGAGTGGTTCCAAAGCACAAGTAACCCACGCTTACTCTGTTAACATGTTTGGATGGATGGATGGACAGATAAGTCCGCTCCACTTACCTGTGGGGAGGAGTTGTGGTGGACCGTGTGGCCACCCACTCTCCTCCGGGGGTGGGGGCGGCATTCCACGCGGCCCGGAGGATTCCTGGCTGCATCATCAGCCGGGGGGGGGCGTGTCCGGGACCCATTTAAGCAGGGGCGTGAGCCGGAGGGCTTCCTCTTCGGCTCGCTTCCTCAATCTCCCGCCCTCCCTCCCTGTTTGTAGGTTGCTCATCTTTTTCACAAAAACTGTCTCCATTATCTTTCTATTTTTTTCTTCTTATTTTTAAAGATAACAATCAGATGACATCCACCTCCCTCAGATTAAAATTATTTAAAGGCATATGCTGAATTTCAGGACTAGGACAGTAATGGTAACATATTCATTACAAACTGTGGCAGCTACATTCATTCCTGTGATACCTTTTCAGCTGGGAGAGAATTGCAAAGGATGAAAGAACAAACACCGTCTTCCTAGTCATTAGAGCAATGGACCCACAGGATAATAGACATTTGAGACATGCTGGGAAGGGAAGCATTTGGAAATGACAAACGAATACACGATTCCATCTATCGCATACAGAAGAGATTAGCACATCTTAAGGGGCTTACTTTGGACCATTTCACACACTGTCTTGGGGAGAACTGGTTTCCCACATGGGAAAACAATATAAAGATCTGCAGTCATTTGGGAAATCTCTGCAGCACATCAAATGTATCTTTTAAAAACAACTGTTTTGGTGGTATATGAAACATTCTATTTTATGAATGCATTATATGAGAACATGCTAAAAACATAACCATTGAAGTGAGCTGCTGTGAGAAAATGGTTTTGAGCAGGGGTAGGCAACCTAAGGCCCGTGGGCCGGATGTGGCCCAATCGCCTTCTAAATCCGGCCTGCAGACAGTCCCGGAATCAGCATGTTTTTACATGAGTAGAATGTGTGCTTTTATTTAAAATGCACCTCTAGGTTATTTGTGGGGAACAGGAATTCGTTCATTTCTCCCCCCAAAATATAGTCTGGGGCCCCCACATGGTCTGAGGGATGGTGGACCAGCCCACGGCTGAAAAAGGTTGCTGACTCCTGGTTTTGAGCATCCATGGATTTCTTTCTTCTATTTAATTTTTTAAAATTAATTTTTACATAACAAATTTAAATTCAAACGTATCATTCACCTCCTCATTTAGGATTCTCTGAATCCCTTGACTTCTCTCCGTCCTTCCATGGTTACCATTGTCATTCTTTTTTCCATCTGCTTATCTTATTTTCTCTTTAAAAATTTTTAAAAATAGCCCATTTTTCCATAGTTTTTTGTACATTACAAGCATTACTCAAATCCTGCCAAAGTTTTTAGTTGTTTACAATGTTCTCCTAAATACATTATAAATTTTTCCCATTCCTTCTTAAAATTCTTCTCTTCCTGGTTTCTGATTTTCCCAGTCAGTCTCGCCATTTCGGCATAGTCCATCATCTTCATCAGCCATTCCTCTCTGGTTAGAACTTTGTCTTCTTTCCATCTCTGGGCCAGTAGTATCCTCGCTGCTGTCATCGCGTACATGAATAATAATTTCTGCTCCCTCGGAATCTCTGCACCTAAAATGCCTAACAAAAAAGCCTCTGGATCCATGGATTTCTTTCTATCCCTGGTTGCAGAGGCCCGGAGCTCTCTGTGCCAACTCAATCCAGCAAGAAGGCCGCAACTGCGTTGTCTGGGGCAGACCTAGTGAATCTCTTTCATTCCTTTGTAGTAGACTACAGTAACGTGTTGAATGTGGGGCTGCCCTTGATGGTAATTTTAAGGTCTTCCCCAGTGCAGAAAGCAGCAGCCCGTCTTCCAACAGGGTAGGCCACATTCATCCCAAATTCAGCATCTGAACTGGTTCCTTGTTTCCTTCTGGCACAGATCAAGGTGCTGGTGTGTGCCTGTATTACAGTTTTATTCTTTTTCATTAAAATGTACAAATAAAAGTCAAACGTAAAATGTAATAAACGAGTTCCAATCCATTCCAATAATGCAACACAACTTCTTCCACATTGCCTTCAACTATTTATATTCTGTAAGTTTATTAGATTTCTCCTTCCAGCCACAAATCATGCCACAAAACTGAACTACCTTATATATAAGCAAAAAGGAAATTCTTATAACATTGGTAACACTACTATTTGCTTGATATTTAATTCTAATCCAAAATTTATACCGCTTTCCCGCAAACAAGCTAACTGAGGCAGGTTCTGCTCCTCTCATTTTAAAGGATAAGTTAATTTGTTCAGCATGAAATTTTGCCAAGTGCTTCTCCAATGGGAGGTGTTTTATTTTCACACACACACACACACACACACACACACAACACATCCATCCTTGTTGCTACCAATAAATTACCTATCAACTCTCAGTGTTCAGGGCTAATACTGTATTTCATCAAGCTCAATAAAACAATAAATGATCCTTAGTATCTTTCCAAAATTGCCATATCTTTATACAATATATTTATGCATATAGTCTGGTTGATCTTTTTACCCTTCAACATTCTTACATCGGAAGAATTTCCAGACCTCTTTTTAATTTTCTTGCACATGTATAATGCCACTGGTACAAATCCTTTTTTTTTTAATGTCCAAGCACTGCTGCATTTAGAGATATAACAAAAAATGCAACCATTGAGATACTGGGATTATGAACTGCTAGATCAGCTTTCCCCAACCTGGCACCCTCTGATGCTTTTGATTCTCAAATCCCATCAGTCCCAGCCAGGATAGCCAATAGTCAGGGATTATGGATGGGAGTTGCAGTGCAAGAATACCTGGAGTTCACCCGGCTGCTCTAGATATTCCTCCCATTTATTAATATATCATGAACCCCCATCAATATATTACAGGTATTTGAGAGAGCTTGTTTAGAAGTTCTTAAGTTTACTCTAAGAAGTCCAGCTATCTTTCTATTCTCTTGGTCAGCTCTTTGCAGTCTCACTATTGAATTCATGACCTGTCTAAACAGAGGTAGTCTGTTGCAGCAAAATAACAGTCTTGAGGCACAAGAAGACTTACACATATTTCCATGGGCCAATGGACTCTGGGCCATGGCAATTTATGCTATAATGCTTTCTCTTTGTTGCTCAGACTTCCAGACTGCATGATTTCTCTTATTTATTGGAATGCAATACTTTCATGTTCTTTTAAAAATACAAATATAAAGGCATAATTCTCCCATGTACTTAAATCACCTGTGCTTCTGCCCATGCTAAAATATTTGTGATGTATAGACTTGTATTAGCTAGAAAGAAAAGGCTAACACATCTCTATGCTTATCCCAAATTCTAGCAATAGCGATCCTCTTTCCATTTGCTCTTACCATACCTTGGCCTCCAAGGGAATGATCAAAACTTCTTGTTCCAAGTTACAGCACAAGTTATATTTACATGGCTCCAACAGCTGCTAACTCAGCTATGTTTGGCATTTCCATTCCTCCCTGTAATCAACACTGCGGCAATACCCTTTTCTTTTAGAACAATTCATACATACTTGTATCTGATTTAGCTTCTTTTGTTGCATAAATACCAGTAAAGTTACTAATAAAGAACAGATATTTCAGTCTGGTTTTCATTTTTAGCACTGCTTTCTGACTCATCCACAAAAGCTTTAACCTTTACCATGTCTGGAAATCTTTGGTTGTCTTATGTAACAATGGCTACCATAATGTAATCCTACTGTATATTGACCGGGTGGGGTGATGGGGAGAAAAGATTCACCGGTGAAAAAACTGCCACATCCTACGCCCTGCCATTTCAACATAGGTAGGGCATGGGGGAGGAATTTCTTCACATTACACTTTGCAATGGGAGGGAATTCCTTACACTGGTTCCAGGGCTGGCAGAGAGTTGAACTGGTTCCTGGCACTTATCGGAGAAGCAAAGGGGTTCAGGTTGTGGCATTTCCACCCCTTGCCCTGTCACCCCGCCATACCTCCCAGCATGCCCAGTTCCCCTCTCCCCTGCCAGCAGAACATCACAGGCAGGATACCTATGACCATGCAACTTCTGTGACCAGGCCAGTGGACTTTGGGCAGCATCCATTGTCATCCTACCAGTGTTTCTCTTTCTCTACTGCCAGAGCAGCACTCATGCCACTTCCCGGAAGCCCAGTGAGTTTAGAATCGCTCTCCAGATTGTTTTCTGTAACATCTGAAAGATAAATGACCCTGCCGCTTGGGAACCAGGAGGTGGCCAGCCCAACGGACTGCAAGCACGCGCCTTTAACAGGTTTATTCCGCTGGCAGGGATTCCTTTCAGAAGCATTTGGGTAAGTGCTGCACACCACCGAGTTCAATCTGCGCTAAGCAGATTAGTTCTTTACCGGTGAAAGGTTCTGGGCAGCAGGATAGAGTTACTCACCATGTGATATGAAGCGCTTGTCATTAGGTTTCACTGATAGGATATAATTATATGCTCCCTGGAGGGTACTTCTAATTGAATTATAGGGTGTCTCACAAGCATTCTGGGCAGTGGTTAAAGGAAGCTGAGCCATTCTATTGCCCAGAACAAGATAGAGACACACCCCGTAATTAAATTAGAAGTACCCTCCGGGGAGTGTGACTTTACCTCATGAAGTCATTTGTTATAAACATGTCAGTTGTTGTGGTTTTTTAGTTAGCAATCTTAAAATTCACAGACTTCCCTCCCATATCCTCAGCTTGCTTGCCCCTGCTTAAATCTGAGATATGAGCAAGCCTATAGCTATTTTTGCACAGCTCTCTCCTACTCCCCTTTCTCCTCCATCCGCGATTGTGTCAGAAAGCATGACACTACTGGAGGTGCTATTTTCACCCAGGAACAAAGATTATATATTCTGTCTGCAAATATTGGATGAGAAGTTTAAATGACTAAACTACATGTACAGTTAATTACATACCTGCTACCTGATATTTTCCACCATGCCTTCAATTGAAAACGAGGTTCTCCTGTAATCAAACTGGCTGTGCCGAGTTTGTTTTACACTAAGAAAATAGCCTCCTCTGTCTCAAGGCTCCCACCCCAAACGCTACAAAAAAAAAGGCTCTTATGTACGGGAAAGTAAGAAAGCTTTATTCAAGGTTTACAATGGCACAGGTCAGGCTACGGATACAGATTCCAAAGGCATGGTGAAAGAGTTCAAGAACAGCAGACAAAAGCTGCAAAGGCGTCTCAACAAATGGTCACGCCCTTCCAGCCAGCTTTTAAAGGCAGTCTTGGGAGACTCTTTCTCCTTACATTTAGAGGGACAAGTGTCTGTTGCTAATGGTTGAAGCTCCTTGAAATATACTCGGAGTAAAGTGTGAATTTCATGCTCTTTATTCAGCTCATAGTAGTGAGGAATGCAGTTCCGACAAAACGTCTGCTTTATATACACTATTTACACAATGGGCCCCACGTGATTGGCTAATTCCGGGATACTCCTGTATGCCAATTGGGTTGCGGATTCACTTCCACCTGGAGCTGGATTGGGTGGCTCCTGCGGACCAATCAGACTGCTGAATTCTGGATCCTATTGTTCTAGGACCAATCAGACTGCTGCATTCTGAATCCTATTGTTCTAGGACCAATCAGACTGCTGCATTTTGGATCCTATTCAACTCAGTACATAACACCCCTCTGGCTCCTCCTTCCCTCCAGCTGACCAGCCTCTTCTCTCCAGCTGGTCAACACCCTCCCTCAATGCTAGGGAATCTCTACTCTACTCTGTTGATGGGGCAGGACAGGGAGACAGCAGGACTACTGCCCCTCCCTGACATCTAAAGGTGAAGGAGCAAGGCCAAAGTCCTTCCTTTGTCATTCGTATTGTGTTTTCTTTATTCCTACTGAGGCTGCCTCCAATTCTTTATTCACCTGCTTATAGGGAGGCAACACCAGTTGCAAGACTTATTGCACTTTAATAAGCTAGAACACTTTCAGCCAGCCTCAAAGTCTTAGGGGGACTTTACATCCTGGCATTGTCCTATCTGTCAGCTCACTTAAGAACACGGCAACAAAAAATAATTTTATTCCATGAATACAGTGATTACATGAGGCACATCAATCCTTATAACCATGAAGTCACCTTTGGAGCAAAAGAACATTGTCGCTGCTATCCATGGTGCTAAATGCATTTGCTCTGGACTAAAACCTTGACTTTAGCATGGAGGCCCTCTTTAGTACTACCCAAACTACTACATATGAAAGCAACTACTGCTACTCAATGCACATGCTAAATTCAGCTATCTAAGCTGGTGAAGAGAAAATGCACCTCGCACACAAAAACCACATTCTTGCAGACTTAGGGTGCAAGCACCCCCAGGTCAGGGGCAGCCAAATATATTTTGCTGCCTGAGGCAAAGAACAAGATTGCTCCCCTACTTGTTCCACATGCAGAAGCCAACTGGCCTGGCTGCTGCATCTTATTTCAACACTGGTGGCAGGATCGCGCCCCTCACTGCACCTGCAAGTCGTCTAGGGGGCCCCAGGGCTTAGGGGGAACAGCAGAGGATGGCTGTTGATTCCCAGTTGCCCCAGAGTGGTAAAGATGCCCCAACAATAATACTACCAGTAACTATGAGTTGGATCCAAATAATAGCTACAGTTTCACAAAAGCTTGCACAAGAGGTTGTGCAAAGGTTTGCATAATGCTATAATATTTAGGATCTAAAGCAGTTCTCATGATTGCACAAGCTCTTTGGATAAACATTTTCCATATTTGTAAGGGCACTTTTGGATTCCAATCCTTGTAAAACTAGGGTTAACACTGCAGCATGAGGCCTTACATTAGTCTAACAGGAAGTCCTGGCACGTTTCCCATTCAGGGGTGCAATACTCGGTTGGTGGATAATTTAATGACAGTGACGGTGTTTGTACTACCACAGCATATGAGGTTCTGGCACATTTTCTGGCTGTATTAACATATGTACTGGCCTTTTTGCTGGAGCTTTTGAAGATGAGAATTAAATGTAAGGCGTCTATCAGGCATCATTCCCAGACAATATTGGATGAGAAACCAGATCAACAGGTTTGCTCCCCATTAATATTTCTCGAGTCTTATTTAATACCTAAAATGAAAGGGTGTTGGACGTTCCGATCCATACTGGAAACAAAAGTTCATTCTGGCAGAAATATATTTGATAAGTGAAAATCTAAGGGCTAACCACTATCCATTGGGCAGTTTTAACCCACATATGAGGCTCTGCCATCTCAGGACATTGCCATATCATCTTGGGACACTCTTTTGGATGCTGCACAAAGAGTTGTTGCTGCCTCCTTCCCGTCACTTTTGAAGCAGCGCAAGCCCTTAGTGCAGGCTCATCTGGAAGGAGCACTTGAGATCAAATGCAAGATTTGGTGTAAAGGCACAATACTGGGATATATAACCTTCAGTCTATGCTTTGTTTGGCTTGGTGCAACTGCTCACAGGATTCAGATTGGTCCATTCATGTTAATATAATTTAAGTGCCTTGAGGAATATGGACTTGTCTACTAAAGCACATTCAAAGAAGATGGTGAAGCTCAAGATAACCTTTTCAAATTTATTTAGTCTTTGATCAGGCAGACACAAACACACACACACACACACACACACACACGTATGCATGTGATAGTAAATGGGGCTGTAGAAATGCCTAATTCTATACAGTATAAATGAATTTTAGGGATTTTCCTCCCAGCAGCAGATTTCTCTGTGTTTGTGTGTTTATCTGATTGAAAGCCAGTGAAATAAAAATAGACCTGGATCTTTCCTTCCAAAATCTGGAGGGAATGGCTGAGATGGATTTATTTAGGCTGTGCGGCCACAGTAAAGGAGGGCCAATAATTGAATCCTTCTAGCTTTGTAGCAAAGGGATCCTAAACAAAGGCCTTTTGCAGACCTGAATGAATGGAAGGGCTCATATCACATGGATACTTTTTGTCTGATCAAAAAAAAGTATGCACTCTGCAAATCCAGTGAAATAGAAAGCCAGCTCCACCACCTGCAGGAACAAGGTTGGGTCTGGACTCTAACCCCAACACATCTATTTTTAATGGGGCAAGGACACCTTTTCAACAGTGGCCAACCTTACCTTCTTCTAACCATGAGGTCATCAAGCAACACCATCACCTCTAGGCTGAAGTTCACTCTACAGTTATGTATATAAAGAAATATGGGCAAGTCCATGAATGAACCAGTATAGCAAAAGCAGATGGGAAGCGACTTTTTGCCTGCATTTCTAAACATTGATGGATAGATCTCATTTCTGTTCCATGTCACTAAGACACATGATATAACAGGTTACTTCCTTACCACAGTGAGCAGAACTCTGAAACCAATCATAAATTAGTTGTTTGCCCTGAAAGGGGTCATTTTTAATCCACTTTGGGATAAATAAGTTCCCTCTAAGATTATGTAAGCACATGGCCTGTGAATTAATCTTACAGCCCTTCTAGCATGGGCTGCTAAGAATCCTCTTCACCTATTACCGGTATCTTCACTGTCAATGTATTTCGCTATGGGCGATTTGGGACTCTGGGAGTTTCCCTCATTTGAAGTTGTCACACAAATCCATTCACATGCCATTCCCTTCTGCCCGCCCACCCCTGACAGGACGCCATTTGTCCTTCACATGGACAGTTGGCATGTAATCCCCATCAGCACCTGTCAGCAAAGGCTGTAAGAGGGTAAAGATCAACCCAATGCTTCTCCTGTTTGAGCAATTGTCAGGGTGTCCCATTTCAGAAGACTGATTTCATGCATTCCTGAAACACCACCACAATCACCTGATCCTAATCTCTATAAAGTTGCACACAACACACACTGCTCCTCAGCCAGTCTACATGAAAACACCACGGATAATCTCCCCAAGTCGTGCCAGCCAATGCACAGCCAATATTCACAGTGAAGTGTTTCATACAATAAGTATGTAGGCACTGCATGTCAAAGGGCAAATAGATTTTTCTTAGTGATTATTAAATCCTGAAAGAAGGAAAGTTTATCTACAACCTTTGACACATATCCAAGGAGCAGGACTTAAAAGTAAATCCAACATTTACCACCCACCCCCACACCCCAAAAAAGCTTCCACCATGGTAGAGCCTCTATTATACAAACCTTCAAGCATTTATATATGTGGGTACATGACACTGATATTTAGGACCTGCATGTATCCTGTCCCTCATAAACACAAAACAAACTCCTTGATGAAACCATGCAAGTATCTCAATATTTCGGATGCATTATTTAAATGGCTTGTCTTCAAATGATTGCAATCTCCTCTCTGGAACTAATTAATTGAAAAGGTTTGTTTTGTGAAACAAAAAAAAATATAGAGGAGAAATACTGGCTACGGGAAGCAGACCTCAGCCTGCTTACAAAAAGTTACAGAAGCTGCAATTTATACTTGGTATGTCAGTAAACTCATAAGAGGGAAATGTATCTTCTTAACATTATTAATTCCAGGGCACTGACTGTGGTAATCAGAGAATTCCCAAGAGAAACATGAGAGATGATTCTTAAATAGCTCGGCCAACAATGGGTGGCCCACAATCCCTATAAGTTAGAATCTGATGGGAAGTTGGGAGGTCGGCAGCAGCAAATAAGTAGCAAGGGTGTAAGGCAGTGAATGGAGAGAAAGCATCTAGTATTGTCAACTTTCAGAAGTTACAAACACCCTGCTAGACAATGCTGTCTGTAATTATGAAATTCTTTAAAATATACACCTGTAGGTTTCAGAGGCACAAAGCAGTGAAGCCATGTAACTTCTACTTAGGCATCTCTATCAAGAATTAGATACAGACTTAACTGTCCTTGCTCTAAAGTCATGGCAGCCTCTCAAAACTGGGAACTTATCTGCCACCATATTCCCTTACTAAACCACAATGACGTTATGTCTTAAAGTAGGCAGGCATCTGTACTGAATCAAATATCTGCGGATTACTCTACTCTCTTTAGAAATCATCTCTGAAAGGCTCCTCTCCAATTATAAACGGGACCGTTTGAATACAGAGCATGCATAGAACTGGTACACAGATTTGATGAAAAGTTTTCATGGTGGTCACTTCATCCAGTGGGC
The DNA here is from genome assembly GCF_009819535.1 of Lacerta agilis. NCBI lineage: Eukaryota > Metazoa > Chordata > Lepidosauria > Squamata > Lacertidae > Lacerta > Lacerta agilis. Next base: position 45,056,872 of record NC_046312.1, on the reverse strand, counting down.
TAAAAAATAATAGAATTGTAGAGTTGGAAGGGACCACAAGGGGCATCCAGTTTGATTTTCACCCCCAAATCTTTGCTCATATTCTATGATTTAAAAAGAGAAGAAAAATAAATCGGCCCAATTCACGGGTGCTTCTTCTATACTAGTTGCTGTGTTTGGAAATCTGCCATGTTGGAAAGCCGTGATGTATGTGCCCTCCAAAACAGCGGCTTGAATTTTAAAATCAATTACTGGAGAAAATGGAACTTCATCTAGCAGGTTCTCAGGCATCGCGGTGACAGCACAAGTCCTGCTGAATCTATGTAGTTCTCACATTTGCCCTTTGCGGCATCACTTGGGGCAACGTGGCAGCTATTCAATGTTGCAGAATTGGCTCTTGAACTATTAAATGGATTACGTAAAAAAAAGAAGAAGAAGATCCAAAGGTCTAATGTGTTTGAGCATGCTACTTTCCCAAAAGGCACTTCAGTGCATTAACCTGGACTAATGATGGGGATGGAATAAGAGGGATATGAGAAGGGCTGCCTGAGGCCCACGTCAACAAGGAGCAGGAGCAGAGGGAAATGCTTCCAGTGGCCTAGATGCTCTCCAGTGGCCTAGCAGTCCTCACCAGAAGGCAGGATTCTCTGATCAGTGGCATAGGAAATGGGGGGTGGAGAAAGGATAAAGTACATAGGATCTGTAGAGGCTGTGAGGACTGCTCTCCTAGACCTCACAGCTACCTGCCAATCGGCTCTGAAGCTGATAGGGCAGAGCAGGTGGCAGCAGAATTATAGCTGTTGGATGAGGCTAGTGGATCTTCCATAGGCCCCAACCCAATATGGTGGATGGGACTGCTTGAGGGGGGAGCACCAGGGTGCAGACCTCACAGGTCTGTGCATAGCTTCTGACCTCATTGCCACCTCAACTTGCCCCATCCCATGCAATGAGCTTGGAGACACTGCTGACAGGAGGATACCACTGAGTCCACCACCACCACCACCACACAAGCCAACACAGATGCTAGTCTGTGTGGCCAACATGAACTCAGTTCCATGCTTACTAAGAGGAAGCCTGCAGAGGCAGAGCAACAGTGATGTAAGCTGCACACCATCAATGGGTTGGCACTGGTGGCAGTACCAGCCCGCTTGTGTAGAACAGCTGGGTTGTGGGATCTGGATTGCTTGCAGAGTCACAGAAATCAGAACTCCCCTTGATTCCACACTTCTTCAGCAAGAGGGTTACACAGAAGATCATCTATCCACCAACAATGGAGAAATAATTTCTCCCAACCCACCTCCCTAAATATGGGTGAGGAAACTTTGACCATACTGGAATTACAGAAGCAATAAGCAAGACCCGGCAGCAGGATCCATCTGCTTCCCACAGAATTGAAGTTTGATTCAGGGGTCTTTTTATTCCCATATTCCGCCCAAGATAAACATTTTTAAGGATTCAGGATGGTTTCTTTTCTTTTTAAATATTTTAATGATACAAAAACTTTTGCCACTTAAGGAGAAGCATCCCATGCAATCATCTCTGGTCATTGTCTCCTAAGTGGCAGGCAATATCTCCAGGACAGAGCAAACTCCATTTCCTGACTCTTAATTTTTTTTCTGTATACCTACTTAATTGAGATCAATTTTTTTTGGGGGGGGGCATTTGTGAATGTAGCTAACCTAGTGCTAACATGGAAAAGAGCAAGTTAGATTTCTAAAGGAAAACGACTTGCAGTTGTAGCTGTTTCACTTTACCACTCTTTTCTTGTAAATAGAGATGGTCTTTAGGTTGCATATGACAGGTTACCATTTGCCTTTTTTTTTTTTAAATCTGGCACAGCATCCAGAATCTCCTCCTGAAGGATCGTCTTTCTCCATAATGGGAAATTAGAGAACTATTAATTAAGCATGAAAATGTTAACATGTATAGTGCGTTTTGCTGCGATGTGACTGGACATTCACAGAAAATGCAATTATATGATTGCGAGTGAAAGAGCAAAATGCCTCTGCCCAGGGGAACATAGGAAGCTTCCTGAGACCAAGTCAGACCATTGGAGCACCTAGCTCAGTATGGTCTGTTCCTCTTGCATTCACTAACAAACCCTCACAGTGACAGAGGAATCAACAGAGGCAGGGAAAGTAGAGCAGCATAACAGATCTACTAGAGAGGTTGACTTAACATGTATTTTATAAAGAGGAAGGTATAACAAATTAAATGTGTGATTAATAAAGCTGTGTCTGTTCTAAGCTTCAAGCTAAAAGAGATGATTCCACTGAAGGCATCTTACAGATTCTTCCGCCTTCCAACTTTATCTAATTTAAACTGTAGATCAGAGGTGCTCATGCTACCAAATCTTAATAGGGGAATATGCATTGCTGTAGACTTGGCTAACAGAAGATTTTGTTCCCAGGAATAATTGCAATGTGCATCATCAAAGATGGTAAAAATCCCTTGGTACGTAAAGGAATTTTATTTGCAGAGGAGCATGTGAAAACAGCTTGGGTTTCCTACCATATTTCTTAAAACCTAATTAGAAGCTTTTATCTCTCTCTTAAAGCAACCAATGTGTTACTCAGACTCAAACTGAACTATCAGTATTTGGGGGGGGTAGTGATTAATTTGTGGGCTGGAAAGAAGCAGAGGAGAAAGTAACTGATTAGATAAAAAAAAATTGTATCTGAAGAAGTGTGCAGGCACACAAAAGCTTATACCCAGAACAAACCTAGTTGGTCTCTAAGGTGCTACTGGAAATTTTTAAATTTTATTTATTTATTTCAACTGCGTCAGACCAACACGGCTACCTACCTGAATCTTGTAACTGATTAGATGAACCAGTAAGATAGTTTCAGGGTATGATGACCAAGGATCTAGTCCTACAGCCATAACTCATTCAATCTGATAATAGCATGTGTCAATGACAATTAACTTGGGCAATATTCCTCTAGACCAAGACCCCAACTTTATTTTGGAATTTAATCTTGTCATAATTTTAACAATACTCGAGTAAAGTTTGAAAGGTATTCCCATTAGGCCATTAAAGAAAAATGCAGCCCTATTTATTCATTCCTAGGAGGAGAGCAGAAAAGCCCAGATCCTGCTGTAGGGTTCTTGCCTGGGGGGGAGATAAGTATGAAGACTAGAGGGAAGGGAGAGAGGACAGTCCATTACATGTTGCCCTTGTTTACCTGCGATGGAAGAAAATTCTGGAGTTAATTAAATAGCTGTCCTCTGAAGAAATTAAAGTGAGGTACTTACACAGTTTCATCGTTCTTGAACTCCAGCTCCCCATAAGCATCTTCAAAGTCCTCTCCGCCTCCTTTTGCTGTTCCTTCTACTGTTCTAAAAGGGACTATGACTGTACCTCGGGCACCAGATGTCCTAAGGACTTTCACCTCCATTACCCCAATGCTCTCACTGACATGTATCACGTCACACTCAAAGGTGAAGATGCCCGCATGGTCATCATCTAAGATAGTCACAGTAGCCACATAAGGAGAGGTCAGCATGGCCTTGGGATATGGCAAATTATTGAGCTCCGGGGGAGGTTCGTCTGTCTCAACCACCCGCAGGTTGCTGAGGCGCACGAAGAAATGCTCATCTTCCTCAAAGATGTCATCATCAATTATCCCTATAGAGAACTCTTTCTGGGTCTCCCCTGACTTCAAGACAACTGTCCCTTCTGTAAACTCATAGTCAGCCCCCGCATTGGCAGAGCCATCCTCCGTTTTATAGTCCACATAGATTGTCTTGGATATGTCTCCTCCTTTCCGAACAACGGTTAGGAGGACAGCACCACAGTTCTCCAGACACTGGTAGGAGCAAGGATCAAAACAAATTTTTGAGATAAAGTCCTCTGGTTCCTCTGGCCGTACCTCATGCAAGCTAGCACTCCTCTTGGCTTGCTCAGCTGCATGCTTTTTAAGGATATTTCCTGCTCCAGTCATCATCCTGGTGGCCTGAATCCGATAGAATGCTCTGCTCTTTTGCTGATGAGATAAGGCATAGTAATTGGCCATTTCCACCAGCTGGTCTAAGTCTTTCTCTGGGTGTTTTTGCTTCAGATCCTTGAGTATCCGGATCATCTCTTTGCGAGACTCGTCCACCTCTTTCCCCTCCATAGGCACTAGGTTTCCATCCAGAAAGTGAGAGTTCATCATCTTACCGTCCATTTCAATCCCTTTGGGGTGCTCCCCCTCAGTCTCAATGATAATACCTCTGTGCTTGTCAGTACGGTACTTTTTGTGCATATACTTGTAGAAGAACATCCTTCTGTCTGCTATCCAAGCCAGGAGGACACAAACAGGGAAGAAGAACAGAGTGAGGAGGCCTTCCCATACCTGGACCACGCCTGGGGAGAAAACCGCAAGGATCATGTACAACCAGATATAGGCGAAGATGCTCCAAGCCGCAGTGACAAAGAAGACCCTCAAATGCTTTATCTTCCTCACCTCACCATCAGGAATGACATAGACACAGATGGCTATGATAATAAACATATTGAAAGCTGCACTGCCAACTATGGTTGAAGGTCCCAGTTCGCCAGCAATGAATCCATGGCCACAGACCTCTATCAATGATAGGAGGATCTCAGGAGCAGAGGAACCAAGAGCCATGAGGGTCAAATTGGAAACAGTTTCATTCCAAACTCGGATGGTGGTGGTGGTGGTTTCTCCATTGGGTTTCCTGATGGTAACCTCTTTCTCTTGCGAAGTAATGACCTCTATGGACGCCATGAAGCGATCGGCAATGATAGAGACTCCGAGGAACATATAGATCAGCGCCACAAAGTAAACAATAACCCTGGCAATTTTGTCCCCCAGAGATGGGTTTTCTGGGTACCATATTGGCAAGATAACACCCTCCTTGCACACCGAGGAACCTGAGCATGAAGTGTTTTGTCCTATGCTGGCTGGATCTGCCCCCAGGCCAGCGTCCACCTGCAGACCATGTAAAAAAAGGACAAAAGTAATGAGCCCAAAACGGAGGAAGGCTGAGCTGACAGGTTGCAACCTTAACCACGCCATACACAAGATTTAGCTTCTACTGTACAGAGGCAACCGTCTTCTTTCCAGGTTAAGAACCTGCAACAGAAAAGAATGAGAAGTATGAGATGGAAGAAAACAAAAGAAAGCTGTTTCGTACATAAACAAAGTGTTTCACTGTTATTTACCTCAAGTCACATCTACTTATTAAGTACACATGGAAACAGCAACAATATGGTGTTTATGCAGTGCAGGCAAAATTGTACACTGATGAGCAAAAAATTCAGAGGCCAAATGTTTACACAGATCCCACAGTGACTAACAGTATAGTTAATTTAGATACCAGTCTCTGGATGAAAACAGTTTCTAAACAAAAACACAATTATTATCAAGGAAACTCTACCGCAAGGGTCAGTCCTTCCACAATGCAGATGGAGGTGAAAAAATTGCAGCTATGTGCAACCCAATCCTATCCATATCTATTAAGTTCAGTGAGACTTACTCCTAGGTAAGTCTGTATAGGACTGGATGCAAATCTGCCACTTCCATGGGGGCACACAGGGAATACTACTTCTTTCCTGCCAAAGAAATAAACTTCCTGATTTATTTTGAAGCTATTTGAGGATTTTTCCACATGTGTTTGTGAGAGTTCTCAGATTTCTCTATATCACTTGTCAATCGCTGTTCTGAATTTATTCATTGGCTATCAACAGTGGAAGGTGAGGACATGCTCATTTCTCATAAAGCAATTGGTTAGAGGGGTTTCTGCACATTTTGCTTCGTTATTCTCACTCTATAAGAGCTGGAGACTTAAAAATGAAAATGAAATGAAAGCTCAGAGTCTCCCCTCCACCCAAATGGCCTTGCCACAAGAAGTTTCCAAGCACACTCACCCCATGAGGTGGCACAGCACTACTCTCTGCTCTAACCACTACTCAGGAGTTCCCCCACTGTGCTTAGGAACCCCAGATCCTACTGGGGAGACAACCTTGCAGTTTTTGTTCCGGGGCCTGAGAAACTGCCCGTCACTGCTGGACACAAGAGTCAGCCCATCTTCTCCGGATTCCCTGTATGTACAAGCCCTGTATATTGCCAGAGCAGTCTGTTTTGTGGGAGTAAAGCCACAGTGCTCTAAAGCAACCAGCCAGCCTACAGATTCTCAATTACACAGCTTATTTTAAACAAGTAATGATCAAGAAAGTGGGAGAGAGGTAAGTAGAGTACAACATAAAAAGAAGAGTGTACTGTAACGGGTAGCTCAGTTAGTTAGAGCATGGTGCTGATAACGCCAAGGTTGCAGGTTTGACCCCCTGAGAGGGACAACTGTATATTCCTGCACTGCAGGGAACTGGACTAATCAGTGTTCCCCAAACTTGGGTCTCTAGCTGTTTTTGGACTACAACTCCCATCATCCCTAGCTAACAGGGCCAGTGGTCAGAGATGATGGGAATTGTAGTCCAAAAACAGCTAGTGACCCAAGTTTGGGGAACACTGGACTAGATGATCCTCAGGGTCCCTTCCAACTCTAAAGCTCTATGATTTTATGGCCAGCATATGGCTAAGCTAGCACCTTTAGGAAACTACCCAGTCCAACCAGTATACAGTGGTACCTCAGTTTAAGAATGATTTGGTTTACAAACTCTGCAAAACTGGAAATAGTGTCTTGGTTTGCGAACTTTACCTCAGTCTAAGAACGGAAACCAAACGGTGGAAGGGTACCGGCGGTGGGAGGCCTCATTAGGAAAGGGGGCCTCAGTTTAAGAACAGTTTTGGTTTAAGAACGGACTTCCAGAACAGATTAAGTTCGTAAACCGAGGTACCACCCTCTGCATGTTCCAACAACCACCAAAACTCTTAAAAATCACTTTGCCTATATTTTTAGTGTCAAGGGGGAAAGGATCCCTGGGGAAAGGAAAGGACCTGCAACAGCATACAAAGGAATACAAACAGCATACAAAGGAATTCCTTAATACAAAGCAATTTCAGAAATAGACTGGAAAGAGAAGTGGCTGAATTGCAACTAATCACCAAACTTAAAACCATGGAGAAACCTGGTCTGAACAAAGACATTGGATTCTTATCTCATTATACATGACAAAGCTATCTTTAGCCATCTCACCCCTTGCCTTTCCCTGTAAGACCAAATAACAGTCGTCTACAGGTTTTCCACACCCATCAGCCAATCCCCCATTCCCACCACCCTTCTGAGTAATACCCCTCCCCACTCCCTCACTATATTTAAGGGTCTGGTGACTTCCGTTTCAGTGTATCTGAAGAAGTGTGCATGCACACAAAAGCTCATACCAAGAACAAACTTAGTTGGACTCTAAGGTGCTACTGGAAGGAATTTTTTATTTTATTTTGTTTTGAGCATGAAGCCGATCACTCACAAAGAGACTTTGGCATGGCGGTGGGCTACAGAGCCCAACTTCTGCCTCCCAGTCCAGTCCACGTATATCCCAAAACAGAGGTGAGGGAGGAAACAGAGAGAACTTAGACTTCTCTGAACAATCTGAGAAGCAGAATCAAAGCCTAGTTCTTATTACTTCTGCTGTGAGCTACTCATTGCTGCAAAGCTGTAGCTATAATTTGCTGACACATAAATCTGAATAAACCCACCTGCAGGCTCTAGTGGCACATGTCATACATCCTGAACCTCTCACTAGCACAGTTAGAAGAGATTCCCAGAACCCTGCACACATGGCCAGAGTTAAATAGTTTATATGCATAATCATAGACCAGAAATGTCTCAAATGACTAAAGAATTTGCAGCGCTGAGTATATTCCAGGAATCATTTGAATGTTATCAGTGTGAACAGATGTATCACAAATGGCAGGTTTATCATCATGTTGTGTCATTCGCTTCTACCCCCAAGCAGGCATAATCTGTCCAGTATCAGCAACGACCAATTTTTTTTTATAAGCTTTCAGATAAGTATATATAATGATAAGCAAAACAGGAAGAAAAGAACGAACAGCGACTGCAAATGAACAATAACAAAAAAACTCCACCAGGCCTGAAAAATGGAGAGAATTGATTTTGTGGTATCAGAATCACAAATCCATATCAGACATCCTTGGGATAGATGAGGACAGAAAGAAGTAACACATCTCCTTGGCATTTCACAGATTAATTCAGACATGACATATTCTTTCTGCCTTGCTCTCTGAAAGCCTAGTTATTTATTTCCTTTTCTAATTTGGACCTGACTTTTGGTGTTAGTCTAGGCAGAGAGAAGCTAAGGTTGTAAAGTGGATTCTGGGGCCAACCCTGCAAGCCCTGACTCAAATTAATCACTGTAGATAAATGTTGCTGCAAGGTTCCATGGCGACCAGCTTTTAAGACAGGGATATCCTTTTCTGTATTCATGTAGAATACAGTGGGGGGTTTTTTGGGGGGGGGGGGAGGCTTGAAGATCATTGTCCTCCTGAGGCAGAAAAATATGTGGCTGCATAGATATGCAGCGTTCCACAACATGGGGGAACTATCCTACGGGCCACATCCAATAGGTTTTTTTTATACCCCGCAAACCTCTCAAAAATTGTAGTTAGTTTTGTGTGTGTGTTATCCTACAGGTCACCTGCTGTGATACCATGATACCAAAAGGGCTGTGTTTTTTAAAACAAACAAACAAAAAACCAGCTCCCCCCCCATTCCATTTTTACACTTTTTATTGATTTTAATCCCCACACTGATTATTGATTTTAATCCCCACCCCAAGATTTGCCTTTGAAGTGGTCTGGAGTGAATATACAAATGTAGCTGAGCAGAGAAAAATCTACTTAATAACATGCTGATGTGATGCTAACCTGCATGTGTGAATTGTCCAATCTAACACCACAGATGGATCTTCTTTATCACATCACCACAAGAAGAAGGGTTTTCAATGTGCAAGTTTACACATTCAAGCTGCATGTTACCCAGTGTCAACTAATCAAGTGGGGGGGGGCGGAATCGAGCAGTGCACATGCTTGTGTGAACTGAAGAGGTGCTGCTAGGTAGATAAAGGACTGCAGGAAAGTTACAATCTCACGGCCAGCACAGGTTTAACACCACAGGCAGAACTTGCATCCCAGATATGAAAACAGTTCACATGTTAATTTACAGTTCACATGTTCATCTTACATCTAAAACAGTTATGTGAATGCATACGTGATCCCGCTTCTCAACGGTTTCAGTTGTTTTTAGATGGATTTGGAAAGAAATAGCAATGTTTTAATTGGCGAGGACAATTTGTTTCCCTCAGATGGGAAGAGGAAAAGTTGAAGGGGCACTTGCATAGGTGCCACACAAATTGTGCTATTCATGGAAACAGGGGATGTTCTCTCCCGTTGATTCAAAAACTCTGCATCAGAACAGAAATGTCTATCTTGATAGCCTGCTTTTAAAATTGACCTCATACGAAATTGTCCTTCTGGTACAATTAGGCAGCAGTATGAGTTTCAGAGTCTTTGCACTAACAATATACTGCGGAATTAATTACCGGCTTCTGTTTCTAAGCTGAGAGGTAGAAGCAGCAGAGCCTCCTGTTTTCGTGGGCTTTGTTCAAAGCAAGAGAGCAAGATCAAAAGATCGGGTGTGTTTTGTGTACCCTGTGCAGAAAGACTCACCAGAGAGCAATTTTTTTCAATAAAAACCACATTGTGAATGTATTGCCAACAGCTGAAAATAAATATGTAAATTAAATAAGAAAAGCTGCTTTCACACAGCTCAGTTCTCTTGTTAACAGTATGTGGATATTAAAGCCCACATTAGGAGAGCTCTTCTTATGCAAAAATTTGCATGTGCAATTACTTTGATTGCGCTGCACATTGCATGATTATGCACATACAGATTGTACCTGCAAAAATTAAAAAAACTTAAAAAACCTAGGCTTGAATTTCGACAATGGTATATGTACTTTTCTGCAAATGAACTGACAAAAATTCTTAAGAGAGAGGCGAGTTTAAAAAAAAAAATATGCATTGCAATTCGTAATCCAAATTGTCACCAGAAATTTATTATGTACTTACTTACTACATTTTTATGCCATCTTTTCCTCCAAGGAGCTCAAAGAGGCACACATGGTTCTCTCCTCCCCATTTTATCCTCACAACATCCCTGTGAGGCAGGTTGGGCTGAGAGAAAGTAACTGGCCCAACAGTGAGCTGATTGGAGATCCGAACCCTAGTTTCCCAAGAGATAGCCCAACATTCTAGCCATTACACCACACTGGCTCTAAACCCTAGAGAAAAATTTTGTTTGTTGGAAAGAGCCTTAAAGAGAGGATTTCTAGAATGTTCTGCTAAACAACTAGTAATTAGTGACTAAAAGAAAACAAAGGTCTTGAATTTCTACATATCCATTTTCACAAAGTTACAGCAGTCACGATCTCAACTACCCGGTAGATATACAGTGGTGCCTCGCAAGACGAAATTAATTCGTTCCGCAAGACTTTTTGTCTTGCGAAATTTTCATCTTGCGAGGCACCGTTTCCCATAGGAACGCATTAAAATTTAATTAATGCATTCCTATGGGGGGGAAAGTCTGGGGGCCCCTTCTGACTGGCACCGGAGCCGCGCGGTGCCACGTTTTAAGGCTGCAGCGAGCGAACAGCAGCGCTGCTGTTCGCTCGCTGCAGCCTTAAAACGCAGCACCGCGCAGCTCCGGCGCGGCGCCGCATTTTAAGGCTGTAGCGAGCAAACAGCAGTGCTGCTGTTCGCTCGCTGCAGCTTTAAAACGTGGCACGGTCCGGTGCCGGCTTACAGTGGTACCTCACCAGACGAATTCGTCTTGCGAAAAACAGCCATAGACGAATTCGTCTCGCGAGTCAACAAAAAACTCGCAAAACCCTTTCGTTTTGCGAGTTTTTCGTTGTGCGAGGCATTCGTCTGGCGGGGTACCACTGTATGTTACAACCTGGATCTCTAGAGCAGCCTTTCCCAACGTGGTGTCCACCAGACTTTTGGACTACAATGCCCATCACCCCTAACCATTGGCCATGCTGACCAGGGCTAATTAGAGTTGGCAGTATGAAATACCAATTATGGGGATGCTGCTCTAAGGGTGTGAGTTGCAACAGGATTTCTAAGAAAGAATGTGAGTTTAGAGCCGAGGTTCTCACATTGTGGTCCAGGAGCTCCTACCGGGCCAACGTGTGGAAAGGATCAAGAACAACCGAGCTGTGCACAACTCTCAAAATTCTCCTATGCTTTTTGAGGGAAGAGAACTTGCAGGGAATTTTTTTCACCAGATTTCTTCAGGGGGAGGAGAAATCATCCAAAAGATGGGACTCACTATTACCAGTGGCAGTTGCACAGCTGATTTCTTTTTTCCTAACTTCTCCCCCCACCCCAGCACCAGTGTTAGCAGCCTGGCCATCATAGGAGCCAACTCCTTTCTCCCCCTCAACAAAATACCCTGACACACACACCCAAGTTGATGGGCATTGCCATTCAAATGGCGTGCATGCATCACATCATGTGATCAATGCTACAGTGTGGGGCTTGCTTACTCCCCCCTGCATTATTTTATTCAAGTTGGCACTTCTGCTGTCCATCATTTTGCATCCTCCATAGATCCCCATCGACCCTAAACAATTGAAGCAGTGTCATACCCCTATAATGAGTCGTGGATTCCCACAAAGAATCCTGAGAACTGTAGTTTGTTAAGGGCACTGAGAGTTGTTAGGAGACCTCTATTCCCTTCACAGAATTACACTTCCACAAACTTCCCTGGGAAGAGGAACTGATTGTTAGGCACGCATAAAATTGTTAAATATGTACGATCCGCCCTGTAGTCTTCAACACTGGCTGGAGCCCTTACACCAGTGGTGGCCAAACTTGGCCCTCCAGCTGTTTTGGGACTACAACTCCCATCATCCCTAGCTAACAGGACCAGTGGTCAGGGATGATGGGAACTGTAGTCCCAAAACAGCTGGAGGGCCAAGTTTGGCCATCACTGCCGCCTAACACTAATATTTCCATTTAACATACCAGTATTCTTGAGAATGTCAACTTATAAACAAATGGCAAACTCATTCTTCAAGTGTAGATATTTATGCAGCCAAAATGGAAGATGCCAATAGGCTTGTAGGGGCAGGGGATCCCAACATTTGCAAAAATAAATAAATAAATAAGGGGGTAGAGTCTAATGAGGACTGAGCATGCTCAGTGGTCCACAACTGTTGTTGTTGGTGGTGATTTATTAGCTTTATATACCACCCTTAAACAAAAGATTTCAGGGCAGTTCAGAAGAGAAAACTGCAAGATAAAAACACAAAAAAGTAATTAAAACAAACACAACAAAACAATAGCCCTCTCCCCTCCCATAAGCACATTTAAACGGCTGTAGGATATTAATTAGCCAAACGCCTGGTTGAAGAGGAATGTTTTTGCCTGGCGCCTAAATATATATAAAGAAGGCACCTCCCTGGGGAGAGCAGTCCACAAATGGGGAGCCAGTGCAGAAAAGGTGCATTCTTGTGTTTCCACCCTCTGGACCTCACATGGAGGAGGCACACAAAGAAGGGCCTCAGGTGACGAATGCAGAGTCTGAGTTGGTTTATATGGGGAGACGTAGTGCTTGAGGTATTGCAGGTGAAACGGGGAGAATGGAATGGAGTATTCAGGAAAACCAGGTATGCCTGGTTGGCTGGAACCCTGAATATGAAAGCTCCACACTATAACAGTTTGTTACAGGTCTCACTTGTATAATAATAATAATGATAATGATAATGATAATAATAATAATAATAATAATAATAATAATAATAATAATAATGTGCAAAAATGCTAATCAAAATATAGAACACCTAAAATAACCCAACCACCCTACAGTACATTACAAATGAGTAAAGAAGCTCTAGAATCTAAGAGTCCTACTGACTTCAATTAAGCTTATACTCCCTTGTAAATGCACACAAGATTGAAGCCTGAATCTCCGCAACTGTTTTCAACAACCTCTGACATCAGGAGGAAGGTGGAGCCAAGAGTTTATCTTGTTCATTTGCTGTCACAATCATATCAGTTACAAATATCTTTCAGCTCAGTTCTTTAAAAAAATATTTTAGGACATGCACAGCTCAGATTGTGGACAGTGCTCAAAAAGGGATTGTGTCATTTTAAGCCTGAAGCAGGACATGAATTTAAAAACAGCACTGCCAGATGCTCACTCGGATGGATTCCTAAAGAGGTTCACGGCAGAAAGAAGTCTAGCAGGTCTGCTGCTCTCTTCACCACCAGCCTCAGTTCTGGTTGCTTTAGGAAATAATCTTTCCACTATGCCTGTAGTGGATAAAAGACAAGCTGGGCTGGAGAGAGACCACTGTAGCATAAATAGCTGGAGGCAGAAAGGGCTCCTGCTTTTTCTCCAGGAAAACTAAAACCTGAAATTTGTATTTTTTAAAAATGCTGCTTGCATGTAGGAAAAATGTCCAGCATCACAAATCTAAACATTGTTCTTTTTGTCCTATTTAGAAACTGTTGTGTGTGCTACATCTTCCAAACATATCCAATTGTGGGGGGAATCACTGGGCTTCTCCCCTCCTTCAAAGGAGATTTTCTCCACGTAGAAACATGGCACATGCGAAGTACTAAGGACTGCTGACTTCTTAAAAGCAGGCTTCTCCAACCTGGAGCTTTCTGGTCATGTGGCCAGCTCCTGGTGCAGCAGGACACTGTGACGAGTGCCAGAGAGCACGGAAATGCTGTTTACCTTCCTGCCACAGTGGTACCAATTTATCTACTCGCAATGGTGTGCTTTTGAACTGCTAGGTTGAACTGCTGACCTTGAGATCGGCAAGCCCAAGAGGCTTGGTGGTTTAGACCACAGCACCGCTCACTCCCTTACCAACCAACTAGGGTGCCTATAAAAGAGGATTTGGCAAATTAATGGAGGAGAAGACTATTAATGGCTACTAACCACCATAGCTCTGCCCAGCCTCCACAGTCAGAGGCAGTAATGCTTCTGAATACCAGTTGGTAGAAATGGCAGGAGGAGAGACACAGATTTTATCAAGGCTATTCAGTTAACTTTGTGAATATGGCTAGAAGCTTCTTGCTGGTTTCCCCCAGACACTTGGATGCTGGACTAGAGGAGCCAGTGGCCTGAACCATCAGGCTCTTTTCATGTTCTTAGAGCTCTCTACTTCAAAGCACCTTCGGAACTCTCTGCTGAAACGCAACCCCCATCTTTGCCTTGTAACACTAATGCAGGGGCAGGAGATGTTTGCAAAGAAGCATTGACAGATGGGTAGAGAGTACATAAGTCTTTCTTTATCCATAACTATTCTCTGAAGGGGATGACAGAGGACGAGATGGTTGGACAGTGTTCTCGAAGCTGCCAACATGAGTCTGACCAAACTGCGGGAGGCAGTGGAAGACAGGAGGGCCTGGCGTGCTCTGGTCCATGGGGTCACAAAGAGTCGGACACAACTAAACAACTAAACAACAACAATAATTCTCTGAAACCCCTCCCTTTCCCAACTGTATTTCCCCATTTTCTGCCAGTCAGCTCTCAGACCAGAAAGAGCAGCCCAGCTCTGAAGGAAAAGTCGCTTAGGGGAGGGGATGTGTAGGAATATTATTCGTAGGAGAGGGCGGTTAAGCAATTTCTGCCCCCAAATCTCCCCTGCCTCCTCATCGCTGTTAAGTGCCAAACAATGCTTGGGTTGTGTGTGCTGAGTCAACACACAGTTCTGTCCCCTCAGTTGTGAATCGCTGGCCGAGCAACGTACGGAATGGCACAGAATTGTTATTTCAAAGAATGGATAAACACAGCACTCACAAGAGAGAGACAAAAGAACAAGCACCTCCAAAGGGGGAAAGAAAGGTTCTGTTGATTTCTGCAACAAATTAGATGTACATATTGAGGGTTGTATCCAGTTGTGTCCCTCCACATATTGAGGGTTGTATCCAGTTGTGTCCCTCTTTGCTTCCATGAACAGAAAGGAGGAGGAGGCAATCTTTGCAAATTCCCCCTTTCCCCTACCTCCAGATGCCTCCCACCCTCTGAAGTAATGAAGTAACACACACGCCCTTTCATTCATGGACTCCTCCACTGGATCCAAGAGGCTTCCATCAGTGGAGGAGTACAGCTGGATATAACTTTGAAAAACTAGACTTGACTGATTTTATCATAATTGATTGACAGTGTGTATACCCCCATGGTATTTACACTTTCTCTGGCTTTGTGTTTCTCTTTCTTCCTGAAACGTTTTTTATAAATAGAAATATGCAAACTTAAGGATCACTGGACATGGATTTGTTACCCTTTCACACTCTTTCCATCACCTATTTCCTATTTGCAATCAAGGCTGTATAAGGGAGGATATTCGCTGCCCATTCAGCACCTGCTTCTGGCTGAAATTGGGGGGTTCTAATCCTTTTAATTTATTGTAAGGGTCTAAAACAAAAGGATAGGCGTGCCTGGCGTGCTCTGGTCCATGGGGTCACGAAGAGTCGGACACGACTGAACAACAACAAAACAAAAAGGGTGGTTGTGATTCCAGGGTCAAAACTACACATTACGCAGGAGAACCATGACTGGATTTTCTAACTTGTTTGGTTCGTGAAACACTTGCCACTGGGTTTTTGTTTCCTAGGGTGGGCGAAGAAGAGATTTCCTCAAACTGCTATTTGCCAAGGTGCTGTTGACTATGGGTTTCTGGACTGCAATCTGGGACGATGCTTGTGATTGGAAGATACATGGGGGAAGGAAGACATTTAGATACCCCTTGCCTCCCCCACCCAACTGCTCCAAGAACAGCGGCAGCCCCCAACAGAAGGATTTCAATAGAAAACAAACGCCAGGAGATCCAGTTGCCCCAATTTTGCCACCACCCTGCAGCTCTGCCACATCACACAAGCCACTACACTCACACATATGGCAGCCACAGGTATTTATAAAGCAGGCGAGTGACAGAAGACTATAGTTATTTGCACATCCTCCCCACTGCAACAGCATTTAAGAACAGTAATCTCACTCCAATGTACTCCACATCCTTACTTTGCCAGGTGTCTTGCTTCACATTTGCCTTCATGTAAAACATCCCAAATGCTGGGCAGACCTAATCAGAATTTTATTGACACACAGGGGCAGGGCTGGGAAGATCAATTTATTTGTCTGCTTGATGAGAGGTGTATACTAGCCGCTTTCCACATCATGACAGCAGGAGCCAATTGTTAAGTGTAAAAGATGAAGTGGTTGTCTTTCCCTCAGCGTGACCCTGTGGCACTCTTTGCAGAATAGACTCTCCAGGGAAGAAAGAGCACCTGGAAGCAAGCTGACTAGTCCTCATGAATTCCCAACAGGAAACTTCCTTCATGGAACTGTTTCATTCTTCTTAAAAGGAGGGGGGGAGGTACAGAAATGTGTTGATTTATATATTTGTTCAAAACATTTATATCCTGCCTTTCCAATACCAAGCCTTCAAGGTGGCTTACAAAATCAATAAAAACCATTTCACAATATAATCCACATAAAAAGATCCAATTAAATGTTGCAGCGGCAATAGAGTAGGATACTGTCATAATGTCATTCAATAAATGTTCAGGAAAAGAAAACAGCTTTATCATGACACCTAGAAGGCAGAAGAGGAGGTGCTGAGTTACTATTTCTAGAAAGGTTATTCCGTGATCATGGAGCCATCAGAGAATGCCTTAGCCTAAGTCGCCAGTCAACTAGCCTTTGCAGGTAGGAGCACCAACAATCTCAGTGAACAGGAAAGTTGGTATTAGAAAAGGCACTCTGATTTGCAGCTGGAAAGCAGGGTTTGAAAGTTGAGGTTCAGTTTACAAGTGGGTCCCATAAGAATGAGTAAATTTTCCTCAGATCACAAAGTGGGTCTTACTTCAAAACATTTGAGGAGCCCTGGTTGAACCAGCTTCCAGGTGAGCAGATTTAGTTAAACAGATACCCTTCTGAACATACAAGGTGTGACCGGAAAGTTCGAGAAATATTCGAACATACAATCGGCATTGGAAACCCACAAAATGCTCACAATTGTGTACGGAGATGAAGCTGTAACTCGAAAGACAGTGTATGGTTTAAAGCATTTCCATTAAGGGCGGCAAACCATCAAAGACAACCTTCGGTCTGGCAGAGCGCTGATGAGCAAAACAGCACTAACGTTGACAGAGTTCGCGAGTTATTGATGTGAGATTGGCGTTCGTCTGTCCGAATGATGGCAAAAGAATTGCATATTCCGCATGAAATCATTACTGAGGTTAATGAGTTGTCCCACCCTCCGTATTCTCCTGATCTGGCCCACCAGATTTATTTCTTTTTCCAAAACTGAAATCTGCACTGAAAGGGCACAGATTTTCCAACATTTCACAGGTCCAAGCTGCTGTGACAAGGGAACTGAAAGCAGTACAAAAAGAGGACTTCTCCAGATGTTTCCAACAGTTCTACGAATGTTGTCAATGGTGCATTGTATCAGAGGGGGCCTACTTTGAAGGCCTGTAAGGTATGTATGTTCGGATATTTCTCACTGTTCGATTTCTGTGACCATTCACTGAACTTGCCGGTCACACCTTGTATTTATGTGTTTGTGTGTAAGAACATGAGGTGGAGTTCAACAAATGTTAAATTTTGCTTGCCAAACAATCCTTCCTCTCCTCCTCCATGCTCTGTCCTGGAGGGTTCTCCCAAACCTGCGGAGCCAATTCTGGAGATGCAGAGGCAACCCAGAGGGAGGAGGAGATGGGAAGTCCCACTGCACAAGTGTAAGTACTTGTCCAATGGAGCTTCCGCTGATGGAACGGTAGGAATCCAACCAATGGACGTTTGTCCAGCAGGAAGTGGAATGAGGCCCATCAACATATTTTATATAAATATTCCAAAGCTGAATGTGAATCTCCCTGTCAAAGGCTGTAAAGGAATATATCTCAAACTGTTTTGCAGATTTTGTATTTCTTCTGAGACAATTTGTTGGCTCCAGATCTGAAGCAAGACACTGCCGATGCTTCTCTCTGTGCTGTGTACTATCTTTAAGACTTGCTGTAAATGCCCTATCGGTTCAGCATTGCTCAGTCCCGACCCAGTGCTGAATTAGATTTATTAGATTAGATTTATTTATTGTCATTGTCCGTATATACACAGTATACACAACAACGAAAATCAAACACCCAAAGACCAGATTTACCATACACATTTGCACATATCTCCAACACTCTCATCCTTATTAAAACATAATCTATTAAAACATAACATAATCCAGAGTATAACATAACCTATTAAAAGCATAGCATAACCTAAAAGCCTGTCTCATTCCTTACTACTCACTGCTTACTATTACTTACTACTGACCCTGAGATCATTATTAAGTGCAATCAAAGCTCTTGGATAGAAAACTATTCAGAAGGCGTGTGGTTCGAGTTTTCATTATCCTGTATCTTCTGCCCGAAGGCAACAGTTCAAAAGGTTGTGAGCAGGATGGGTGGGATCTCTCAGGATGTTGTGTGACTTCTTCAAACAGCGAGATGTGAAGATCTCGTCCAGGGTTGGTAGTTGGAGCCCAATAACATTCTGGGCAATTTTAATTATTCTCTGTAAAGCTTTTTTATCCGTTACAGAGCTGCTCCCATACCACGATAGTATACTATAGGTTAAGACACTCTCAATGGTACTGTGATAATAGGACAGGAGTAGGTGCTGAGATAGATTCAATCCCTGAGCATTCTCAGGAAATACAACCTCCCCTGCACCTTCCTCACAGCCATATAATATTACAGTCCATGAGAGGTCCTCGGAGATGTAAATGCCAGGTATTTAAAACTGCCAACCCTCTCCACCTCCTCGCCATTTATGTGCAATGGTAACAATACACTTTTCTTTCTTCTAAAGTCAATTATAAGTTCTTTGGTTTTTTTTGGTGTTAAGCATAAGATTATTTTCTTTACACCATTGAATTAACCCCTGTACTTCTTTCCTATAAGCAGACTCATCATTCTCGCTAATGAGCCCCACCACTGTTGTATCATCCGCAAATTTGATGATTGTGTTGGAATTATACAGTGGGGTGCAATCAATGTGTACAGGAATAAAGAAAGGGGCTTAACACACATCCTGAGAGCTCCTGTGCTTAATACTAGGGTGGAAGAATAGTAAGATCCCATTCTCACTGTCTGCGGCCTATCAGTCAGGAAATTCCTTACCCACAAACAGATCTTCTGATGTATACCCAGATGGTCATTAAAAAAAAAATATCTGACTTGATCCATTAGTTCTAAAGATATTAGCTCTTTGCAGCCCATGACAGAAGCTTGTGGCTGTTTTGTGGTACCTCTTAAGTAAATATATCACGGACCTGGAGTTTATGGCAAAGGAATTTCAAGAGCTGTCTGGCCACCCATGTAGTCTGCAGTAGCGGAATAAAATAAATAAAAAGCCAGTGCTGGAGGCTAAGTCAGAGTCAGACACCTTGACAATTCACAATGATTAAGATCCCGGCCATCTCGTCATTTTAGCAGGAGCAAAATAAGAGTTCTGGTTTTCGGGAAGGGGGGAGGATTGTTGACAATGAATGCATTTCTGATTATAAGCAACAGCAGCAGGAGGAAGTATAGGGCATAAGAAATGTTTTTCCATCCCTTTGAAGGAGACAGCGATTAGAAGGAGGCAATTTCAGTGGAAGGAGGCAATTTCAGAAAGCTATAGACATTTGAATAATGGCTTTCTTTTGGGATTTTTTTTTTTTTAAGAAAGGCTACCCCTCCCCTTCCCTCAGAGAAAGTGCACCGAAGGAAGTGATGCGCAAACATGCACATACCCATTAATCACTGTGGCAAATCTACTAGCGGGAGCCGCACATTTGCAAAGAGGGGAATGTAGTCATTTTATAAATATTTAAAGAGTAAGGATGCAAGAACTTCTTTGGCTCAGTCATGTTCTTAAGAAAAGTAATTATTTACGCTGAAGCTTATGCTGTGCCAAGCAAACACATGTGCACCTGGTCAGAGCGCCGTATCTCCAAGCTTTGGCAGCAGCAATTCCGCATTCCCTGCATTACCCGCTCAAGAAACACACTGCTTTAAAATTCTAAAACGCGATACAATATTTAAGAGGTGGACCAACACAAATCTGTATTATTCAGAAGTGAGTCCCACCCATTCCACATTTCTTACTCCATGTAACTGTCCGACCCCATGCTCATTTACTTGGGAGCAAGCTTCATTGTACCTAATTTACTTACATTGGAGTAAACATGCACAGGTCAAAGCGGAGGTGAAAATGATGGGAATAGAGGAAAGTGAGGAAATAGAAAAGAAAGGTGAGGGGGGATATTTTCAGAGGAACAAAAGAAAGAAGCGATTATTTAATTCTCAGCTGTAAATTAAAAGGCTTTAGAATGCTTTGTGAAGCAGGCAGAGTGCTATGGATTGTTAGCCAACGTTTGGTGGCTTAGCCCTATTAGTGGGGATTTTGCAGAATTACTGAAATTGGAGACAGAAGAGAACTATTAAGCGGCCTGCGGCTCCCATCCCCTCTTCCCCACTGCTATTTTTCTAATGTGTTGTCCCTTTTACTTTTCTATTACCCACAAGAGAACGATGCCACATCTTTCCAGGAGACTAAACTCGCAATCTAATTTATTGCAGAGATTTGGACTTCAGCTTTCAGAATGAAAGTAAGCAATTGCATTTTATTCCACCTCGTTATTTCCTACTTGGTACTTTCTGACAGTCTCTCATTACTTGGCATTTAACACTCTAGATACTTCTGGAATAGAATTGTCATAAACTGGAATGGGCATCCCTTGGTCAAACTAAAACAATCTTATTTCCATAAAATTTTATCAGCCATCAACCCCGCCATCTGGATCATTCTTCTTTCAGGGCTTTCTAATTCATCTAATTCATCCCTCATGTTTTGCCATTCAGAAACCTGTACATTCAGAAACCATGTACCGTTAGCTATGTAGCTGTGCCTTTAAGTTCAGAGTTTTTAAATAAAATTGCCAGTGTGGGGGGCCCTGATCAAGACCATTCTAAGGGGCAGATTAAAGCCCCGCCTCAGGATCCCAATTCACATCAGAGGCCCTACACTGGCAATTTGTGTAAAAAAAAAAAAACCAATCCAAATACTGTACTTAAAGGAACAAATATGTAACTAAGCAAGTGTGTAGTTTTGGCCTGGTGCCTGAGGACAAAATGGCGCAGTTCACAAGTAACACTAAGCTAAAACAAGGCTTAGCACAAATAACAAGTGGGTTTTCAGAGGGAAGGTCTAAGTTCCCTGAAACATGCCAGTTCCACTGTGCTCCTCTCTCCCAGTTCCTGCTGCAGCCACACCACACAACTCTACACAATGGTTTGCTTGTCCAAATCTGGGCTCGTGGTTCATCTCCCTTGGGTTACAGCTTATGGTTTGTCTGGAGTGCAAACAACCACAAATTTGAGTTTGGACATAATGCCAAGCCAGACCATGGCTTCGTTAATACAGCAGCAACCGCGGCAGCACAGGAATGCAGCAGCTGTGATCTATACAGTAGTGCCTCGCAAGATGAAATTAATTCGTTCTGCAAGTGCTGTCGTATAGCGAATTTTTCGTCTTGCGAAGCACCAACGGGGGAATAGCGGTTTGACGTGGTGGGGGAAATCGCGGAAATTTTTCGTCTTGCGAGGCAAGCCCATAGGAAAATTCGTCTTGCGAGGACAGCCTTTCGCTAGCAGAATGCCTTTCATTCTAGCGAGTTTTTCGGTCTAGCAAGGCATTCGTCTAGCGAGGTACCACTGTATTCACACATTTGCTCATTCATGCTAAGCCATGGTTGCTTAGAGCTAAACCATGCTTGATGTACAAATGGACTCAGTGGCTTTCCAGAGGTTTGCCTAACATAGGATAAGACTACAACCTTCAACCACAATACATGGCATGGCATTTTTATGTGCAGTCCAGTCAGACTGGGTCAAATCTTTTAGTGATGCTGCCTTCTGCAAAATGTAATCTCAGAGCAGGTGTGGGGAGCCTTTGACCTTCCAGACGTTTCTGGATTACAACTCCCATCTGTCCCAGCAGGCATGGCCAATGATGGTGGGAGTTACAGAATCACAGAATTGTAGAACTGGAAGGGACCACAGGGGTCACCTAGTCCAAGCCCCTGCAGTGCAGGAATCTTTGGCCCAATGTGGGGCTTGAACCCACAGCCTGAGAGAGTCTGGAGGGCCACAAGTTCCCCACACCTGCCTTAGAGGGCAATCAGTAGTTGTAGTCATGCGGCCAATCTGTATAAATATGATGAGCTGCCCAAATAAAAGAGCATCAAAAATTGAGAGGGAAGATGCGAGAGTCACAGTACTTCCCAACTTGTAACCCAAAACACCTTTTGCTCCCTGGGCTTACATTCCCTCCAACATTTCTCCAATGAAAATAGTGACATCCAATTCCATAATGATAATTTTACTATTTATACCCCACATATCTTATTGAGTTACTCAAGACCAGGGGTAGGCAACCTAAGGTCCGTGGGCCAGATGCAGCCCAATTGCCTCCTAAATCCAGCCACAGATGGTCCGGGAATCAGCGTGTTTTTACATGAGTAGAATGTGTGCTTTTATTTAAAATGCATCTCTGGGTTATTTGTGAGGCATAGGAATTTGTTCATTTCCCCAAAAAAAATATCGGTCTGGCTCCCACCACGGTCTGAGGGACGGAGGACTGGCCCATGGCTGAAAAAGGTTGCTGATCCCTGCTCCAGACATTCTGGGCAGCTTCCACACATATATAAAAACATAATGGCCTTTAAACAATTTTAAAAAAACTTCCCTATACAGGATTGCCTTCCAACTGCTTGGGGGGTCAGATAACTCCATTTGTTGTTGTTCAGTCGTGTCCGACTCTTCGTGACCCCATGGACCAGAGCATGCCAGGCACCCCTATCCTCCACTGCCTCCCGCAGTTTTGGCCCAAACTCTACCAGTCGCTTCGAGAACACTGTCCAACCATCTCATCCTCTGTCGTCCCCTTCTCCTTGTGCCCTCCATCTTTCCCAACATCAGGGTCTTTTCCAGGGAGTGCTTCTCTTCTCATGAGGTGGCCAAAGTACTGGAGCCTCAACTTCAGGATCTGCCCTTCCAGTGAGCTCTCAAGCTGATTTCTTTAAGGATGGATATGTTTGATCTTTTTGCAGTCCATGGGACTCTCAAGAGTCTCCTCCAGCACCATAAAAAAGCATCAATTCTTCAGCCTTCTTTATGGTCCAGCTCTCACTTCCATACATTACTACTGGGAAAACCATAGCTTTAACTATACGGACCTTTGTCGGCAAGGTGATGTCTCTGCTTTTTAAGATGCTGTGGGTTTCTCGTTGCTTTCCTCCCAAGAAGCAGGCGTCTTTTAATTTCATGACTGCTGTCACCATCTGCAGTGATCATGGAGCCCAAGATAACTCCATACCCTCCAACATTTCTTTGATGAAAATAGGGACATCCTAAGGAAAAGGGACATTCCGGGATCAAATCAGAAACCGGGGCAGCTTCTCTAAATCAGGGAGTCCTTGGGAAATAGGGACACTTGGGGGGGGGGGTCTGGGCTTATAATATCCAACAACTGCTACTACCAGCTTGAAAACCACTGGCAATCTAGGATCCTCCTAACGCTTTAGAGAAGTCCGAGTTACACCATGCTACAGAACTGCCTCAAGAAGACCAGGCCTCATAAATGTTCTTGCCAGCGGCATTTCACATGGAGTAATATATATGAGCTGAAGTCCATAGAAAGGCTGCGTTAATGGGTGGAGCTCATTAATAAGCACAGGTGTTCTGAGAGTGCAGCAAACAGAACAGCCAAGCCCTGACTAGAAACTCTTACAGAACTGGGCAGCCCTTCATCCGACTGAGGGAACATGGGAACATACAAGGGCAGGGCAGATCAGCGATGGGCAGTTGAAAAAGACACAGATCCTAATTTAGAGGCAGGAGCAGGAATTTGTTTATCTGACTTTAGTTCACCAGTGTCACATCCTCATTCCATTTCCGTCACAATTACCACAGACATTTTGTAACTTCCACTAAACCCATACAGAACTTGCATATCCAGCATTCGAGATTTTCTCTATAGCCGGTATGTTTACCTAGTTTAATGTTGTTTCCTTCCTCTCCTTACGTAAAATATCCCTCACCCTGCATATTGCTTCCACAGCTTCACCGAAGCTTGCAGCACCCACATTATTATCTTCAAGATTAATTAATTGAATCTTTCCCTCTTTTAGCTAGTTAATGGTGGATAGGAAGTCTTGGCTTGGGCCAGCCTTTGCGGCTCCTTGGCAACCCTTTTTTCAACCCTGTTGCAACGCAGCCCTTTAGCCAATGTTTAGACGCTCAAAACATGCATCTATATGAGGCAATTAGAAATAATATCTCAGGTAAGCTTTTGTGGCACATGGTAACAGATACTCTCTCTAAACACCACTTCATCACAGTCGCTGAACTTCTCCGACACACTCATTTTGCAATTAAGTTTTCTTTAGTGATTGAGTAGTTCATCTAGCATGATTAATTTCTTATGAGCCCAAGCTGCTTACGCTCATGGCTTTTATTATTAGATGCTTATGGATTTCTTTCTTAATATTGGTTCCCATTATTTAACTGAAGTCAGATTAACCATGCACGACTAGCAAAAAAGAGATTGCACGAGACAAAATATTAAGTTCGGCAGCCACGTAAAATTAAGAGTTGCCACCCCACCTAGACAGCCCTCCCTTGCTCTCCCTCATACATTAATTTATTTAAATACAAGCTCATTTAAGTTGTTGCAATACCTTAGCTTGGCAACTGATAATGGAAGGTGGGAAATGGACAAGCTTTTTAAAGAAAAGTGTCAGGCAATTAATATTGGTCAGGGGACTGCATATTTTGTAAAGTAGGAAGGGCAAATATTCTACTACCCATTTGTTTAACCAACCCATGCCCTTTTGGGTCTACAGTCTTATCAAAGGATGCTGGGGAAACCTACGGTTGCCATATTTCAAACAGTGAAAATCTGGAAAAGTTGTTGAGCATTTTTTATTTCATTTTTGCCCAAAGTTGTTGAGCTTTTTTGGTCACAATCTTGAAATAATGCCAACATAAGACTGCATACGTCCAGATTTTCCTGGACATTTTTCCCAATTCCCACCCGGACACTGCTGCCGACTACAGTATTCCGGATATGTCTGGGAAGATCTGGACGTATGGCAACCCTAGAAACCTTACAAGTCTTTTATGTTCCCATGCAATCACTATTCTAGTTGTTGGCATCCATCTGTCTCAAGAGACAATGGAGTGTGCCTCCAGGGTTGAAGTCAAACTGCTGGAGAATCACAGCACCTGCTGTGGATGCTGCCTTCCACGTTGTTGTTTTCTGCATTAGCATCACTGAAGTTACCTCCTTAGGGTGCAAGCCTGGCCAGTGTGTCTGGAGGTCCTGGGCTGCCCAGACGACAAGACCCTCCTCGCAGCCTTGCTGATGTGGTCCAAAGGTTTGGCACCAGCTTGGCTGCAGGAAATGCCAGAAGGAGCTCCTGCAACTGCAGATTTGTATAGGATTTACTCCTTGGCCTTGTCTTCTCCCAAAAATATTCCACAAGGCAGCAGAACTTTAGCACCAGAGTTCTTCTTAGATTTGCTACCTTCTCAGGTGGGGGGGCATCTACCCCTCACTTCCCTCTCCAGCACATGCAGAAACTGCCTCCTTATCTGTTGGACAGGACCACGAGGGTCATCTAGTCCAACCTCCTGCAATGCAGGAATCTTTTGCCCAACAGGCGCTTCAACCCACAACCCTGAGATTAAGAGTCTCATGCTGTGCTGACTGAGCTATAGGATGTGTAAGTGGTCACCTTTGAGCAGAGCAGTATGCTTCTACCACATCATTCAAATTAAACAGCCATATTTCCGGGGATGACAATTTGGATTAAAATAGCCATGTGAATGGTATTTGGATTTCTTTTACACGTGTTAGGAACAGAAAGCCATTTATGCAGCCCAATCCTATGCGTAGTTCAAGTAGACCCTTCTGAATTCAATGGTAGTTATCTCCAAATTATATTGGCAAAGGGCTGCAGTTAGCAAGACTTGTGAAATCTACAGTAGACTTATGCAGAATTATATAGCTACAGAAGGAGAACCCTGAAGGGATTGCTGTGTGTGCTGACCAAAAAGGTATTTTGCTGGGAAGTAATGGAGCAAGGGTACTGGGATGCTTGCTGCTTATGCATTTACCTGGTGCCCTGCACCTCTGAATTGTTTGGTGAGGAGCAGAAGGTTACACCATGCCCTCCAGTGGGTACAAAAGTACAGTGCATCCAAGGGGTGAGTCTACATACCTATCTGAAAGCAAATCCCAGCACTGCCAGAAGGAACAAGTCGTATTTTTAGCAGGGATGCTAGTAGGGTCACTGCTCATGCTGCATTCACCCACAAAACCAGTTTTCATGCAATAGGCTGTGTGCACTGGATGTCACCAGGAGGGCAACATCTGTCAGGATGGGTTTGGGAAGATGGATTGCATAAGGGAAAAGAAGGAGAGCAGACGAAAGGAGGAAAAGTAGCAATCCTGAAATGCCCAGTAAAGTTAGACACGAGGGCCATAGTGGGATACATCTTACAGATGGAATAATTTACCAGAAATGAAGAGATGGGGTGCATTAGAATTTGGCTATCTATTTAGCACCAATGTTTTTTGTTTGCTTCCCATTTTACCTCGCCTCGTGAGCTAGCAAACAAGAATTACTTTGCCGTCTCCACTGCATCTTCTTTATGGTGTCCAGTGGGGATTTTACTACATGCTGGCCCAAAGGAGGTTTGGAACTCACAGTGGTACATTGTGATTGTTTGCAAAGCATTTCAAGGATAGTCGTTTTCATCCGTCGGGACCTTAGCTCTTCTGTTACAGCAGACAGATATCTCAAGAGGCACTGGTCCTCTTTTGTTGGGTGAGTTTCAGCTGGTACAGCTCAAGGATGTGAATAAGGTGCTTGTATAAATTCTACTTGTAGTCTTGATCCTTTCCCTTATGGCTGATAAAATTGAGTGCCAGGGGGGTCTCCATATGAGAGCGGGCAGTCCCTGGCTGCCTGAAGGAGGCAGCATTAAGATCATTCCTTAAGAAATTCTCCCTGGACCAGGAAGATCTGGATAACTGTTGCCTGGTCACTAATGTCCCCTTCCTGGGCTTGGTTCTTGAGCAGGTTGTTGACCAGATCTATGTTCTCTTGGATGAGACTGATTATCTAGATCCATTTCAAACAAGGTTTAGGTCTGATTTTGGCATGGAAACCACCTTGACTGCCATGTATGATGACCTTCATCAGGAAAGAAAAAGCAGGGAGTGTGACCCTGTCGATTCTCCTTAATCTCTTGGAGGCTTTTGATACCATTAACTTGGTATCCTTCTGGAGCAGCTGCCTGAGTTGGGAGTAGATGGTCACTTTGTGGTGGTGTCAGTCCTACTTGGATAGCCATCTTCAGAAGCTGGTGCTTAGGAGGTGCTGTTTAGCTTCATCCAAAGCGGGGTGCTACAGGGTCAATTTTATGTCCCACGCTATCTAACATCTACATGGAACTGCTGAGTGGGGTCATCCTGAGTTTTGGAATTTACTGTCATCAATATGCTGTTGGTATGCAGTTCTATTTCTGGCTGGAGGATGTACTTAACTAATGCCAGGTTCTGGTAATGGACTAGATGAGAACCAATACACTGAAGCTTAATCCAGATAGACTGATGCACTTAGTGGTTCCTCAAACTGTATGGTGCAACTTGTTCTGGATGGGTTTGCACTCTCCCTGAAGGAGTAGGTGCATAGCTTGGGGATACCTCTGGGTCTACTGCTCTCACAAGTTGCCTCATTGTGCAGAGTGCCTTCCATCAGCTTCAGCTGGTGGCTCAGATGCAACCCTATCAGGATGATACTGCACCTTGGCTTTAGTTCCTTGAGAATACCTGTAGATTCATGTAGGCCTCTGTGCACACACCATCTGGTCACGCTAATAATACACTCCTCCATGAACCAGTTTACATATGCATGCTCATCCATGATGACTGTATTATTTATCTATCTACCGGTATCTATCTATCTATCTATCTATCTATCTATCTATCTCTATCTATTTTCCGGCCCTTCTCCTAGCAGGGACTCAAGGCAACTTACAGATAAAACAAGAATTTCATGACCAGCTTGCATGAATGCACCATCATGTATCCAACCACACACACAGAAGTTACGTATCACCAATCAGCTTCATCTCAAGCAAGATGCTTTTCAGTGGAGTTTCAAATACTCGGCTTTGCGTACTGAGGGATGATGTGATAAGCAATCAAGTGATCAGCACGTGCACCAACCCTGCATGCCTCCGAGTGGGTTCAGGCAGAGGTAAATGGGGTGCCAGAATCTAGCTCAGCACAATTCTCACTCCGGCTTAATCCAGCCACCCCTGAAATCCAACCCCTCACCTTCTGATCCAGTCTGCCCACTCACGTAACCCCTGGCACAGATTCTGCTTCCCTCATTCCGAGCTCCTTGTTCATCATTTAGCTTTGTCCTCTGGCTTCTGACCAAGAGCTGCTTTTCTGACCAGAACATTGGCTTGCCCTTAGAGGATCTGCGGCCTCCAGCACTTTGGCTCTGACAAGGTTTCGAGCCTGACCTGGTGACCTGATCCCTGGCAGGCAGAATTGGAAGGGAAAGATGCAGCATAGTGATGCATCCTTCTTTATTCATACAACTCTGGAAATGGCTTGATTCTGCTTTTGGGAACAGATCTACTGGAGTCATGCAAAGAGGAATGCATGTGCTAACGATGATCAAGACCACAAGATGGATGGTGCCCTTCAGAAACGGTTGATGGAACAAAGTAAAGTACATCACAAGGCTACCTGCTGTTATTTTATTAATTATCTTTCAACTGTGAAACCTACACAGAATGAAAACGTTGTGCTTTCCTGACTATATTATCTATTGTTCCTGAGCGTGTATCTCCTCTTCTTCTGTGCCTTCTCTTCACTGTCACTCAAACTCTCTTCCCAAATGCTTCTGACACACAGTAATCACGGCAAACTGCTTGAATCTTTTAACAAGATCCCAATATGTAATTTCCTCAGATTGGGAGGACACTGCATGTGTTAGGCTATGTAAATGTGCCTGTTTGCTGGAGACAGTTTTGCCCACAAAGAAGGGGTGTGTGTCTTGACTGATTCAGAGTCGTTTTGTGATCGCTCACACATAAATTGATGGACACAAGCTGTTCGTAAAGGCATCTCCTGCCGGGCTATGCACAGGTAACTGTTTCTTCTTCTCTAAAAATGAACTACTGCTACCACAAGGCTACCAAAGGACCACCTTTCTCAGAGGGGAGGAAGGAGAAGACAGAACAGCCTATTGAGCTGCCCATCTATCTAACCCCTCACATTCCAGCTGAGGTAGCTTCTCTTTCCCCAAACTGCTACAACAAGGCTACCTAGGGACCATCTTGTTCATAGGGGATGAGAGATCTAGCTTGCAAAATGTGTTCCTTTCTCCCTATCAGGCCATTTAGGATACAGTGTTAACTGTGCTTCTTGTCTTAATATTGCTGCATGTCAGACCAGTCTCTGAGCTCTGGAGATTCCAGGGGCTCCAGAAGCTTACCAGGGTTCATGTTTCCTTGGATGGTACAGCAGAGACAGTGGTAGCTTCATGATTTATGGCTTATTTACGCATTATGCAACCTGAGCCTACAATGGAGGGGTTCACAGCATTAACACCCCAAAAGGGTCTTGGATAGCTGCAGCCATGGGTTCAAACAGACATCAAACATTGCTCTCCGATTCTTTCTCCAGCTAGCTGCTTTACCTCTAGGTCATATCACTGCAAACTCTAAATTCAGGCTTTGTCCTTCTAACTATCTCTGAGTTGAGGGAGGGGTCTTGCCCATTTGTCATATCACACAGAGCCCCCTCCTTTGTATTTTCTAAAACAAAACAGGAGCTGAAACAAAGCCATCCTTCAAATTTTACAATTCTCCAAATTTTACAATCATTCCAAGTAACGTGTATAAAAATGGATATGCTAGGTTTGAGAGCATGTAAAATTGCACATTAGTGAAAGTAACACCAAAAAATGTGTATTTTAGGGGAAATTTCTCTGCAAAAAATATGTATATTACACAAACTTGCATATAAACAATGGCAGAAAATGCTGGTGAGTTTTAATGGAAGTGTACAAGTGAAATAATACATCCTATAAGATCAATAATGATGGGTAGCTGGTCTGCCATTTTCATTCTTCCCATCAAGGAAGTCCCGGTGAATCCAATGCTATTTTATTTTTGTGTGTGTGCCTGAATTATTTGAAACTCTTGCCTTGCCTAGATGCTGAAACAGTGAGGGTCTAGCTCAGGGGTCAGCAAACTTTTTCAGCAGGGGGCTGGTCCACTGTCCCTCAGACCTTGTGGGGGACCGGACTATATTTTGAAAAAAAAAATATGAACAAATTTCTATGCCCCACAAATAACCCAGAGATGGCATTTAAATAAAAGGACACATTCTACTCATGTAAAAACACCAGGCAAGCCCCACAAATAACCCAGAGATGCATTTTAAAAAAAAGGACACATTATATCATGTAAAAACATGCTGAGAGCTGTCGGCAGTGGAATTTGCTACCAAGGAGTGTGGTGGAGTCTCCTTCTTGGAGGTCTTTAAGCAGAGGCTTGACAGCCATCTGTCAGGAATGCTTTGGTGGTGTTTCCTGCTTGGCAGGGGGTTGGACTGGATGGCCCTTGTGGTCTCTTCCAACTCTATGATTCTATGATTCCAGGACCGTCGCGGGCCGGATTTAGAAGTCGATTGGGCCACATCCGCCTTAGTTTGGGGACCCTGGTCTAGCTACTTGTGACACTTAACAGCATGCTTAGCAATCCTAACCATGCTGTTGGGCATTCTTATTTTAGATACCTCGTGGGAGGAAAATAGTCATCATCATTGCAGTCTATGGAGGAAAGATTTAGGCATTCCTTCGCTAGTGGAAATCTCAGAAAAATCACATCTTCCCCTGTGTAGCAATTAGCATTGGGGTGGGGGGAAATCCCACGGGTGCCAAAGCAAGAGCGAACAGGTGATGGATTGAACTAAATAGCTAGAAAAGTATGCACAGACCACCGTTTGGATACTCAGAGTCCCTATTTGCCTGGGTCATAGGCTGACAACAGCAATTGGATGCAGGCCCCATGGTAGAATCTGGTTGTCCTCGTTTTGCTTATAAGTATTGAATAGCAACTTCACAGAAAATTCTGAGATCAACAGGAATGTCAAGAGTGACAAATAATATTTGGACCATGACGAGCTGAAGGACAGCATAAACTGAATTTGTGCTGAACTAAATCTGGGGAGAATCAGATGAGACAAGGTATCTCAAAGGGATGGAGTGAAAGTTAAGGAAGGGTGATTTCTCTTCTCGGATAGGTCTCATTGTTTGGCAGCCATATCTCAGAGCCTTTCTGCACAATCAGTTTATTTACAATAAATGTGCATTTGATTTCATTTGGCGTGCCTTCCCTCAAGTTGTACTTCTGACGCAGCAGGATTACATTTTGGAGCACTTAAATTCACAGTATTTGCAGCTGAAAAAGTGGACCATTTCTCTCAAGTAGCCATTCATTGCAATTTTACTGCTGTGGGAAGGTGGCTGTACAAGGGTCAGGAATGTGAAGCAGATTTTTCTTATCACATAATTAATGGTATGTGACACAACTATCCTTCTTCCTCCTCCCCCCCCACCCGCTCTGCCCAAAAAAAAATATTGGGAGGATATACGTATTTCCCCCCAGGATGCAATTCCAACACATGATCATTAAGCCCCAGCAGACACCTCCCGCCCCATCCCTAAATCAGGGTGTGGAGCCCTCCAGAAGTTTGGACTACAACTCCCATAAGCCCTATGGATAATAGCCAGAGAAGATGGAAATTGTAGTCCAGGCTTCCTCAACCTTGGCCCTCCAGATGTTTTTGGCCTACAACCCCATGATCCCTAGCTAGCAGGACCAGTGGTCAGGGATGATGGGAATTGTAGTCTCAAAACATCTGGAGGGCCGAGGTTGAGGAAGCCTGTTGTAGTCTGAAGCATCCATAGGGCACCATATTGGCTACCTGTCTCAAAGTGATGCCCGACCATTTTGTAAACTTGTCTTGGGTTTTCCTTCCATACATTTAGTGTGGATATCTGAATGGTATCAAGAAGCAGGGCAAGACTACATAAATGATATTGAACTACATTTTGTAGGAATTCTGCCAAATGCTCTTTTGTGGATGAATGACAACAGCAACAACAAACAAAGTTAAGACAAGGGGCCAAGCAGCATCTTCCTGAGGTTATGGAACATGTGGGATAAACCCCAATTTTCCCCCACTGGCCTCTGAAATTTTATAAAAATTGGGCTATTAGTATGTTCACTAACGGCCAAAAAGACAGTATTAATAAATTTCTGATTGTAGCTTTAACACAGATGAAGGATAGATCAGAAATTCAAATTTAATATTATTCGAGTATTTTCAAACATGAGACTTTCTAAACTATTGGTTAAGATTGAATGTCAGTGAACTGAAGCAGTTAAAATGATTCAGAAAAACTAATTTGGGATATGTGCCATCTAGAATTTGATATTACCAAAGAAGAGAGCCAAATCAGTTATACCACACATGAAAAGGGAAATAATATTTAGAGAATCGTTTTTGATGGCATATGGAAATATAGTTGGCTAAATATCAACAAATACACAGCATCAATAACCTTAATAGATAATGCATTAAAATGTGGATAAATTGGTACCTAATCTTTATCAGGTTTATTTAGGATTTATAAAACCAAGTGTTCTAATACAGTGGTACCTCTGGTTAAGTATATAATTCGTTCTGGAGGTCCATTCTTAACCTGAAACTTTCTTAACCTGAAGCACCACTTTAGCTAATGGGGCCTCCGCTGCCGCTGCACCACCAGAGCACGATTTCTGTTCTTATGCTGAAGCAAAAGTCTAACCTGAAGCGTTATTTCTGGGTTAGTGGAGTATGTAACCTGAAGCATATGTAACCTGAGGTACCACTGTAATTGGAAATGTGGAATGGGCAGACCGACTTTTCCCACTGATGATGGACCTGCCCCGTGGCAAGGAATTATAGGCAGGAGATTTTACAGAATGTTCAAATGATTTTGAAATATAGACTATAGTTCGACTCTAAACTACTTTTATTGAATTATTTAAAGATGCTGTCTCACAGGTGAAAGAGAAATTATTGTTATTTATGATTGTGGTAGTGAGGACACTTGAAGGTATTGGAAAAATAATCAATCTCCTCTGCTGCAAGAAAGGTACATCAAAATGTGGAATTTCACCATACCCTATGGGTAAAGCAATTGTGGGGTACCAGGGATTTGAATGGATTTAATGGATTTGAACAAGAATAGGCTTCTTTTAAAAAGTATAACAGAAGCAAGGGAGCTAGCCTGCATTGGTAACCCTTGTCCTGTTTTCTAAGTTTTAGCTAAGTAGATAACACAGAGATACAGTAAGCATCTTTTCTAATGACAGACCTGTTCTTGGGAGTGTTCTTTATGGGTTTACAGCCTCATAAACATAACATTCTATTTATATTCTTTAATAATAAGGATGCTTCCCATTATTTTTAACATTGTGTATTTTGTAAATTAGTTTTGAAAAGGAAAGACTCCCAAATATTGCCTTCCATGTGACTGACATGCTTGTCTCCAGCATCCCATTTCATATACTTGTGTCATCATTATTTATCGTAACACGTAAAGAGGGCTAGAGTTGTAATGGGAGCTGTGTCAGATACCAATTTTCTGTAGGAAACTAAAACGGCAGCTCCTAGATCCCAACTGTGCGACAGTGTTCTGGACAGAAACTATGTTGTAGGGGCACTGTGAAATATTATAATGGTACCTCAAAGATACCAACTGCCTGATACTCATTGAAAGAAGATAAAAGGGAACCTCAGCGCAGGTGTTAGCAGTGTACCTGTCAGAGTGGTAGTGCTGAAGATGGCCCGTGCCATATCCCTTCTTGCCTTGCCATCGGCTGGGTCTGACACCCACACACCTGACACAAAGTGGTTAGGAGCTCCAATAAAACTTCAAATGAGAAGACAATGTGGCAGGGAATACCTGTTCCATTTTCACACCTGCTGTTGCTGTAGCCACAGACCACTGTGGCACAGACTCGGTCAGCAACAGACTATTCTAAAGATAGCTGTGCTGGAACCCACAACTTTTCTTATCCAGCATTAATTACGGTTAAGTTAGTGGTCCACTGGAGAAATGGTGTGGTTTGACAACTACAGCATTGTCTTAAGACAACAGGCCACAAGTCATCGCCTCCAGCGTAAAAAGAGGAAGAGACTTTTCAATAAGCAAAATGGCCACAGCGCCCTTACGTAACGCATGCTCTTGCTTCACTGAAGTGAATGAACAAATGTTTGCTTCAGTGACAGTACAGATTCTCCCAAAAAGCAGCAGTGAAAAAGTCTCTTGCCTGGTCACCTGTGGAGAGAGAATTGTTCCAGATGACCATGAAAGTAAACTGCTATAACCTGGAAGAGCTACATCTGCTCCTTTTTTCAGAGAAATCCTATGCATATTTATTCAGAGGTAAGTCCCATTGGGTTCAACGGAGCTTGTTCACAAGTAAGTGTGCATAGAACTGCAGTCTAATGTATGTATGTTTCGGCAGACGGACTGATTTTCTGAGCCAGTAACTTTGAAAGAATTTCTTTCTTTCTTTCTTTGCCACTTTAAAAAGCCCAGTAACGGCATCTGATCCTAGATATCCCCATCAGGTACTCTGAACCATTTGCCATATGTTAGCAAATTGCATCAAAACGTTAGGGTTCTTCTTAGCTAAATCAATTGGAATACTCTACAAAATAAGTAATATGCGCCAGAAGCAAAAGTATGGAGTCTCTCAGTTGGGAGATCTGTGGATGATTTTCCTGACTTTACAGCTTCTCAACATTAAAAACGGCCTCTGTGTTTATTTAATTTCTTTAAATATTGAATTAGATCATATTATTGCTTGATTGAGAAACAAATGAAATTTGGCAGGCAGTCAAAGCTGGAGCATGTTAAAACACACTGAAGAAGACCAGCTAAAGAAAATACTCATTTGGCTTTCATGTGAAATGTTTTTTTAAAAAAAAACAGAGTCTGCTTACCGGGGGGGGGGGAGCGGAGAGAACAACACATTTTTATATTGTATAATATATTGCCTCAATAACACACTGGTTACCAGTTTAGCTGAGGATCTCTCACTTGTTACAAAGGCTGCTGAATCTGTTACATGCAACAACAAAACAGAATTCAGCCAGACTTCAGCACTTCCTAACATTCCAGATTTCCCTGGGACACGTGACTGTTTCTTCTAAAAGATCAATAGAACTTTGAAAGTGTTTAACACTGAGTGGATTGGGGCCAATACCCACAACTGCTGATTTCCTAACAATTGCATCTAAAACATCTTACTCTGGAAATAAGTGCTACTCATTTTAACAGTTCTCCTAACTAATATGGCACTTGGGATTTCAAGTACTACCTAACCTCCTTCTCCCTTTCAGTTTCATGGTATTGCATTATAGAGTTATGTATTATAGTATTACAAACAGTAATAATAATGGTGTGGGTTTTTTGTTAATCTAAAATGACTAAGTACTTATTTTGCCTTTTAGTGGGCCTAAATCCATTCCACTGAGTTATGTTTGGAGATCTATAAAACATTTAAAACGTTCACACCCACTGTGGTGATGGGGGGGGGGGGTATTTTAAATTTCCTGTGGTTTTGAACAGACCTGCCCAACATTAAACACATCAAGTTTAACCGAATCTGCTAAATCTCCCTGTCTGCCGTTGCTTGAATTCCAAGCTTGTCCACACTGGCAAATAATATAATTTGCCCATGGCTGGAGGTCTGCATTTGGCTGGGTAGGTCACATATTATGTAGGCTTGGCTTATAGCCATCTTCCTGTACCTGATGAGCTACAGATGTTTTGACTACATCTCCCATCACCCCAGCCACTAGCAAAACAATGTCAGCCACGATGGGAGTTGCAATCCAACCACATCAGGAGGATGACAGGTTAAGGAAGACTGGCCTAGAATATTCTACAAACCTGCCATGCTCATCCAAATGGGTGCCTCTTTGGACAAACTACCAGGATGTTCTAGGGCAACACAAACTTGAGGATACACTCAGCAGCAACTTCTCAAAATGGGGATATTCTTGCAGTCAAAGTAAGTTTATCAAACAGTGCAATGACAGCTTTTGAAACAAATCAACTATTCCTTGCTACTTCTGCTCTTTTGGTTGCTAATGATGGATCAGGCTGCCGGCCTTAGCACCAGTTAACTATGAGAAAGCTGCAAAAAACCTTACTTCCAGAAAAGGAAACCTTTTACCTGTATAATAAACATTTGTCTCTTCACTTACCAGTGAGAATGTCCTTCCAATAGACTGAAGATCTGCCTAGTTGCTCTCAGTACACACAAAATGATTTGCTTCGCGTTTTGAAGAACACAGTGGGAATGCTGGCAGAGTAGCTAAGCCAGTGACATATGAATTAGGAAATCCCTTCGCCCTGAACTCACTAGTGACCTTAGGACAGGGTTAGCAGTTATGGTGCCCTCCACTTGTTTCTGAGCTACAACTCCAGTCCCATCATCTCTGATCATTGCCCATGCCAGCTGGGGCTGTTGCTGGAATCCAACAACATCCAAAGTGCATCACGGTGGCCACCCCTGCCATAGACAGACATTTGCCTCTTAGATCTGCATTTGTAATACAGTCATACTCATTGTGTCAGCTTCAGGTTGCGTGTTTTCGCCTTGCGTCCCACGGCAACCCGGAAGTACCGGAATGGGTTACTTCCGGGTTTCGCCGCATGTGCAGAAGCGCTAAAACTGCCGTGCGCAGACACGACACTTCAGCTTACATCAGTTCCATGTTGTCAATGGGCCTCCGGAACGGATCCCGTCTGTGACACGAGGTTCCACTGTAATGGATTAAAGATACTGCCTACGTTACACGATGTTTTGATATGTGAAGTCATTTGAACACACCAAAGTGCTATGCAAATATAAATATTATACCATATGCACCCTATGTTTATTTGGGAGAAGCAGCTGGCCTATAATCTTCGTGAATTATGCTACCATGAAATCAGCTTCCTGTTAAAAAAAAAAATCTGTATGTATTTCTCATGGTTGGTTTTAAGGGAGCTGTACACCTAAGATGTTAAGTTATTTTTACATCTACCAAAGCATGAAAAAAGTCAATTTAAGTGGGCCTGTTCTGAGATGCCTGACATAGTGCTTGTAGGGAGCAGAACTGCTTAAAACTCGATGTTGTTCATTTATGACTTCTGCTTGATAACTAGCCCTAGAGTGTGTCTAGAAATTGCCAGTGGACCTCTGCGTCCAGGCAGAAAAATGCATCAAGAGCTTCTGGTGAAAATGCAAGCTGGAGTTGAAGCCTTTCTAATATGCTGTATATTCTGAAGTTTATGAATCACTGTAACCATTACAGATAATCTGCCCGGAGACTGCAGTTCTCAGTGCTGCTTCACCAGAATTGTAACTAGGCATTCTGCAAAAGTTGGGATACACTAAGACAGGCATAGGCAAACTCGAGCCTCCAGATGTTTTGGGACTACAACTCCCATCATCCCTGACCACTGGTCCTGTTAGCTAGGGATGATGGGAGTTGTAGTCCCAAAACATCTGGAGGCCCGAGTTTGCCTATGCCTGCACTAAGAGCAAGAAATCAGGTTTGAGTTTATTAGTTTCTTTCAGAAACAACAATGAATGCTGCTACAATCTAACATGACTATCCTTCTAGATTTCTTACACAGTTGTAAAGGTAAAGGTACCCCTGGCAGTTAGGTCCAGTGGCGGATGACTCTGGGGTTGCGGTGCTCATCTCGCGTTACTGGCCAAGGGAGCCAGCGTACAGCTTCCGGGTCATGTGGCCAGCATGACTAAGCCGCTTTTGGCAAACTAGCAGCGCACGGAAATGCCATTTACCTTCCGCCAGAGCGGTACCTATTTATCTACTTGCACTTTGACGTGCTTTCGACCGAGCAACAGGAGCTCACCCCATCGTGGGGATTTGAACCACCGACCTTCTGATCGGCAAGCCCTAGGCTCTGTGGCTTAACCCACAGCGCCACCCGTGTCCCTTATTATACAGGTATGTACATTTAAATTACCTAAACAGGATGCACATCATAAGAATGCAAACATGGTATATATGTCTGGGGTGGGTGGCTTTGAGGGCGTTACTCTGCTGCTGTCAGAAACAATGCAAAAACAGTAGTGTCTCCTATTCCTCCACATACAGTGTGATCCACAATCTAATGTTATCAGGAACTTGTCCAGCAGCCATAAAACCAGAGAAATCCAGCTGGTCTTGTGGTGTTACCAAACACATAAAATTCCATTGCCTCCATGGTTGCTAATGTCTTTGCTGTTAGAGCATTTATGGAAACTGAAGAGGGTTGCTGATTACTCTTTACAAATAAATGAAATTATTCACCCAATATCAAGAAAAGAGCTGTCAACAGAAACAATTGACCAATGTCTCTCTGGCTACAGCTATCCAGCACACTCCATAGATAGCAACAGCTTTAATATGCTGTTGTCCTGGCTAAACATCAGCAACTGCCAGGGCCCCCCCGGAACTGACATGTGCCCTGGGACCCCCACTTCAATTTCCCATAAAAGCACAAGCATGCACTACGTTTGGTGCCATGGGACTCTGTGAGATATTAAAATGCCAGCTCCGAGCCAGTCTTGGAGCACTGCTGCCACTTCTGCCAAGTATGCCTAAGGAA
This sequence comes from Lacerta agilis, assembly GCF_009819535.1. Lineage (NCBI taxonomy): Eukaryota > Metazoa > Chordata > Lepidosauria > Squamata > Lacertidae > Lacerta > Lacerta agilis. The sequence goes on along the minus strand of NC_046312.1, from coordinate 45,018,081 downwards.
CACAGCCATCAATGTAAATGGGAACCCACATTGCTGAGGACCCCACTCAAACATAGAGCTGACCCAGCTGTTACCAGAGCTTTCTTCAGCTTAGTACTGAATATGGCATTTTCTTACTCTGAAATTAGCATTTATATTTTGCTGCTGTGATAAACACACATGTAACCTCTACTGAATGGATTTCAGTTCTCCTCTTTCACTCTGCAGTAGATAAATATCAGGCTGGTTACTCTCAAGAATGCAGAAGAAGCTTGAGTGACTTGTCCAAGGTCACGCCACAAAATATTGGTGGGTACGTAAGTGGAATCCCACAAATCATTCCTTTTAACTTGCTCAACTCAAAGCTTTCCTCTTTAATTCAGATTTTGTCCTTTAATCATGCAACACACACATGATCCCCACTAAGTACATCTTCTACCATCTAGCAGTGTCTAATTGAAGAACAGATCCTCCCACATAAAAGAAGGTCCACTCCCATAATTGTGGGACACCGGCTTGTTATAGCTACCATGTGAAATTGCAGTGTTACACCAAAGGTTCACTGAAATTACAGAGTTACACCAAATGGATACTTTTATCAGTCAATGCAGGGGGGGAATGAAATTCATATCTATAGCCCAGCTTCTCATGATTGAAACTTTTACTGACTAGGAGGGATCATCCTGTTCCAACTGCACAGAATTTCAGCCACTTGAGTTCCTCCAGTCTCAATCTATCCTAGAGATGGATGATTAGCAAGCAACCAATGAGAACAACAGCAGAGAAACCCAGTGTTGTTCTGCACTAGAGGGTTGAACTAAAGGAAGTGGGTTTGGATGCCAGTAGGTAACCTTGATCATTTTTCTTGGTCTACCTCCCAACTGATAACAGGTGACCTTCCATTAAGGGCTAATTATGAAGATGGATGAAATCAGAAAGCGTTCTTAGGTACCCCAAGCAAACAGAGTGCAGGCTGGTTTTATTTCCACTGCTTTGGAAGTTTGTCCTTTCCAAAGAAAATACCACAGCAAGTTTAGTTAAAGCCAGTGTACACATTACCTGAAAAGCTTTCCAAAAGGCAGATGGAATGGGATGTGTGGATCTACAATCTCAGCACACGTCTACCAAAGAACTCCCCAAGGCGCCACGCCAAAGTCAGGTTTGTGGTGACTCCACCACATAACCACTGTGTTCTAAAAACGGCCACGTAGAATAACCATCGGAATTAAGAAGTAGCAAGCAAGGCATTTGGTCCCACCAGAAAACCCTTCTTCAAATATCTTTTCTTTCATTTTCCACTGAGAGCTGTCTTATTTAGGACTGTTCTACAGGACAGAGCTATGCCAGGCAAACTAAGAACCACATTTTCATGCTTCTCATTAAAGGGAAATGGTCCTGTCAGGCTAGGACAAATGTGCATTTTCAGAATCTGCAGAGGAAGGGGAAACATCACATTTCAGAACAGATACACACAACACTAATATGTTCCTGTATTAAGACTTCAAAATTGGCCCTTAGCATTAAAAAAATAACTTAACCTGTATATATTTCATTTATTCCTGCATAAGGCAGCAGCACCACACTTCCAAAGAGAAGCACCTGATCTACAAGTGTCCCCTTTGTTTAAACTGGATTAACCCCTTATTTAAAAAAGGGTTGGGGGCATACACATGATTTTTCACTCTATGCTTGGGGGCTCTTTGGCCCCGGTTCTCCCTCCTGACATTTTGGTTTGTTTTTTTAAGGAAAGGGGAGAATGGGCTTGGTAGGCCCAACAAGCCAGGAAGGGGCAAGGCGTGAGCCCCTTCCGGGGAAGCAGCCACGATCCCCGTCCGCCCCCTTGCCTCCCGTTCCTACAAAGTGAAACTGCCCTCCTTGCCCTATTTAGGAAAGTGGATGGCGCAGGAGCTATATTTGAAAACCGAGGTAAACAAGATCTCGGCGGTAGTGGATGGAGCACGACAGCTGCCTAAGATTAATCGCGCAAGTCGAGAGGGGAAAGGGAGACCCGCGCAAAGAGGGGGGGGAGGGGGCTTGCCTGCAAGGGCTTCCTTTGCTTTCATTTTGAAATGGGTCCCGAGCCCAAACAGCGGCTGGAAATCCCTTTTCCTTGAACTGCAGCCGGCCCTTCTCTCTCCTCGGCCATTAAAACAGACATATAGATGTTCTGTGGAGCGATCCCAGCACGATCGCTGTTTTTTAAGGAACAAGTCGATTCGTTTATGGGGTCTCTGTTTGCGCCACTTTTTGTGCAAAGCTCTCAGCTGCGGTTCCAGACCCAAACAAGACCCAAATAGGGCGTTTGGGGAGAGAAAAAGAAATTTATGGCCACTGCAATAAAGGCATCTATTCTGCCCATTGCTCCTGCCTCCCTTCCCTTCCCTTCCCCCCCTCCGGAAAAAAAACCCCAAATCCTCGTCTCCCCATACCTCCTGCACTGAGCCACCTCTCTCGCCCTTCCCTCCTGCATTTGTTCCAAAAGGCTGTCAGCAAGTTCGGCAGCAAGGAATCAAGGAATCCCCGGGTTTTGGCTGTGAAACGGAGCGCCCTGCACGCTTTTCGCCGGAGCTCTTGCCGGCTTGTTATTATATTAAAATCTCACCGCCCCCACCCAGCCTCCCTCCTGATCCCCGTGCAAAAGCCGCTACGGCGAGGGGGTGGGGTGGGAGGAGAGTTTGGAGAGCGGCAGGCAAAAGGGAGCAGGGGCAGCCTGCTTTCATGCACCTTCTGACGGAGCACAAACCCCGAGCAGATTCCCCTCCTTCCCTGCAATTTCCTCCGGCTCCTTCAAACGGTCTGCGTGCAAAGCTAGGATGCGAGGCTGCAGCAACCCGGCTTATCTCCATATGCATGTGCAACACACACACACAAATGCACGGGCACAGCCTCACATGAAGGCAAGCGACACCTCCATCCTCCAAGCAGCGGAAACGGCCCTCCTGTTTGCATTTGCAACATCTGATCCAGCAGTTTCCTGATGGGGGGATTGGTTTTTGCAGGAGACCATTCCCTCTCCTCTCCCTAAACGCACACACGCAACTATATAGGAATTATTCGCATGCAGTAGCGAAACTAGGACTTCCCAGCCACAAACCTGCATATTTTGTTTAGCCTACACTGAAATGGGAACGGACCTCTCTGCCACTTACCTTTCTGGTTCTTTGCGCGGGGGGGGGGGTCCTCCTTGCTCCCCAGTTTACAGATCCTTCCGGTTCTCTAAAGCGATCTCATTGCATCTCGTGCCCGCTCGTTGCCAGGACAGGAGGGAGGATGGTGAGGTGTGGAGCGGAGAGGGTGGGGGGGGGACCTCCTTGGCATGTGAATCCAACTTGGCTCGCCGGTGGACCGAGCTCCTCTTCCACCGCTGCGCGTGGGGAAGTGCATTTGAAAAAAGGGGGAAGTGCGTGGGTTTAAAAATCGCGGACGATTCCCCCACCCCACCGCCCGGCCTCGCTTATGCCGGTGGTGTGTGCAGAGTAATTTGGAGAGGGGAGGGAGGCACAGTGGAGATGAAGATAAGGTGGGCGAGGGAAAAGGGCGGGGGCGGTTGGGAGGGAGATGGTGGTGGCACACCCCGCCTCTTCCAAAAGAAAATAGACAGCAGGGTGGGCTTCTTCTCACACCATCCTCCCTGGTGCTTCGGAAAAGAGAGAGAGAGAGACTTTGCAGCCTGGCAAGACAGCAAGCGGGCCAACCTCGGCGCCTGCTTGCTTTCTGGATGAGAGGCAGACCCAGGCAGCCTTGTGCACAACTGCAGCAGAGAAGCCAAATCAAAAAGCCAATCTGCGAGGCTCTCCAAACTCCACGTCACCCTATCAGGGAGCAAGAACTGCAACCGAATTACAAGCCATGCATATTTATCCTTCGCAACGCTGCGGGGGGGGGGGGGCTTTTCGGATTGTGTACTTTGAAGCGCAGGGAACCACACAGGCAAGCCCCGCGCAAAATAAATACATGAATGGGGTGCCTCTCTCCGACGGACGGACGGACGAATGGACGGACGGACAGATGACTGGAGGCCCCCGGGGGAGGGCAGAGATTCTCCCCCCTCCCCTTTTAGCTATGTGGCTTTCACTTTGCACCTTCTATATTGCGGATAGCAAAAGGAGGAGGGAGAACAAGATCTGACCCGTGGAATATTATATATTTTTTAAGAAGAAGGGGGGGGGGACCCAAACTAACCCAAATCTTTCATTCGGTTAGAAGTATCTGCCAAGGACATCTGAGAGAGAATAAATATAGCTGCTGAAAACTGCTTAGGCAGAATCCGTGTTGGCTTTTGGGAATCGTTGGATGCAGCCTGTTCATGTGGCCATGGTGGAGTTGGTGGGAATGCGCCCAGTCATCTTTCCTAACCAAAGTTAAATAACTACTGTACTTGGGAGGCAGCAGCAACCATTTGGAAGCTAAAAATATGACCCACTGCCTCACAAATTGCTGTTTGGCTTCAGTGACAAATGACCAGGCTTCAAACTGTGGGTTCCATCCTCCTGGAGGAGAATGATAGCTTTTGAGTTTTGCAACTGGAGACCATGAGCAGATCTCTGCCTGTAATTGCCTCTAAATTTGCCATGAGCAAGCATGGCATAAGTCTGCCGCTTGGCAAGGGGCGATTCCTGCTTTAAAGGCTACATTATAGAGATCCACGGGGAAGTTCTCCTGCCCAGGCCCCTAGAATGGGAGCTGTGCAAAAGCACCACCATCTTAGCTTGCAGTCGTTATCAGTTTTTTAATGAAGACGCTCTGTGGTTTCACGACTCTTACTTTTAGTGCTTTGTAAACAGCGCTAGGTGTCTTTAATAATTCCAAGCAAGAGCAGAAAGTAGGTTGAGGCACAAAGATACATAATTCTTGTCGGCGGAAGCAGGACTCCAGATGTGTTTTGCAGCTGACAGTATGCTAAGACAGACAGTGGTTTGAGGTGCGCAGATGTTTCATTTCAGCTCATCTGCGCAACCAAGCACATCAACGCGTGTCAAATAGTTACAAGGATTTCTCCTTCCTCCCTCTCCTCCCATCTCACATGTGGCTGTAGAACTTGCTTTGAAACTTAACTATATTCTCTGGGTCTTTGTGTTCATGATTTCCCAACTCTGACCTCTCGTGTGTGCAGAAACCTGAGCTTCTACTACCCAAATGAAAGCATAAATAAAAAAGAAATGTCCTGCAAAGTTGGGTCACATCCAAACTGGTTATTTTTGACAGCAGAGCCAGCAGCTGCCTCAGGTGGCGGAAAAGCAAGAGGCGGCATCCTGCCTGCCCAACCAATGTCGCTGGAGAAGCTCTGCTTTGCTACTGGTCTCCCACCACCTTTAGGGATGGAGTGGGTCCAATGGCCCGACAGTGGAAGAATGGCAGATGAAGCTAATGGACTTTATGGAACTCGCCGAACTGACCGCGAGAATCCGAGACCAGAGGGAGGAGAAGGTGTCGCAGGATTGGAAGAAATTTAAGGACTATTTAGTTAATTGTGTAAAATTGAATATTTGAGCAGAATTAGCCAGCTGAATCGGCTTTAGCTAGTTAATGTTAGACAAAACTGTTTATAAGAGGTTTTATTGTAAATGATTTAAGGGTTTAAGAACATCTTAGGATATTTGGTTTAAGTGATGAACTATATTTGATTAACTAAATCTAAAGATCACTAAGAGATATGGTTAATGTTTATGGAAAAAGATATAAAGTTACCCAAAGTATATATTGATTTTGAATGCAGTGGAGGGAACGGGGGAAGTCCCCATGTTGAGAAGATAGAACAAGAATGGTATAAAGATAAGTGTTTATTTAGGTATGTATATGTTTTTCTTATGTTATTGTGATTGTTGTTGGATGTGTTTATTGTTTATTGTGTTTTTATATTGTATTTGTGTATGTGCAATGTTTTTCTTTTGCTTTATATATGGAAAATAATAAAATCTTTAAAAAAAAAAAAAGGAGTGGGTCCAATGGCAAAGCTCTCCGGAGCATCCCCTCTCACCGAGGTTCAGCGGGGGAGGGGGCTTCTGGGTGCCCTTGCAGAGTTCCCCCCCCCCACTGCCAGGCAGCAAGGCTTTGCAAGGGCTGTTCCTTAAGGGGAAGCCCTTGCAGAGCAACAGTGTCCTTGCGTGAGATTCAGGAGCTAATATGTATCATTGCAGCATCCAGTGCTTTTTTAAAGAAAGAAAGAAAGAAAGAAAGAAAGAAAGAAAGAAAGAAAGAAAGAAGAAAGAGGTGCCGATATTCACCATGAAGTTGTTACAGTAAGTGACACACTTTTAACATTGGGGGGGGGTGTACACATACTGCGTACCCTTGAGTACCCCCAGGGGGGAAAGGCACTGGTGGCATCTCAAAATCTCTTCCCCTGAAAACCAGTGAAAGGCCAGCCTGAGCCTCTTGAAAATCATTTCAGTGGAGCTGGTTTTAGTTGGCTGGCATGTCTTCAATGTGCATAGGCCTTAGGGAGCTGCATAACATGAAGCTCATCATTGGCCACCTGGTTCAGGCCTGCCTGCTTTACCCTGATGAGCAGAACTCTCCAGGATCTCAGACCATCTTGCAGGCCAACCTGGAGATGCTGAGGATAGAATCTGGGACCACCTGGGACCATGGTACATTCTATCATATGTGGTGGGAATGCAAAAAGATTAGAAATTATTGGGAAATGATATATAATGAATTGAAAAATAATGTTTAAAAAGACTTTTGATAAGAAACCAGAAGCATTCCTCCTAGGAATTTTAGACCAAGATGTAAAAAGAAAAAGAAAATTGGAAGTTATTTATGTATGCAACAAAAGCGACAAGAATTATATTAGCACAAACTTGGAAGACAGAAGAAATACCAATGGAAGAACAATGGCAAGGGAAACTTATGGAATACGCAGAACTGGCAAAACTAACAGAAAAGTTACATGAAAAGGACAACAAAGACTTCAAAAGAGAATGGGGACCATTTACAACATATATGAAGAGGCAACATAAAGAAATGGACTCATTGGCAGGGTTTGAGTAAACAATCACAACTGTATACAACAAAAAATAAGACTATATGTATTGGGGAAATTTTGGAGAAAAAATATGCAGGGTGAACAATATGGAAATAAAACAAAACGGGAGTATGAGGGAAGTCCAGAGGAGGATGGTGGAAATATGAAAAATTGTTAAAGATATATTGTTAGAAGAAGCATACTGTACATGGAAAAATCAATAAAAATATTGAAATTTTCAAAAAAGAATCTGGGACCATCTGCATGCAAGGCAGATGCTCTACCACTGAGCTATAGTCAAGTTTCCAAGGAAAACAGAATGGGTCCTGGTTCTGAGGGGCTCACTATCTATATTTGGATGCAGAAGAAGAAAAGAGAGAAGGGGACAACAGCGGAAGCAGGAAGAGGAGGAGGAGGAGGAGTTTGGATTTGATATCCCGCTTTATCACTACCCTAAGGAGTCTCAAAGTGGCTAACAATCTCCTTTCCCTTCCTCCCCCACAACAAAAACTCTGTGAGGTGAGTGAGGCTGAGAGACTTCAGAGAGAAGTGTGACTAGCCCAAGGTCACCCAGCATCTGCATGTGGAAGAGCGGGGAAGAGCAGATTACGAGTCCACTGCTCTTAAACTACACCACACTGGTGGTGTAGCATAGAAGGGATATGTGTGGAGGTAGGCGAGACAAAGGGAAGTGTGCATTATTTCAGCCACATTTCAGTCATGCTTAGTTACAGTACAGCAGTAACCAAATGTTGCTGGACTTAAGTCCCAGCCATTCTAGCCGGTGTGGCCAGTGGCCAGTTGCTTTGTAGTTCAACAGCATTTGAAGAACCGCAGGCTCCCCTAGACCCGCAGGGCAGAAATTAGAAGGTTATGTCAAAGGTGTCATGAAAAAGGTGGATTTGGAGGAAGACAGATGTGCTGGTTTCCTGGAAGGCAGTTCTAAGCATAAAGGGAGGGCACCATGGGAGAAACAGCAGAGATGTGAAAGGGAGCTGGAGACCTTCATAGGATGTCTGCGGAGTGCCGCAGTTGTGCCTGCCGTTTCATTGAGAGACGCACGTTGCTCATTTCTAATAAAATAAATGGGTCTTAAGTGCATCTAGCTGTGAGCTGAATTACAGTCCTTCACCTCAGCATGCATGTGGCTCTCCTCCACCTTGCAGTGACTTTCCTAGTCACTAAATGGAAGGGGGACATCAGCTAGCCACTACAGTGTGCTGAAACATCACGAAGGGTGAGAACCGAAGACTGGGAAAATGAGAAACAGACATTGACAGAGTCACCCATCCCTAAGTGAAGGCCGTTCGTTCCATGTGCACAACATACGAAGCTCCGGATTGGAGCATCATATGTTTTATATTTTTGCCTTAGGGTTATATTTTCTTTCTTTCTTTCTTTAAATATCCTTTATTGAAATTCATAGATATCATACAGTATCTTAAATCCACACATACAAAGAAAAAATAACCTTATATATTTACAGTTCAACATTAAATTACTCTATCCACATATTTTCTAACTAAACTAAGATAAAATAAAATAAGAAAGATAAAATAAAGCAGACTTCCCATCATTTTCCAATGTACTGTAATTAACATTTGTAATATTGAATGTACTTATAATTATTACCTTCCTCTTAATATATTTTCTAATACTTTCTTACATGTCATACCATTTTTCCTTATTTCTTAATATTTACTTTACCCAAGGGTCATTCAAACACTGCCATAGATCACTGTTACATTTTGTAAATATCTTGAACATGTCCCATTTTTAAATAAATGATTGTTTGTTATTACCCCTTAGTTTATTTGTCAATAGAGCCATTTCTGCGTAACCTAATAATTTATTCTGCCATTTCCTTAATGTTGGTACTTTCCCCCCTTTCTAGGGAGATTTATTTTCAGCCCTGTTGTTTGTTGTACCTTAGCACTTTCCCACACATGCCTAGTCAAAACAAAACAAAACAAAAAATAAAAAAATCCTTCCAGTAGCATCTTAGAGAGCAACTAAGTTTGTTCTTGGTATGAGCTTTCGTGTGCATTTTCAGAAGTGTGCATGCACACAAAAGCTCATACCAAGAACAAACTTGGTTGTCTCTAAGGTGCTACTGGAAGGATTTTTTTTTAAATTTTGTTTTGACTATGGCAGACCAACACGGCTACTTACCTGTAACCACACATGCCTAGTTCTTCATACTTTGGAATGAGAGTAGGAGCTGAGGAAATGCTCACTGAACTCAGTGGGGTTTACTTCTGAGTAGAGGTGCATAGGAGTGTGCTATAAGAGACCTTGTACATGGACTGAGGCCTGAGGCATTTCACCACCTGAGGCAAAAAAGCCCCATGATGGGGGCACAAAGTACTGAAGGAGTCTCACCCGCTGGGCTGGGGGTGAGGATCAGAGATCCTTTCTGGATGCCCCCCCCCAGCAGTGGGGCTTTGCATTGGCTCCTCACTTCAGGAAAAGCCGGTGCAAAGCCCTGTCACACCGCCAGTAGGGGTGGAGGGGAGGGAGACCACCCCTACCCACAGCAAAGCAGAATACCTCTCCTCTTGCCGGCTCTGCAAGATAATTTGTTTTAGGGCAAATTCATAAAAATCCTTGACTCGTAGATAAATAAGGGCATCCTTTATTAATTCTCATGTATATGCATAACATATCCAGAAAGAATTATAAATGTAGCTAATAATAATGATGAGTTCATTATGCGCAGAGTACAGGTAAAATACAAACCTGCCTGTCAGCTTCATAAAATGCTACAACATCCACAAAGTGTGTTCGTATTGACAGGGGTCGGCAACCTTTTTCAGTTGTGAGCCGGTCCACCATCCCACAGACCATGGGGGGCCAGACTATATTGGGGGGGGGGAATGAACAAATTCCTCTGCCCCACAAATAACCCAGATATGCATTTTAAATAAAAGGACACATTCTAGTCATATAAAACACCAGGCATGCCCCACAGATAACCCAGATATGCATTTTAAATAAAAGGACACATTCTAGTCATGTAAAAACACACTGATTCCCGGACCATTCATGGGTCGGATTGAGAAGGTGATTGGGCCACATCCGGCCCCCGGGCCTTAGGTTGCCTACCCCTAGTATTGAACAATAATTTGAGATCACATAAGATCCTGTATTGGTTTGCCTCCCCAACTCTTCTTCCAGCTGCCCAAATTTATAGCAGTTGATTTTACTATGACGTGGGTGGCGCTGTGGTCTAAACCACAGAACCTAGGGCTTGCCGATCAGAAGGTCGGCGGTTCGGATCCCCGCGACGGAGTGAGCTCTCGTTGCTCGGTCCCAGCTCCTGCCAACCTAGCAGTTTGAAAGCACGTCAAAGTGCAAGTTGATAAATAGGTAATGCTCTGGCGGGAAGGTAAACGGCGTTTCCGTGCGCTGCTTTGGTTTGCCAGAAGTGGCTTAGTCATGCTGGCCACACGGCACGGAAGCTGTCTGCGGACAAACGCCGGCTCCCTCAGCCTATAGAGCGAGATGAGTGCCGCAACCCCAGAGTCGTCTGCGACTGGACCTAATGGTCAGGGGTACCTTTACCTATACCTATTTTACTATAACCACCTTAAGTATGCAGATAAGCCACTGAGATATTTTTTTAAAAAGATTGATGCAATTTATTACAACCACAATAATGGTAAAACTACCCCACATTCAGGTAAGGGCCCTTTGGACACGTACCGTAAGACTTTGATCCTACATACAGGGAGTATGTGTCCAACTGCAGTCCATGGGACATACTTTTGAGTTGCAACTGTATTTGATTTGGGTGTCAAAAACACACACACACCCCATCGGAATAATAGCCTTTTCCAAGGTGACCCAAAGCCAAAAAAAAAAAAAAAGCCAATCTTATCTGAGTCCATATCACTCGAGAGCAGACACACTGGTTAGAATTGCATCTTCTTTCTGTCCCAGTGGTTGCAGAGTGTAAATGATTAAAGGGGACTCTTACATAAGCAGTTTTAAAATGCATTTTTTTTCCTACCATAATCAAGCCTTGTTAAATGTTGTGTTTTGCTGTGACACAGAATGGAGAACTCCTCATAGACTTTTGCATCTCTGTTGCTGGTTGGCTATTTTCCAGGAAGTTGGCTGAAGCTAAGGCCCTGCCTGAGCCCACAAAGGTAGCAGCATCTTCCACCATCCAAACACCAGAGGCAGAACGTTAATCAAGACACATCCTGAGTGCACCATCTCTGCAAACCCCCAAAGAAGCTTTTGAATCTTGACAACAGATGAACAAATAGAAAGAGGTAAGAATTAATCACTGTATCAATCTTAATTAACCTAGAGTCATAGAATGGTAGAGTTGGAAGGAACCCCTGAGGATCATCTTGTTGAATCCCCTGGATGCAATCTATCTGTCTAGCTAGCTAGCTAGCTAGCTCATTCATTTATTTATTATATCCCACCTTTCCTCCAAGGGGCTCAAGGTGGCATCCGTAGTTCTCCTGCGCATATTATCCCCACAACAACCCTGTGGGGTAGGTTAGGCTGAGAGTGAGTGACAGGCCCAAGGTCACCAAGTGGGGATTTCAACCCTGGTCTCCCAGGTCCTAGTCCAACACTCTAACCACAACACGACACTTGGCTCTCAAATAACATACCTTACACCAAAGGAGCTTGTCTTGAGCACAATAATGTTCAGGACATAATCCACAGAGAAGAAATAATTCAAGACCATAATTAAAAGTTTTGAGTTGGTACTCCCAGACTAATTTTTTTAAAATTAACATTTGAAATTCCTATTCTGCCAGAAATATTTTGGGTGCCATTTCTTTACAAAACCTCACAAAAGTTTATTTGAAAACAAATATTGTAATTAGAACTTGTCTGCCCTCCCCCCTCAGTTTTGTATCTGTTCAGCCCATTTCTGTTCATCTGACCATGAGCACAGTACACTCAATATGTTCATCTGAACATGAACATATGAATGTGCCAGTCCATACCCTCTATCAGACCATCCATCCCTGGATTTTCTTCCGTGTTTGGTAGTGCCTGTTCAGGCCCTGGCAAAGGTCTTTCCCAGCCTTGCTTCCTGCGATCCATCTTGCTGGAGCTGCCAACAATGCTACCTGAGACCTTCTGCATGCAAATGATGCGCTGCACCACTTATTCCCATCCTGGTGTCTCACTGCTGCTCTATGTCAGGTCAAGTCCCCCTTTCCTTCTCTGCTATCTTGCTTTTCTCTTAGATTTCTGATGGAAGCCACTAACCTGTTAAATCATGAACTGGTTCCTAGGAGTCATGGTTCGTTTTGGGTGTTGGGACATAAACATTTATATGACAGATATTTGTAATACAACTGTTTCGGTGGATCTGTGGCACAGAGCCAATTTTTTTCCTGTTTTTGCTGGTCTCTCGGTATGGCTTTTATTGATGGAAGTGTCTAAGGTAATAACAGCAGCAGCAGCAGCTGTGGTTTTGCTTATTTCTTTAAAAAAAATCTTTAAAATGTAAGCGCTAAAGGGATGAGCAGTTTGGCTTCTCTGTTTTCTTCCAACTCCCTCTTCAGCTCAGCACAGCAGTTTCCTGTGACGATGGCACTTACTTGCCTTTTCTAGTTTTAGCACTAGATACTGGCACACGGCGCAGGAGTAATTCAATGTTGGGTTGTTTTATTAAGAAAGATTCTTACAGTGCACTGGGCACTTTGTGAGGCCTATATGAACCCATTGCCTTTTATTTCTATTCTCTGAGGCAGCCTTGGAGGCAGCCATACAGCGGATTCATTGCATGCATGCGAGAGTGTCTGGTCTCACTGCTATTTAACGTGAGATCTGCAAGATGGACATCTCCCATTATAGACAGAATTTTTCTGGCATATTCTGTAAACTTTCACCTGGTGAATTCCTGTTTGACTTGAAACTATTAAAAGCAATAGGAACTTTGCCAGGAAAAAAGGGGGTGGGTGAAAGCTGGCAAGCCAATTAATAGAAGCTGTTTCATTACAACTTGTTTCAGTGGCCCCCCCATTGTGGTGAGATCCAGCTCTGAGGGACTTCTGGCGGTTCCCTCATTGTGAGAAGTGAAGTTACAGGGAACTAGGCAGAGAGCCTTCTCGGTAGTGGTACCCACTCTGTGGAATGCCCTTCCATCAGATGCCAAGGAAATAAACAACTATCTGACTTTTAGAAGACATCTGAATGCAATAAATGAAGATATCTGATGGCAGCCCTCTATTGGGAAGTTTTTTATGTTTGATGTTTCAAATATTGGGAGCTGCTCAGAGTGGCTGAGTCAACCCACTCGGATGAGCGGCATGTTGTGTGTTGTTGTTGTTGTTGTTGTTGTGTTGTTACAATTATTTTATTGATTTTCCATACAAATTCAATACAAATTTAAAAGCTGACTCCCCCACCCCGATTTCTACTCTATTTTCCTGCCTCCTTTGCTGCTCCCAATAAAATAACGTTTCCATTTATCATTTCAAAATGCCTTTTCTCTATATCACCTGTTCAATTACCAATTTCTGCTATAGCTTTTATACATTGTTACAACCCGTCCTCAAAATCGTCGAGTAAAGTGATCCTCTTTTATCTAACTATAATCATCAGGTGCGCTGTGGGTTAAACCACAGAGTCTAGGGCTTGCTGATCAGAAGGTTGGCGGTTCAAATCCCTGCAACGGGGTGAGCTCCCGTTGCTCGGTCCCAGCTCCTGCCCACCTAGCAGTTCAAAAGCACATCAAAGTGCAAGAAATAAATAGGGACCGCTGCAGCAGGAAGGTAAACGGCATTTCCATGCGCTGCTCTGGTTTGCCAGAAGCGGCTTTGTCATGCTGGCCACATGACCCGGAAGCTGTCTGCGGACAAACACCAGCTCCCTCGGCCTATAGAGTGAGATGAGCGCCGCAACCCCAGAGTCGTCCGCGACTGGACCTGATGGTCAGGGGTCCCTTTACCTTTAATCATCATTCATCAATTTTGAAACATTTCCTTCTGGTTCCTCTTGAGTAACACTTTGCCTGAGAAAAACAGGCCTTGCTTCCTCCCAGGAAGGCATTGCTGCCTGACATCTGGCGCCTATTTATTATATTATTATATTATTATTTTATATTTTATTATTAGGCAGTATCAACAAACCCATGTCTGACCCACATCTGAAAAAAAATGTATGGCTGGTTGAGGAATTGCCAAACAAACTTTCTTAACAGAGATTGGGTTACCAAAATTCAGGTACATGTTATCGTAATGTGAATTTTCCCAACCAATTCTTCCATTCTTCTCTAGTGCTCACATCTGCAGGGTCAGAATTATTAGCCCCAGCAGCAGAAAAGCTGCCTTGCCACCACTAATTATGACTTTGACATCCAAAGCAACGTCTGTGAGCAGATACACACCTTCCCTCTGTAGTGCCTGGCAATATTGAATTCATACAGAAAACAAAAATTATTCGAGGGAACTGTATCATGGCAGGCTCCTTCCCGCTTTCGTTCTCTCCAGCTGCTGCCGTGGCTAATCATTTTCATAGTATATCAAGATGTGTGAAATTGCTGCTTAATTTTATAAGTGCAATTTTCACCGTGAAAGGTGAGACCTAAAACCTCAATGTCGTCAATGCAATCACAGCTGCAAATTTGTTCTCGCTCTGACAAGTCACTCCACTAACCTCCATTATGGAAACGTGCAAGGAGTTTTATGTATGTTACCCTGTAGGGTGCTGAGCAAAGAGGGGTGAGAGTTTCTTTCCCAGAGAAGAACTGCTATTATAAATATGAAGGAGGTCCATTGACTGAAACTTAAACGCACACATCACCACCACAGTATTTCTAGAAGGCTTACTACCAATATCTCACTCGCTGGATCATCACCTTGTTGTGACGAGTGGGTTTGAATGTTCCTATGATCCTTGTGAGCGAAAGCCGTCGAGAGCAAGGAGTAAGGTTACCATAACTTCTGTCATAGAGCTTCAATATGCTGGTGACAATGTAGTTTGTGCACACTCAGAGGATGCCCTACAACCATCCTATATAGCTTTGCAGAAGCTTACAAAAATCTTGGCCTATCGCTGAACATCCAGAAAACCAAAGTGCTGCACCAACAAGCACAAAACAACCCCTCTGCAGCACCAAAATCCAAGTTAACGGTGTAATGTTGGAAAATATTGATCACTTCTCCTACCTCGGTAGTTATCTCTCCCAAGGGCCAACATTGATGCCAAAATCCAGCATCGCCTGAGCTCTGCGAGTGCAGCTTTCCCAATTGAAGTGCAGAGTCTTTGAGGACCGGTGGGACATTCATAGTGAAATTCAATTCCACCTGGAAACAGCGGCAGCATGGAAGCACCCTTTGTGTACAGAGGGCTAGTAGCCCACATGGGCAGGAGTCGTGCCTGAGCATGAGATGGAATTACAGTTCATGGGCCTATGTCTTTTCAAAAGCTACAAGGCATTAATTTCCCCAGCCCCCTTGTTTTAATATGATGGATTGTCTGATAATGACAGGCAGTGACTTCAGCTGACATGCACAGAGTAGTAAAAGAACAGGAAATTGGATACAAGGCTCTGTGCCGTCTTTTAGAGGATCCTCAATCACCAGAAAGACTGTGAACATTATCCCAGTCCCCTCGGCCTTTGTCATGCAGTTGCGTGCTCAGTTTCCTGCCATGAGTTGTTAATGTCTGTTACTCAGCCAGAACAGGAGTAGGAAGACAGGTTGATTGGAGATTTCCGTGAACAAAATGCCAGCTTGGGTGCACAACGCACAACTGAGTAAGAAACAAGCAGGGTTGCCGTTTTGCTTTTAGACCACAAGCTCCCCAGAGTCAGTACCGAGGAGGAGGAGGAGGAGAGTCAGGCTGAGATGGAGCCAATATAACCTCTCGTTGGTTCTCGAACAAAGGCAGCATACTCATTTGCAAGGAAGGGCCACAGGAATTGATCCTGGAGTCAAGCAGGTCCTAGGAACATAGGAAACTGTCTTAAGATGAATCAGACCATTGGTCTATCTAACTCAGTATTGTCCACTCAGCCTGGCAGTAGCTCTCCAGGGGGTTTCAGGTCAGGCAGGAACACAGAGATGCTAGGAACTGAACGGGGGCCTTCTGCATGCATCTGCTGCTGAGCTGCAGCCCTTCCCATGAGATCAATGCACCATCTTCTTGACTCAACCAATAAAGTGCTTGTAAATATTCCATCTTCTTTTCCTCTAGCTGCTTACATGCAGGCTCCACAGTGATCACACAAGCCTTGTTATCTTCACTCTGCGCTCAGTTACCCTGGAGGGATAGAATTCCAGCTGGAGAGAGAGATGAAGACTGAGAGAGAGAGGAGAGAAGACGAGAGAGAGAGAGAGAGAGAGAGAGAGGGAGGGAGGGAGAGAGAGAGACAAAGAGAGAGAGGGAGAGGGAGGGAGGGAGAGAGAGACAGAGAGAGAGACAGAGAGAGAGACAGAGAGAGACAGAGAGAGACAGAGAGAGAGAGAATATGGGGTGGCTATTTCAGAGCCGAAGACATGGGAAAGTCTTTAAAAAGTAGCATAAGCCAAATAGTATTTGCAGAGAGTAACTTGTATTTGCCCTGGTGGTCGATAAGACCCAAAGTCTGTCTATTCCAAGCAGCAGCCTCTCAGACCCTGGATATTCAAATGCCAGCGACAACTCGCAAGAGGGATGGCCATCTCTGAATACGGAGATTTCATTTAGCTGTGAGACAATCCTATTGCTATTGGTAGAGCTCTCCTGTTTTAATTTGGCCTCATCTTTTAAAAAGCCATCTAAGCTACTGGCCTTTTTACTGCATCTTACAGCTGAGGCTTCCGTAAAGTACATGAAGAAATACTTGTTTTTGTTTGAACTAAACCAGTTTAATTGGCTCACTTGTCTAATTCTAGTGTTTCAAGAGAGAAACATTTCTCTCTCTTTTTGGAGGGCTACATTCAGGCATGTGCTTTATGTGGAATACAGGCATTCATTCATTCATTCATTCATTTATATTTTATTATTATTATTATTATTATTATTATTATTATTTGCAGCACAGGACACTGCTGGCATTTAATCCAGATTTACCCTTCCCATGGAAAATCTGCTATGTAAAAAAAACCCCAGCTGTTGGCAATGATCCATTTGGGATATCTAAATGACCCGTTTGTCACATTTAGCCTCATGGTGGCTCTGCTCCACTTACCGGGTCAGAGGCAGTAATGCTTCTGAATAGCAGCTGCTGCAAACCACAGGAAGGAAGAGTTCTCTTGGGCTCAGGTAGTTTGCAAACCTCCCACAGGCATCTTGTTGGAGATGGTGAGAACACGATGTTGGAAGAGATGGGCCACGGTGCTGATCCAGAAGGGTCTTCTCATGTCATTATGTCTGGAAGTACTCACTGTCTCTCAAAACCGAAATGCTCTTTGCCCCTCCTGTGCCCTCCAACCTCAAAGTTTTTTCTTTGTCCTGCCACGACACAAGACACATGCTTCAAACGAGGCTGCTGTGAAATTCACAGGGGCAGTGTCTCAGGAAAAAAGGGGGGAAAAAAGGACAGCTACTATCATGGAAATCACATCAGATCCCATAAAATGGCATTCTGATCAAGCATTAATGGCATCATGTGTCAGCTCAGCAATCCGGACAGCAGGCTTCAATTTAGGTCCTGCTGTCGAAAGAACAGGCAGGAACCAGCACATCCAGAGGGGTACCGATGGAAGGTGAAAACTGCCGAAAGGATTGATCAAATACAGGAAGATGTCTGTTTTTTGTTTCGTTTTTAAAATCGTTTTTCTGTTAACTTTTAAATAGTAAGCTACAGTGTTTAAAATTAAATAATAGCATCTTCTGATCAACATGGAATACAAGCAGGATGTTCAGGGCTTGGCTGTTGTGATATATTGCTTTTCTGAAGGCTCCAGAAGTTCAGTGCATCGTTTTTAAAATTAAAGGCAGAAGAATTTAACTTGGCTTCTTCTAATATGGTTCTTATGCAGATTGTGAAGGAAGTGTTGCTTTTTTTCGAAGGTGGAGGAGATGCACAGCAAGATACATCTCACTTGCTGAACAAATATATTCCAGACCTGTATCTCTCAAATGCATACAGATCTTCATCTCCTACTTTAATGCAACATAGGAAGCTGCACACAGAGAAGAGCTGGGATTATGCTGTGTTCACATGTGGAGACAAAATTGCTAAATTCTGTGGAAAATTGAAACTCTTTTATTAAGCAGGATGAGCTGAACAATCAAGAGAATATTGATGCGACATCAAACTCATTACTGAGATCTTTGATGTGAAAAAGATGGGCATTGTTTGTTGGGGACAAATATGCTCTAAAGCTAGATCCATGCTCAGGTGGCCAAATATGTTTACTATAAGATACTGGAAATCATCCTAAGGACAGGGCACTTTGGAGGTGTATGAAGTGCATAATTTAGATTGTTTTGCATTACTTATATTCAACACTTTCTGGTGTATTTTAATATCATTTTCCTTGCAGCAAAATGTCTGGGTTTTGCGGGAAGAGCGGATTAGTTGCACAAGAGCACCAAATCACCATTACCATAACTGCACAACTTGAATTTGCTAGCATCTGACTGAATCCCACCTGAAAATCATGACAGCCTAGGAGCGCCCCAAGACTGAATCTTTACAGCTGTGGGGTCTTTTCTATGGGTCTTGAGTAGTTGCCTGCTAGCTGTTGAACTGGTACCGACTGCCATGTCTGTTCATTTGATAGATCCATGTTAGATAAGAAGTTGAGGCCTGAAAGATCATTTGTATGTTTGTTTAGTAAAATTTATACACTGCTTGATTGTCAAAAACAAAAACAAAAAACCTCAAAGTGATTTACAAATCAAGTGAAATCAAGAAAACCATATTTTAAAAACAAAAGCTAAAATACTAAAACAGATTAAAGTTACCACCATCCTTTGATGAAAGATCTACTGTGGAAAAGACCCAGGAGTTGTCCTTTGCAGTAATGCAGAATAGCTCTGAGTCATGTTGACTATATTTTGGGACCAAACACTATTGGTTTTTGGGAAACTGTTCAGGTCAGTAACACATTTTCCTTCCCACTCCAGATGTTTGGAGTTGTTGCTTATCTCCCCACTGTCTGCCCATTCTGTCACCTCTGAACAAAACATATGGTGACTGAATATTTTATTGTGCATGCAATACAGAGCTTGTCATTTGGTGACTTAAGGCATTCAGTAGTTTGCTAAAATAAGACCCTGGAAATTTGGGCAGTTAGGCATGTCCTACAAATATGTGCACACTTGCCAACCCCCCCCCCCCCGGATCCAGCAGTCCATGGGTGTTCTGGTACAGATGACTTGCATTCTCATGCACATAACTGCTTTTGGTTCAAGGTGAAACCCCTAAATTTCAAATCACATGGCTTGTTTCATCAAATACACTCAATTATGGAACAAAGACACATCTGTTCTCCAAGGACACATAGTGATTGCTCAGAGCTTGTCTTGCACAGATAGACTTGTAGCTTTCTACAGTATTTGAAGTAAGTGAGCATTATTCCCCTATGCTGCCCTTCCATCCCAGCTTCCTCCCAGAACTTAACTTGTGTTGTGTATGTGCCATTGTGCTTAGTTCCATAGCAGGGGCGGGGATATACCTTTTAATCCAATCCTCGGAGCTCTGTCCAGGTCACACCCCTTTGCAGAATCTGTCCCTTCTCTCCAAGCCACACCCTCTCACTGGCTGTGCTCCACACCATCTTCAAGTGCTTTTGCCTGGCCAAGTCATATCCTCAACAGTGATAATGCCTAGATTATCCTTGCCTGGATGGAGGATAGAGAGATGCGTGAGCTGATTGCGGATGTGGCTTGAATGCAGCCTACTGAACAAAGGTAATCCATTGCTCCACACTCTTTTGCCTCTAAAGGTAAAAGGTAAATGACCTCTGGGCAGTTAAGTCCAGTCAAAGGTGACTATGGGGTTGTGGTGCTCATCTCGCTTAAGGCGAGGGAGCTGGCGTTTGTCCACAGACAGCTTTTGGGGTCATGTGGCCAGCATGACTAAACTGCTTCTGGTGCAACGGAACACTGTGATGGAAACCAGAGCACACAGAAACTCCGTTTACCTTCCCGCCGCAGCAGTACCTATTTATCTGCTTGCACTGGCATGCTTTTGAACTGCCAGATTAGCAGGAGCTGGGACAGAGCAACGGGAGCTCACCCCATTGTGGGGATTCAAACCGCTGACCTTATCGGCGAGCCCAAGAGGCTCAGTGATTTATACCACAGTGCCACCCGCATCCCTCTGGAGGCCATCTAGCCCAAGCCCCCAGCTCAGTGCAGGATGTACAATCATGCAAGATGCAACTGGAGTGTCCAGCCTCTGCTTAAATACCCCCCTCCATGGAGCTCTCCACCTCCCCAGACGGTCGCATCCACTGCCAAACAGTTCTTGCCATGAGGAACTTGACTCACACATGCTGCTGCTGGGATGTAGCCATCAGCTCATCAAACAAGCACAGCAATCCAGGCTACAATAGTGCAGAATCTCAGCAGTCTTTGCACTGAGGCAGACTTACTGTCGCAGTAGCACATACAGTCAGGAAGGCTTGCAGAAGAAATTGCCACTCCTAGCCAGAAGGTAGAGGGAGACACTGAGAGTGAGAGACAGAAGATTGGATAAGCTGTGGGGAAGCTCCAAAGCTCAGTGGCAGAATGCATGCAAGGTTCAATCCCTCACATCAACAGAGAAAGCAAGGCTGGGGCCCCTGGGGCCATACATTATGTTCTTAGACTCCAACTCCAACATCAGCCCCATTCAGCATAGCCAACAGTCAGAGATGATGAGAGTTGTAGCTCAGCAACAGATGAAGGCTACTGGTTTCCCTGTCCAGGTGTTAAAGGATTCAGTTAGTGCAAGTCTGGGAAAGGCATTTACCTGGGACTTCAGAAAGTTGTCCCCAGTCCCTGCAGACCAAAGATCTGGCTCAAGATAAGACAGGCAGTTTTATTGACAATGATTTCTTTCAGTTCAACCAGAGATGGCAAGACTTTGTGACAGGTTTCTACAGAGGCCTCGCGCTAAGGAGGACTCTAGAAGCAGAATTAGTATTCTTGGAAGGAAGCGGAGCACTGAAGTTGTTGTTATGCTATCAGAAGAACCCAGATTTGGGGGGGGGACCCTCAAACAACCTCAAACAAATGTCTTTATTTATTAATCTCAATTATCTCTAAGTAAATAACAGCTCCAACTGTGGAACAAATGCAAAAAGCATTTTGAAACAATTACTGTTCTAGGCAATGCAATATAAATAAAACTTCTGGTGGCTCTGAATTGTAATAAAATATAAAATAAAAAAAACCAAACCAAACAAAACAAAACAAAACAAAAACCCTCAAATGAGGCCCAGAATGCTAAGAGAGTGTTGTTAGAACACACAGAGGATGGTAAGGAATTTAAAAGCAGGTGGTCTGGGCCTTTCCATTTGCAAGACAGACTGTGAACAGAACAGAAAAAGGAGGACATAATGTTCTCGCATGTAGAGAGTTGCTTGGTCGGTGGACACTGTTTTCTTCCTTAAAGTAATGTTACCTATTCAGACCTTTCATTCATTCATGCCTTATTTGGCTCTCTTTAAATGTTACGGAGAACACACTAAATTTAGGGCTAAAATGTTGAGGCTGGCAGTAGAACTGAAAGTGTCGACTTTTTCAATGGGTTTGTACACACTGGGGCTGCAGAACCCTTTTCAGTGACAGGGGCCGCATTCCCACTTGGGCAAGCTTTCAGGGGCCACATGCCAGTGGCGGCTGGGGTCTGAGGCAAAATAAGCATGATCGAAGTTCAAGGACACATTGAAACCTGACCAAAACCTTTTAGGTGCAAAGCAGGGCCTGTGAAGGGTGTGGCAGAGGCCTGGAGGACCAAATTTGGTTCCCAGCATTGAGGTGCCCCACTCTGGAATACAGCTTCTTCTGTGTACATCATTCACCTGCTTACCGAGTCCTGTCTTTCTGCCTCACACTGTAATATGCAGGGTGGACTTTGGCTCATCAGCATATCTGGCAAAGCAAGGCAAAAGAACCCTGTAGGAACCTGCCAGCCTTCTGTAGTTTCATTAGGCCAACTGGAGGGAGCTGTGCAGCAGGAGGCCGAGTAAACATGAAAACGAAGGTTCAGAACAGAAAGAAAACATCGCACCTCTGTCACTGCCAACGCAATGAAGCACAGATCTAGCCTACTGTCCAGGAAAAGGAGCAGTCGGAGGGAGGGCAGGAGGCAAAGGACCTGATCCTGGAGCAAGAGTGTCTGTCAAAGTGGTGAGCACAGAGGTGGATGCATAGGATTAAAAGGGGCTGCTTTTTTAATCCAGGCACTAACTGGGCACAACAGTCACTCAGGCAACTGACTGTCTTTTACCTACACACTGAGCATAGCAACAAAGCCTGATCTCAGGTGAATGCAGCAAGGGACAGATTCAAATGCAATTAAAACTACAAGCCTGGGTGCCTAATGTGGGCCTGAGGCCTCTACCTGGCACCTGGAACTCTCCTCAGGCCATGTCCCCTCACCAGCACACAGAGCAGCTGCCCCATGCCCACTTGAGCACTTTGGCCCTGCTGGAGTCTGCCCTTGAATTATACAAATACCTCGTGTGTCTGAATGGAGGGGTGTGTGGGTGTGTAGAACCTCTGACCCCCCCCCAGGCTGGAATATAGCCAAGTGTAGCACAGGAACCCTGAAATCACTTACAACAGAAGCAGCTTGGCGAAAGCAATGGGATTCCTCTAAAGCTCTGGAACTGTGGCTTACCTGAGCTTCTCCAAACCATTGTGTGGCACCCTGGGTCAAAGCTGTATGTCCTTCAAAAGGACCAGTTAGTAAATCTTGCCTAAATCAATGGACTGGTTTGCATTAAACAAAGCAGGTATTTGGGTTTTTTTTTATGGGGCTTGAAAGAACACCTAGAGAAAGTGAAAAATGACTCCTAATAATTAAAAACAAAGAAAATAGGAACATTGTTTGATGGCAGATTGCATGCTGTTTATGGGAAAGTTACAATCGTTGGCTAAGTGTTTAGCCACACTTATCTTTGGGCCTGCGCTTTCCAGGCACAAGTTCATGCCTTAAAGCTCTGTGTCCAAGCAACTTCCCCCCCTTTCCTCCAGAGCTTTTCCTACAAAAAAAACCAACCGCTCTTTAAAACAGATTCATGTTTTCCACAGATTGCTGTTTGTTCCAATTCAGTTTTAAAGAGCATGTTTTCATGGTGGAAGTTCCAAACAAAAAAGGGGCACACAGACATAGAGCTTTAAAATGTGGACCGTGCCTGGAAAGCTCAGAGGAAAGGTAAGTGTAAATAAGCCCTAAGTTACTAACTAACTATTCCACTTCATGATCCTTGCTTTTGTGTGACTTTAGCATCATGCAACAGTGTAGTAAATTTTCCGTAAAGGTAAAGGATCCCTGACAGTTAAGTCTGGGGTTGCGGCGCTCATCTCGCTTTACTGGCTAAGGGAGCCGGCGTTTGTCCATGGACAGTTTTTCCAAGTCATGTGGCCAAATGACTAAGCCACTTCTGGTGAAACCAGAGCAGCGCACGGAAATGCTATGTACTTCCTGCCGGAGCGGTACTTATTTATCTAGTCACAGGTAGGTAGCCATGTTGGTCTGCCATAGTCAAATAAAAAATTAAAAAAAAAATCCTTCCAGTAGCACCTTAGAGACCAACTAAGTTTGTTCTTGGTATGAGCTTTCGTGTGCATCTTCAGAAGTGTGCAACTGCTAGGTTGGCAGGATCTGGGACTGAGCAACGGGAGCTCATCCCGTCGTGGGGATTCGAACTGCTGACCTTCCGATTGGCAAGCCCAACTCTCAGTGGTTTAGACCACAGCACCACCTGCGTCCCTTTTAAATTTTCCATAGCTAACCACAAAAACCATTAAAATGGTTAAATGTTTATGTCCACGGTCCATGGCCTGGTGCAGCCCCTAGCCTGGGTCAATTTCAAGTGGTATAATGGAATCCCATATGATGTCCTGTACTGTTACATGAGCATGACAATCCAGTTTTTGCCTCCTCCTGGCTAACAGGAGATCTCCTGTTCTGGGTTCTAGCTAGCCATTCCCTCCGATGGCAGCATTTCTCTCCCCGCACCCCATTTCTACTCCCATTTTCCACATGACACTAACATTCCATGACTACTAAGCACACTAAGTCTTCAGTTTGGTGTTTTTACCCCCCATACGTTGCTTTCATAAAAAGGTTTGCTTCTGCAAACACCCCCACCTAACATGCTGATATCTCCCTTTCATTTCTGAGTGGGCTTGTTACAACTCCATAGTCATCAGCGCCCACAACCCACTATTAGGAGTGATGACTTGTTGTTGTTGTTCAGTCGTTCAGTCGTGTCCGACTCTTTGTGATCCCATGGACCAGAGCACGCCAGGCACCCCTATCCTCCACTGCCTCCCGCAGTTTGGCCAAATTCATACCAGTCGCTTGTGCCCTCCATCTTTCCCAACATCAGGGTCTTTTCCAGGGAGTCTTTCTTCTCATGAGGTGATGACTTACCCAGAACTAAAATAATACTAATAAATTTTGCCCCGCTAGTTGAGTGCAAGGAAGCTGAAGTAAACAACCATCCTGCTGCCAGCTTGCTGATACGATTCCCCCCACCCGCCCCTCCTGCCCCACATGCAGCTTAATCCTTAATGGTAGAAGACATTGGAGCATTACGCATTCTCTTGACTTGGAAGCCTATGGCTCTGATCTCATTGCTCATGTAGTCGGAGATCTTGCTGAAGGGATGCTCTCTGAGCAGAAGCCTCATCATTTTAGTAGGTCTTGCTAAAATAGCTGTCTTCCCAGAGCGGGTCAGTGTTTCCTTTTGTCCCCCTCCCTTCTTGCAAGAATGCAGCAGTTCTTTTCCCCACAAATGAATGCCTTATTTTGCATTCCCTCTTCTGTAGCACAGGGCTTTAGAAGATCACTTACAGAAGGAAGGAAGCAGCACAAGAAGAGAGGTGATGAAATTCCTCACTTCTGTGCTGACGTTCTTGAGATCAGCTTCTTATTTTAATCACCAAACTTAGAGCCAAAGTCCGCTTCAAGCCGTTTTACTGGGTTAGCAAAGTCTGGTGACTTCTGTTTCAGTGTATCTGAGAAGTGTGTATGCACACAAAAGCTCATACCAAGAACTTAAAAAGGTAAAGGGACCCCTGGCCATTAGGCCCAGTCGTGTCCGACTCTGGGGTTGCGGCACTCATCTCGCGTTACTGGCTGAGGAGCCGGTATACAGCTTCCGGGTCATGTGGCCAGCATGACAAAGCCGCTTCTGGTGAACCAGAGCAGCCCACGGAAATGCTCTTCCACGGAAGAGCAGCCCACGGAAACCTTCCCGCCAGAGCTGTCCCTATTTATCTACTTGCACTTTGACGTGCTTTCGAACTGCTAGGTTGGCAGGAGCAGGGACCAAGCAACAGGAACTCACCCCGTCGCGGGGATTCGAACCGCCGACCTTCTGATCAGCAAGCCCTAGGCTCTGTGGTTTAACCCACAGCGCCACCCCGCGCCCCACACCATAACTAGTTGGTCTCTAAGGTGCTACAGAAGGGATTTTTATTTATTTATTAGAAATGGTGAGGATTTCTATGGGCAATGGTAAACAAGGGAACAAATAAAACCAGCAGCCTTTCTCAGGTGAATGGGCTGTGCAAGCTGACAGAGCTGAAGGTGACCACATGGTGTGAGATGGGGAACCGATCTGCACATGTGTGTACTTCAAATGATTTCTCATTAGTGCATTACTTAGCATTTGATGGCCTGCAGGCAATTTGTGTAAAGTCTGATGCTGAAAAGCATTGCTAGTTGAAGAGACAGGAGGGGAAGTTAAAAGTGCTCTCTAAAGTGTTCAATCAGGTGGCAGGGAGAGAACATCAGCCATTGTACCTTTAGAATGGAACTCATCATCTGCTGAAAAAGTATGTATGCTACTTTCCACAAAACTGTGCCCATATTGGGCACATCAAGTGAACAATTATGTATAACAATTACATGTTCAAAACATTAACATCAATAAATAAATACCCCAAAAATATCCATAAGAGTTTGTATACAACACCAGCAATAAGCCAATCTAATTTAACAGCTGAAAACTCAACAGGAGATAGAACAATGCCTAATACATAAATTAAAAAAGTAGTATACAAAACACCCACATGCTCTAGATGCTGTTTCCCATAGTTTGGGTCCAAGACTCAGTCTCCAAATATACAGGGACCCCATCCCATCTCTCACCTGGGGTACTACAGACACTCCTGCTCTGGCTCTCACCCAACAGGGTCTTATGGTCCTATTATCATGACTTTCGGTCCACAAAGAGGTCCTGCACTTGGACCTCTCACCCACTCTCTCTAGTCTAGAAGTGGGCAACCTGCGTCCACGTGCACCCCCTCAGTCTTGTTGGAAACCTCAGCATCTCCCAACCACGGGGAGCACAGGACATCCTTTGGAAAGATGCTCCAGTTTCTGTCATGAATGCAACCCAGGATTGGAGGAGGAAGGCACAGAGACCAGAGTGGCAGTAGCAGTTTTCAAAAAACAATTTATTCATTTTATTCATTCAAGAATTCTCAACCATCCCACACATTCACACACGCTCTGCAGAAGTATAGGTACACAAGACAGGTGCTCTGGTCAAACTGGCCAGTCTAGCAACACCAAGGGATAGAGGGTGGGCTACTCTTGGGGATGCTGCAGAGGTTTTCTCCTCAAAATATATCTTCCTGCAAAGGTCTTTTACTGGCTGATGTGTAGATTGTAGATTGTAGATGTGGTTTCTGGATTGCAAGGGCTATGTGGCAAGCAAACATGATGTGCTGATTGCACACAGTCCCCAGACTGTGAGACCTGTCATCACCTTTGGCAACTGTCCTGAAATGCAACATGTCTTCCAAGCCATGTTGTTTTCCTTAATCCGATATTTTAAATCCTGTTTATTAAGATAGCCATCAGCAAGGGCCATGTTCCCTGTAGCAGTTGCATTTATTTCCAATGCTCATCCACCCTTTCATTCATTCCAAATGGCAATATTACATGAGTATATTCACATAATCTCCATTTTGCAAAATCATAGGCGCGTGAAACAGCTAAGCTCATCGGAGCACCTGCCGGCTCGCCTCTCTTTCATTATCCTCATTGCACACCACTCTCTTTCTCTCTTAAGATCATCAGTAACCGACACTGTTTCCTCTCTTAGGACCACCACCACCCCTTGAGATTCTTAAGGAAGAAAAAGAACCAGTGTGGAGTGGAGGTGGCGGTGAATGTGGGGTGTGTTTGTTAGGTGGTAGCAGCACAAGTTTTGTTTAATTCAAACTAATCCATTCTTCCTGCCCACTACTAGCTTTACTGCTGCCCATTGACAGGCTACTCTCAAGAGATCACTTCCTAGATAATGCAGCTCTCATGGGGGGGGGGGGACCTTATCCATTCTTACTCTAGGGCACAGAGTTTATCAGTGTTCAAGTGTCATACCTTAAGGCCAGTTAAAAACACTGTAAACATCCACTCTGGCTGACTAGAGATGTAAGGCTGGTCCCTCCACAAGGCCATAACCATTTTCATGCGACAACACTTTCCAGACAAAAAGGGAGCCAACAACGAGAAAGCACACAAAACATGACTTACGGAGGGTTTTTATTTACAGTGACTCTTTAAAAGGCTGAGAAAAACATCCATTTATGGGTGGGTGGATGATGAATTTTTTAACCTTAGGCAGCTGCTAAGACTCCTTTGTGTGTCCTTCTTCTCAGTAGAAAGGGAAAGCTGTGGTAGCAGCCGCCACTGCTGCTGCCTGGGGGATAAATAAATGGGAGCCTGGTACATGATATGATATGTGTAGAGAGGGCATCATCAGGTTAACAGCAGATTCTTCAAAGGGCATCAAGAGACAGGTTAGTCTGAGGTGCTGTAAAGTGTACCTCTATGATTTACAGAGAGATGGGAAGTAACTTGTGGGGGCCAGCATGGATATGGTACTATCAAGGTATAAAGGCATAAAGCAGCTCCAGGGCTCTTTTCACATCTTCAGTGCTTGCAAATACAAGATTTCTGAAGAGGAAAAAGCAGAGGGAAGAAAGGCATTCGGATATATTAACAGATATTCCCAAACAGCATGTAAGGCAAAAGCAGAAACATGGGTGCTTGATCGGAATCACAGCTACTGAATTTCAGCAAAGTCAGTCAGTAAGTTCACCCCAGGCTATCAAAGCCCCTTGGACCCAACAGGATGGAAGAGTCTATCAGATCTCTGCCTGGCACTTGTGCAATGGTTGTGCAGGACACCTTGCAAATGGGATGCTTCTGTAGGACATTTTGCAGATCAAGGGGCAATGCCTGGTGGAAGTTCAGAAAAGTAATGAGGAGCAGTCAACAGGTTTCCAGGAGCTGCTTTAGAGGATAGAGCTGCTGTGCTTTGCTTCTGCTGCTAGTATTTCATAGCACTTAGTGCACCTGGAAACATGCAAATTTAGTAGACCATAAATTATGCAGCACTAAATTATAGTTCATAATAATGAGTAATTATAGTTCTTAATATAAAGCACATGAACAAGTGTCTGACATGTGCACTCCACCCTCCTCCTTTACAGGCATGAGGATAGGGTAGGAAGCATCAGCTTTCATTTTCGATGAACTACAGCTTACCACTATGTTGAGACTGGGAACTGTGCTTAGTTTTAACAATGACTTGATGAAACAAGCCAACTTCAAACCATTGTTTAGGATCCTGGCATGTTTGGATAAACCATTGTTAAAGCTAATGATAGTTCTTTGTTCTGGCGTAATGACAAGTTGCAGTTGGGTGAAAGTGGAAGCAAATGCTTTTGCCATCATAAAATTATATAATTTTAGAATTGGAAGGGACCATGGAGATCATCTAATGCAACTCTTCGTTCAGTGCAGAAGTCTGTAATTTTAAGCCAGCCTTCCTAACAGATGGCCATCTCACCTCTCCTTAAAAACCTGCAATGAAGGCAGCCCAACCCAATGAAGGTTAGGTGGTTTATCCTTATGTTAGGCAAAAACTGTTTCCTTGCAATTGCCACCCACTGGTTCTGGTCCAACAGGGAACAAGTTTGCTCCATCTTCTACCTGACAGACTATGAACATGTCTTAATTAGTCCTTCTTTGCGCTAACTGTATTCAGTTTTTTCAACCGCCTCTCATAGGACTTACCACTTACAAATGTGAAGGAAAGAGCACATGAGGATTTGTGTCGTGGTCAACAATAGTTTATCATGTCTGAATGAGATGCACCAGTGTGCATCTTCTGCATTTCTAGGACCAGCCAGTACTGTGGCCCAATGATTAAGGGATCTGGTCTTTGAATCAACCCAAATCTGTTATATTCTTAAAGGAATTCCTCAATCAGCTCCAGAGTCATGGAATTTCATATGTCCCTTCCTTGGGGGTGGGGGAAACCAACACAGCTTGTAAAAACTGGGCATATTTAATTACATGGTACGATTCATTCTACTTCTACTATGGTTAGGGAATATGAAAGAACTTTGCATGGCTGGAAATCTGTCCCCTAACCTTCTGCAAATCTTGCTTGCCCCCTCATCCCCAACATGCTTTCTGCAGAATTTCACAAGGTGTTTGGGGGGTTTGGGGGTTGTTGTTCTTTTGCAGTCTTAAGAAGTAGAAACTTGCTTTAAAAAAAAGCAATCTGAGATCTCCGGGCAGAAGAAAAATAGACTGCTGGGAATGGAACTTGGAAAGCTGGTTTTTTACTACACTATTTCCCCTTTTCTTTGAAATATGCAATGACTTTCCTCAAGCTATTTTTTTATTTCCTAAGCTATATGTTATATCACTGTCCTTTGTTCAAGAAAAGATGGGCAACTAAGTCACTAAATCACTATATAGAAGGGAAACGATTTCTCTTAGATTTGACTGGCCTTGAATTACTGTTTCTTCATTTAAAGAAGCAAGTACATATTAGTGGCTTCCAGGCTGTTGCTATTTTAGGCTCGGTTTCAATCCCATACTGGCAAATTCAGGTTGTGCAACTGAAGCTGATTTGGTGGTCTTGCACAACAAGCCCACTCCCCATCTGACTTTTTGCAATAAAGGTGGCAAAAATGCAAAGGAAAGTGTGTGATAATCCTTCCTGCATGTAATGTTCCCATTGTCTAATATCCTCCCAAACTTTGTATAAACAAATCAGGATGAAAGCTCAATAAACAGGTCATTTGGAAGCAACCCTAGTTTCTTAGTGCGTACAGCACAGGCCATTGTGTAAGACAACCACAGCCTACATTGGGCTGGATGCAACAACTGGGGAGTTGTAATGGCAATCCTGCATTTCTGTGGACTTTGTATAATATTGTTTTAAACTGATGTCCTTAAATTAGTTGGGAGAAATGTGCATAGCCAGGATTTTTCTTAGGGGGCTCAGGCTTTTGTTAGGGGGGCAAACTTTTGTTGGGGGGGCAGAACCTCAGATTTGTATTGATTTGTATTGATTGGGGGCAGCTGCCCCGTGCACCCCCCCCCCCTGGCTACACCCATGTTGGGAGGATTTAATTTTTCTTCTTTGAGAAGACAATGATCCACTTTTCATAAAGAATATTTTTTTCTTATTAATTAATGCCCAGGTACCATGATTTGTATTTCAACTGAGCCAAGGCTCTCTAGCTAGGAAAGAAAAAAATGTTGAATAAAAGCATCTTTAGGTGGCTCATGCAAGGCATCTTGATTCATACTAATAGTCGTGTTTGAAAAAGATGCAAGTTTCCAGTGTTCCAGGACACAGCATGTGCACCCTCCCATATGGCCTCCAGTCATTTCACGACAACCATACATTCTTCCTGCCTATGAGCCAATAGCACATTTTGTTGAGGAAAAAATGTACAGGAATAAGCTTATGCATTCTACAAAAACTCAAAATATTGCCTAGTTTGTCTAATCCAGGGATATGGGATGGAATTTTTTTCCCCAAAACCTATTTCCCCCCAGTGCTTTATTTTTTCAGTAATCCCCATGCCCCCTTGGCCACTGTTAATTCATTAGTAACAATGAATAGATGTCAACTTCATTTTGAATATTAGGCAAGCTTGGGAATTTCAACCATTTAGCTTTGTTTACTAAATACAAGTTAAATAAACATGCTAATTACATAACTCTCTAGGGCATCAGAAATTTTCCTGATGCAGATTACCTTTTTAATATTTCCTGGAAAATCGGTATCACTAATCTTAACATTTCTTGTTTCAGACTGTGGTTTTCTAAATTTCCTGTTTCAAGGCACTCCAAAAATGTCTGGGCCAGGGCTCCTCTTGGAAAAATAACTTCATTACTTGCATAATATACATTAACTTATTAAATTTAGTTTACAAATGCTCTTTCGCTTTGACTCTTTAAAAATCATGCTGAAATGTTCGTAGTGTGTGTGGGGGGGGGAACACATACACATGCATACATTACTCCAAAAAGGTCACCACATGCACAAGTCTGACTCAATATGAAAAGGGCAACAATATTCTTCAGCATTATTTATTACATTTGTGCCTTGCTGGTCCATCATAGGGCTGTTTCCATATGATTTCAGATGGAAATCACCTCAGGGCCAGACTCCAACAGCTTTAGCAACAGAGTTTCTTCCCAGCATTCTCTGAATCTGGATTTTAAAAAACGGTTGTGCCGATTCCCTAAAAGGAAAGATCGAACAGAACATATGCCCCCTAGTCAGCCCATCCCAGGACAATTAGCTTGTTCACAGCCTCTGATGAGCAGATAAAGCTCCTTTGACAAATATCTCTTAAGAAGGAACATAGGAGCCTGCTGAATCAGGCCTGGGCACCCTGTTCTTACAGTGGCTAACCAGAAGCTTGTGGGAAGACCTCAGGCAGCACCCGAGTCCAGTAACACTCTCCCAACCTGTGATTCCAAGGAACTGGCATTCAGGGACACACTGCTTCTGTCAGTGGAAGCACAACATAGGCATTGTGGTTTCTAGGTTGACAGGGAAAGAGCTCATCCTATACGAGAAAGAACTTGGCAAGTAACACGAGGGTGCTATCAAGAGAGACCCCTTTTCTTCTCCGGTGTCCCACATAATTATACTCTCTCAGTTTATATTCCTCAGCCTGACTCAGATAGTTCCATCAGCAATGCAGGAGCTATTCCCCTCTCAGCTGACTTCAGGAAAACGTGGAGCTGAATTAATATGGGATAGGCACAGGGGAACCTGAGCTTTTCAGAAAGTTGTTGTTGTTGTTGTTCAGTGGTTCAGTCGTGTCCGACTCTTCGTAGCCCAGCGTAATAATAATAATAATAATAATAATAATAATGGGACTGAGTGACGTTTTTGTTTTGTTGGCATACTTTCTTACTTAAAATATCTGGTTTGTGTTGTTTACTTGTTTCTGTAGTGTCCTCTGCTCTTACCTGAGTGAGCATGGCAACATTTTATTAAGAAAGGCTTCATTTCTCCATAAGGTTAATTAGTAATTAAAAGCATTGTACCATAGTCAAAGGATTTGCTCCTTTCTGATCAATCTTTGAAGCAAAGAGAGGGGCCTGAAATTATTAGACATCTGTGTGCTTTGAAGTTATTTCTGCATCTGTGAAGGCTTCAAAAAATTTAAACTGAGCATTTTCTCACACACGCCCCCGGTTGAGTGTCATGATTTCAGATATTTAGTGTGAAAAATATTTGTAGTTAAATTGTTGCATCTTATATTAAACAGAGCTTATAATTGCACTAGGAATTAAAAATCTACAAATTTGGGGTGGAATTCACATTTTTGTGTGTGTCATAATAACACCACACCTTTGAAGAAAGCCTTTTATATTTGCCAAATTAGGCCAGTATTAGTCCTCCAGATGTTGTTGGGCCATAGGTTCGTTACACCTGCTTTAGTAGGGTGGATTGGATGCCAAAGAATGGCAGAAGCAAGACAAGAGATCTTATAGAATGATAGAGTTGGAAGAGACCACAAGGGCCATCCAGTCCAACCCCCTGCCAAGCAGGAAACACCATCAAAGCATTCCTAACAGATGGCTGTCAAGCCTCTGCTTAAAGACCTCCAAAGAAGGAGACTCCACCACACTCCTTGGTAGCAAATTCCACTGCCGAACAGCTCTCACTGTCAGGAAGTTCTTCCTAATGTTTAGGTGGAATCTTCTTTCTTGTAGTTTGAATCCATTGCTCCGTGTCCGCTTCTCTGGAGCAGCAGAAAACAACCTTTCACCCTCCTCTATATGACATCCTTTTATATATTTGAACATGGCTATCATATCACCCCTTAACCTTCTCTTCTCCAGGCTAAACATACCCAGCTCCCTAAGCCGTTCCTCATAAGGCATCGTTTCCAGGCCTTTGACCATTTTGGTTGCCCTCTTCTGGACACGTTCCAGCTTGTCAGTATCCTTCTTGAACTGTGGTGCCCAGAACTTCCACAATAGTATCTTCCACAATAGTATCAAAATGTGTGGCTCAGTAACTCAAGATCCCTGTGGATTTCCTCTCAGACTTATGCTAGGAGATATCTCGAGGGTAATGACAAAGAAATCCCCAGAGATTGGAAGTACTGTGCTTCCACAGAGTCACACTGACAGAGGCCATCCTTTAAAAAAAAAAAAAGTGGGGGAGAGTGTCCTTAAAAGGAATACTTTTCTGTTAAGTCACTCAAGATTTTCTTCTCCTGCGAAGATGGTTTGGGTTGTTTTTTTTTTTTTTTGTTTTTTTTTTTACTCCCTAGGCTCACAGTAATTATGTGTTATGCTCTGCTAAGCTAGAGTTCTCAAAGGCCCAAGGCGAAGCAGCCAACAAGGTTTTAAACCTTTAAATTTCAGATTGCATTTGTAATTAAAACATTCTTCCTAGCAAATGCTTCATGCATAGGATGAAATTTACTCAAATTGGTATGTAAGCTTCCAAGCAATAATCCATATGAATCTCTAATGAAACACTGGAGGAAACACCCCCTCTGTGCCTGAAGACGTGTACCATATAACATAAAAATCTCTCTGATCGCATAATAAAACAACGCCAAGAATAACGGCTTCTAAGGCAATTCAGGGAAGATTCCCCATCCAGTTTATTTCAGTGTGCAGCCCAAGTCCAATCCTAGGTGCCTCTAGACTTTCAGGATTTTGCAGGAGGGTTTTCCGCACTTAAAATGGATCAAGGTGCTCTGTTGCCCTAGCACAGGGGTTGGCAAGGTTTACCTCACCTGGGCCGGTTCACTCCAGCGGAGATCCCTTTGTGGGTTGGATTGCACACACGTGTGAGTGCGCAGGCCCACGATTTCTGGCGTCTTCACAGATGCAATTTCCGGCATCTGCGTCTGCGCAGACACGGTTTTTGGCATCTGCGCATGAACTGACGCACTTTCCGGTGCCACGGAAACGAGTCCCCACGCTGTGCCAGTTTAGCACAGCGCACAGGGACTCGCCAAGCGGGCGGCTCGGTTTGGGGGCGACTTGTGGGCCGGTTAAACGACCCCAGTGGGCTGCTTGTGGCCCATGGGCCTTAGCTTGCCTACCCCTGCCCTAGCACAACACATCGGCTTTTAAAAAACAGCAAAAAATTTTGCAGTTTGGAAAATGTTGGGTAAAACGTATTGGCCCCAATGGCTCAGTTGTTTAATGGGATTTGCTTCAAGTAAGCTGTTGGCTTAGTCTCACAGATCTAAATGCATCACTCCTGAGGACCGTTCTGCACAACCCAGGACTGATTAGAGGTTATAAATACCCAAAAGTGAGACACTTGGGGCAACATGCAAAGTTACTATTTCAACTCAGGCCTCCATCACACTCATACGATGACACATTGGAGTTATGGTACTTCTCTGTTGCAGCTGCAAGGTGTGTGTGACACTGCAATCATATGGACAGGATGTGATCCTCCTGCCAAAAGGAAGAGCGCCAATTGGCTGGGGGCAAGGCAAACAATTAGTCCTGCTGTTCTGGCATTTACACAAATTGGTTATGTATGGACTATCAAGCTGGGCGGGGTGGGAGGGGGTATGACTCCCACAGTTGTGTGCATGGAAACATGGCCCCACACATCAGGGGACAGTTTATAGAAAGGTGATGGTAAGATGCAAAGGTCTGCTGTAAACTTACAGAACTCTGAACACAAGTTTGATATTTGTGGCCCAGCCAGGAAATGGTATTTGGATTCTGGGACAGCTGCTTCTCCTCTTGCTGAGGTGAAACAAAAAACCTGCTTCCAAAATTGTGGGCCAAGGAACATTTCCATGGTAGACATCCCTCTTTTCACTGAACATATGAATGAATGTTCCATGGCAGCTTTATTTTTTGTTTGTTTGCCACCTTGATTTGTATTCATGTCTGGAAAGATATAAATATCTTTAAAATAAATATATTCCAAATATTAATGCAGAAAGAATCACACAAGACGACGGAATAAAACAACCGGGCTTGGCCTCCCTAAATCTCAACAGATGGAGGGGGCATGATGAGAAAATGCTGTTACAAAGTGGCAGACTTCAGTGTGTGTGTGTGTGTGTGTGTGTGTGTGTGTACTGGATTGCACATTGCATATAAAGACTCTTAGATTTCACACAGGGAAAAGCTGCCAGCAGCAAGACCACTGCAAAATAAAATATGTAGCAGGCAGAATGAGCCATTCATGAGGCACAACTGAGGGTAATGGAACAACAATAAGTCCTCTGGGAAGTGCTAGACTATAGCATCTCGTAACAGCAAATGGAACTCTCTGTGTAAGAAAAGGTTACCTATGGATCACTGCGACTCCGTAAGAGATGGTCTTGTCAAGTTCTCCCTGCCCCACACAGACAGACAGCTAGGAAGCTTGAAATAGGCTTAAGAATCAGAATTGGAAGGGACCCCCAAGGGTCGTTTAGTCCAACATCCTGCAATACAGGAATCTCAACTAAATCATCCATGACTGCAATCCAAATTCCAATAGCCTTTCTAGGCCAATGCTCAGCAGTTACAGCACATGCTTTGCATCCATGCCCCTGAAATAAAGCTTGGAAGAAGCGTTCTACTGGAGCAAACAGAATCTGTTGTGGAGTATGCCTGTGACAATTTCTCTCATTTGGAAATGTGCCCACAGCCCCCCCCCCCAAGTTGGCAACCCCTGCATTAAAAGATCTCAAGCACCAAGGCTGAAAAAGACCTGATGGAGATGTCAGCTCTGAGCATTTTCTGTTCAGAATAGACAATACCAGGCTAGATGGACCAAAGCCCTGCTGGCCCAAAGGGCATATGAACTTAGAAATGAACTTAGAAACAAAAGCAACAATTCCAATGATTTATTGAAGGAAGAAACATGCCGTGAGCAGCACCGAAGCCTTTTGTTGTCCTGCCCACCCACCTCAAAAACTGTCCCACAGCTTGGACGTATTTAGTTTTATCATTGCTATATTATTATTTATAATAAATTTATTGCCCACCCTCACCAGCAGGTCCAAGTGCACATTGCAACAATTAAAAATTAAAAACTGTTAAAATAGATTACAGTCGCAGGAACATGGCGGGTCTGGAAAACACACATCACAGGTGTCAAAGGCCACACAAAGGGTGAAATCTTCATCATCTGCCAAAGCTGTATCGTGAAGAAGCCCATTGCACCTCGGTGGGGTAATATGGTGCCGGCTGCAAGAAATCAACATCTAGATGGCCCAGAGCTGGATTTAGGGACAGGCATCCCAGGCTACTGACTAGGTGCTACCCTTGGGAGACACCTGTCATGGGCTATCCTCTCAACTATCCACTCAAGAGCTGAACAAATTGCCCAAACAGTGAAACTTCATTATATAGCTGGTAATCCTGACCTCTGTGACCAGTGTTGTGTTCATGTTCTTTATCAGTATTCTTGGGGGAAATTACAATAAACACTCCCAGTATTAAAAAACAACAACACATTAGTCACTGTGATCAGATCTGTGTTCAAAATGGTAATGTCTTATATGACAGGGATAAATTGTGTATGCAAGTCATGTATTGAAGTTGTGAAGTGTATTGGAAATGCAATCAAAAATAAAATTTGAAGGTTGGTCCTGAAGGGACTCCTTGCTTGGATCACTGTAAGGTCTAGCGCCAGATCTGGCTGGACCTATTAATAAGGTGAGAACCTGGACTGAGTAGCTAAATAGCAATCCACCTTTTGGTGTTAGGATTCTGTCCTTAAATCCACTGAAGAAGCAAAAATGAACTCTTGATGTTCTTAGTGGGAAATGGTCTGCCCATTCTAGAAATGTGTATAGTAGAGGAATCATCAATGTGGTGCTTGCAGACCAACATGGGCTTGCAGAGGCATTCCCTGGCACCTATAGGATCCCTCCTATGCTTAAAAGAAGCATTCCTTTGTACCTAATAGAACAGGTTGCGGTGTGCATATGGTGCCGACAGTTTCTTTGGTTTGCAAAGATGCCCATGGGTCCAAAAAGTCTGGCAGCCCCTGGGTAGAATATTGCTAATCATTGGGAAACACAGTGCTTCACAATGTTTATTTACAAGGCTTCTGCTAAGACAGTCTGTCAGATCAAAATGGTTCTTTTCATGCTAGGGTTAGCTACTGCTTCACCCGTCTGCCGGAAAGAAACAGTTCAAGGTCACACCAAGCGAACGCAGTGAGGCTGGCCTCCAGCCAAGGCTTTGCTGGCGCTACCGCTTCTGCTCTTGTAAAGACTTGGAATCTTCCCATGGACGGGGCCCTCTGATGTTCTTCCAGTCATCAAAATTGGCATCTTTCAATTTCTGTAGGCATAAACAACAACAACAAAATAAACTAATAAACAAGAAGGAAAACATTCTAAACACCCTCAGGTTCTCTTTATAAATTAAAGTGTCTCCTTTGGTACATATAACGACTAAGATTTGTAGAGGAAAGCATGAAGGAAGCATCCCAAGATCAACACAAATGAAGCTACAATTCAGCGTGAGCTCCGCTATTTCTCTGTAGCTAAAGAAAAACCGGGACTCTCAGACTGGAGAAGCAATATAAGTACCTGACTCTTTGCAGCAACCCTGGAGCATCTCTTATATTGTGCTGTATCTTGCTTTTGACTTCACCCGTTCTCAGCTTCTGAAGCAGGTGGAATTTGTGTGGGGAAATAAGAAGCAGCACTGCTCCTCATGTTCCTGGAAGCCGTTTCCCCTCTGAAGTGGCTGTCAACAGCTAAGCTACCTGTTCAGTTACCTACAAAACTGGTGTGTTTGGAGGAGCAAGAGCATAGCATGTGAATGCACACAAGTGGAAGTCAATGAGGCCCAGCAGTCAAATGATTTTTTTTTTTTTTTACTGTGGCTCTGAAACCACCACCACCACTTCCCAACTCAAACCTAAAGACTCCCATCCCTGCTGGAGAGGAAAATAAGGGGGCTGCTGTGTATTTTTTTGTCAGCTGCAGTGCTGAGAATGCAGGGCTTACTGTAATTTTAGTCACTGCCTTATCACATAGCACAACATACAGAGGATAGCATAGCCACCAACGTTGTTTTCTAAATTTTCTACCCACAACCTAAC
This sequence comes from Lacerta agilis, assembly GCF_009819535.1. Taxonomy (NCBI): domain Eukaryota; kingdom Metazoa; phylum Chordata; class Lepidosauria; order Squamata; family Lacertidae; genus Lacerta; species Lacerta agilis. The sequence goes on along the minus strand of NC_046312.1, from coordinate 44,979,666 downwards.
TATGTGAGGTTGCCCTAACTACTTTATTCTTGCCCACTAAAAATCACAGAGTTCAGATGTTGTCAAAATGGATTAGAAAACGTATTTTGTCCAGCTTCGTTTTGTTATGGAGAAAAGGCAAACTAGTGATACCTACCAAAAATTTATTTAGGAAGATATTCCAAGCCCTGTTGAGCTCAAGTTAGGGGGCTTTCGATAGGCATCTGGCTGGCTACTATGAGACTAGATCGGCCTTCAACCTGTCCGGCAGGCTTGTTTATGTTTGTAACCCAGGAGTGAATAAAGAAGGAAGGCAGGCCAAAGCAGAAAAGGAGATGCATGTATAAAATAGGGTTGCCATACGTCTGTAACTTCCCAGAATTTTTGAAATATGGTAACCCTAGTATAAAATGGCTCCAGCTGCTCCAAGTAGGCAGTAATTCGCTGATCCACTGACAGGAGCAGTGAAAAGAGTATTCGTTCCCCTGGGGTGGATCAATCAAAGAAATTCTTTAATTTATCATATCTTATATGGAAATATTTTTCTAGCCAAGAAATAAGCAAGCTATTGTACAACTTGCCCAGTAATTACAGCAATAGTAATAATGGTGTGGGGTGTAGGAAGATGTAGATGTCGGGGGAGGACCTTTTTCACATTCAGGGCCGTATTCCCTTTAAGGCAACCTACTGGCACCCAAAGGACAGTGGTGGGTGGGGCAAAAGTGGTCAGAACAAATGAATGTACAGGTAAACATTATCTTTGTACAGCGAGCTAGTTTCTACACACAGAGAGACACCCTCTATCCTTCATCCAGGCCAGCAAGATGAAGGATCAGATTCCAAAGACATATTCTAGCCTGGCAAAAGCACTCAAGGAAGGTGCGAAGCAAGCCTGGTGAGGGTGTGTGGCTCAGAAGAGGGGTGTGACCTGTGGAGAGTCCCCAAGGGCCAGGTAGACTGGGAGGGCAGCCTTGATCTCCCAGACCTCAGGTTCCTCATCTGTGATCTCCAAAGTAGTGGGACCCAAACTACTGATGAGCATTCTCAGGTACTGCAGTAAGGTGAAACATTTTTTAAAAATCTGCATGGTTTGGAGTGTTTAAAACCATGGGACTAACACAGCAAGACATGGCTCTTTGTTTTGCATTCACAGTTGTAAGCCATCAGATACTTCAACAGAGCCACATAGAAGAGAGCCTAGATGAACACAACTGTGAGTTTTAAATGCAGCAAATAAAATCCAAAGGAAATATGAACAGGGACCAACATACTCCACCTCCCCTTCAATCAATAATATGTGTTTTATAGCCAATCTATTCTGCTTAAGAAGGGCCCCCATGATTCCTTTTAAGTGAGAACCTCAAGCCACCTTCTGCCTGGTTAAGGCATTTTATACTCCCTGAGCCAAAAGGTTTTGTTGCACTATTACCAACTCAATTTTTCATCTTGCTGGTTTGGGGGTTTTTTAGAGAGAGAGAGAGAGAGAGAGAGAGAGAGAGAGAGAATAAAGAGTTGCTACTTCTTGCCTTTTGTTGCTGGGCCAGTGACTGAAAGTTCTTGTGAATGTGAAAAGTTTCTCTCCAACAAACACCCTCCTATGGATAAGCAGATTCCTTACAGGTCAGGGCTCCTACTAGTGATGCAGACATTCAACTGGTGCAATTTCTTCTGTATGTCAACTGTGCATGGATTGTGCAGAAGCTTTACAGGAGCATATTCTCCTCTAGTCCATTATTTGGCCACTGTGTTAAATACTGTTCTACTGGCAAAGGGAGCATTGAACATTAAATGGCTTCTGGCATTCCACAGAAGATCCTAAACAGAATCTTATTAAGAAACTTCATCAAGAAATAAGACAGGGCAGCAAAAGTGAACAGCTGACAATTCAAGAGCCCTCTGGTAAAACATTCCATAAGAACAAAAAGTTAATCTATTACATACTTTGAAAAGCGGTTTGTCTCTTTGCCTGTTCTCTATGCATTTGGACACCTCTTAAGATGTTGTAACCAAATTTTGCATGATGGTTCCAAAGATCAAAGAGTAGGATTTCTCTATAGTTGCATATAACTGAACACTATTTTGAATTATTGGTTTAATATTTTGATGTTTGGGCTCTTTTGGGAAGAAAGGCAGGATAAAAAACTAATAAAGAAATTAGATGGCAGACTGAGTTTTCAAAACTGCAAATCATAATCAAAATTTGCACGATGGTGCTTGAAATGAAGGAGCAGTGGTTTTTTGTCAATTTTATCTAATTGGATGCCATTTTGTATCAAGATGGTGAACCGAATCTTTCAAAACTGTGCAGATTTTAACCACCGATTCCAAAACTGGTATCTTAGAATTCTATGAGGCACCAATGTACTTGGATCAACGACACCTTGAAGTGTGGTTAATTCCTTCTGGATCCGGCAATGGCTCTGTTGTTACTTTTGGACACACGAAAAGGGGAACTAGTGCATAAAGAAATGGCTGTGTTCATGCTGGTAGTTACTCAGACAGAAAGAGCATGTGACTGGAAGACAGCACTTTTTGGTAAAGGGATGGACTGCCAAAGTCTGGCAGCTTGCCTTGCCTGAGAAGCTTATACAACATTGCAGAGCTAGCAGAGGACCTAAAGTGAAGGACAAATTTGCAGATACTTGGACGCCTTGTCTAATGTATATTGGCAAAGGTACCCCAGCACTGATCCGCCCCCTTCAGCACATAAAGAGAGGTGTGGCTGCACATTCATAATGCTTTCATGTGTTGCAATGGAAGTGTGAACTCAAAGAGGAAAATAGGTAGCATCAGTACTCCAAAGTTTGTTGGAAGTTGTTAAGAGTAAAATACTAAGAATAAAAATACTAATCACAAAGTTTAAAGTACCTCCATGACAAAGGGAGCAGAGTGCTAATGTTACTGCTCTCCTGTTCTAAGCTACATGTCACTGTAATTGACAGACCACACAGCTGGGGAGGGGGCGAGGAATCAGTGTTTTTTTTCTATATACAGGTTGTTGTTTTCTGTCTACAATAATGGTGAAAAATATTTACCCTTCCCCTTTTCTCCACCAACAGACTGCTAAAGTTCATTCTCTCATGCTCATACAGGGCTTATTGACCCTTCCCTTTTGCTCTGCTCTTCCCAGGCACAAGTTCCCACTTTAAAGCTCCATGTCCGAGTGTTGGGGTTTTTTATGCTCCAGTGCTTTCCCTGCAAAAACCCGATTCGGGTTTTCTACTGACCGCTGTTTGCTCCGATTTAGCTTTGAAGTGAGGGTTTTCATAAGGAAAGCTGCAGAGACAAAAAAAAGGGGGGGCACTCGGACACAGAATTTCAAAGTGTGGATGGTGCCTGGAAAGAGTGAAGGAAAAGTAAGTGTGGATAAGCCCTCTTGCACACCCAGGAGGCAAAACAGTTGAGTAGTTATGTAAGAGAGATTTTCAACTCTGCCAGAGGAGTGGGTAGCTTCTTACTTTATTTATCAACAGTGTTAGCACTTTCCATGCCTCGTGCAATTGCTCTTAGTCAGCCAGGATCACCATTTCCTTTGCTCCTTAGCTCCTGGAGGGGAAGAGGTGGCTGATGGGCTGAGAGAGTGGCCCCTGACCCTGCTTTCTCCCCATGGTTCAGGCTCTCACCCATTCACAATGCTGTGGTTGGAATTCATTATCTCCTGCAGTATTTGCAGTTAAACTATTTCATTAGGAAGAAACAGCACAAGTTTAAAAATAAAGACGACATTGGGAGAGAAGGCACTGGTTATGGATGTGTTGTGACTTTGCTGGTTTGGGAGCAGCAGAGAGGGGATCCAACAGGAAAAAGAGGGCACTTGCCTGGGGACAGAGCTGCTTGCCTCCCTCCTTAGGCATCCCAAGCTGAGAAGGTGCTATGCCTGGAGTAAAAGGTTCCCTTGGATGTTCAGAAGGTGGGGGACCCAGAGAGCTGCAAGAGAGAAGCTGCCACTTAATCAGGAGACAGGAAAAGTGACAAAAATAAAATTGCAGCCAAAGACAGGAGACAGGTTCTTCTTTTCTCCCCCGCCTCTTGAACAGCAATCAATCAAGCTGAGCAAGTTGCTCTGAGCAACAGGGCAAAGCATAGGGAAAGACGTGTGCAAAGTGGTGATAGATTTGTCTTCCCTAAATGTCAGTGCACACCTGAAACACACACCTCTTTCAGAAGTCAGAAGGGTGGCACTGAGGCTGTCTCCACTTGCGAAGATTGCACTGCTCTTCTTTTAAAAAAAGGTCAAAAAAATTATGATATGGGGAAAGTTGACAGAAGTGGGGATGGGGAGAAAGTATGGCCATGTGTCATATGGATGCCTTACGCAAAGCAAATGTACAAACCATGGCTCTTGCACATTAAAACACTAGTGTTGGCAATACCCTCAGTCTACTCATTCAGCAGAAAGAGGTGGTGAAGTCCAGACAGAAGGCTTCATGCGGTGGAATATCATTTTTAGAATGCTTCCCCACATAAAAGAAAAGAAAGCCAGAAGAAAAGACCTTGGAGAAATTGTGGAGATACAAGGTGGAGGCTAGAATCTGCTGCACTAATTGTATTTCTCTTTTCTGTCAGGAATATCCACTGCAAGCAACCTGAAATGATGTAGCCTATTCCACCAAGGCTTTACTACCTCTTTTATTTGCATGTATAGATCCAGCTTGAAGTCTAGAGTTTACAGAATGTCTATGTAGACAACTTAGCCTGCTTACACACTATACCTTTAGAGCATATTCAAAGCACATTCCCTCCCTCAAAGAATTATGGGCACTGCAGTTTTTAAAGGGTTTCTGGGAACTCTGTGAGGGGGTAAACTACACTGCCTAGAGTTATTGGGAGGGGAAAATGTGCGTTGAAGGTATAGCATGTGCAGCCTATGGCTATCCCATATATAGCTTGAAATATTCAGTTCCTTCAGCTCAGTTACCCTAGTATGATGCCTCAGTTCCCATTCCGCAAGTGTGATGTCATCACTTAATGGCTGAGCAAGATCAGCTCCTCCCTTCTAGCATGAAGATAACCCATCCAGTGTGTACTAGTTGCTTGACAAAAACACCGAATTGTGTGGGCCCTGAACACCTTTTTCACCTCTCAGAAGTGCACGTGTCTTCGGGGGGGACGGGGAGAGAGAATGAAGTCACCTAAACTGAGTCTTCCCCTGATCACATGCTGTGTGGTCTTGAGACACACTACATGTTAATTGGGAACTGGAGTAGAGGGGGACAAGTACACACTTTCAATACAAGGAATTAGGGTGTCTTCAACAAGTTTGATTAAGGTGCATATAGGAAGGAGGTAGTTCAAGGGGGATGACTTACTCATTAATTAATTAATTAATATAATGAGTTAGTTAGTTAGTTAGTTAGTTAATGTAAGGCGGAAAACACTGGATGCATCAATACTTCTGAGAAAACATGCATGCCTTAACAGTCAGAGATAAGATGAGAGACTCAGGCAAGGTCAGCTACTTCCCCCGTGATCCACCAATGCTTGTGCTTAGAAGAAAAATGTGGGCGTTCCTTTGCCCCCTCTCCCAATTTTCCATGTTATTGCCGGGTCCCTATTTGCTACTTCCCAGCTGGCTTTTCTCCATGCAGATGAGTGTAAGGAAGCAGTCTCTGCACGACGGAATCACAATATAACCTCCTGCAAGCACCATGAATTGGAATAGACAAGAGATATGCAACGACTTGACAGTATATGCAACAGAACTGTCACTTTTGGGAAAGGCCTGTGCAAGCTTCCAGGTCAGGTGAGTATCTAGCAGAGGCAAGGCTCAAGCACCAAGCACACTTGAGCTCCAGCTGGTTCCCTCAAGCTCCATCCCAAAGAGGGTTAGCTTAAATGTTCAAGACAAGCAAAGGATTGTTAGGTGGAAGGAGGAGAAAACAACCTCTGTTCAGCTAGACCCTGGGCTATTTTGCAAATGAACAGACATCAGACAAAGTCAGGTACTGTGTTGTCACGGGGATTACCGTATTTTTCGCTCCATAAGACGCACTTTTTCCCTCCTGAAAAGGAAGGGAAAATGTTGCTGCGTCTTATGGAGCGAAGGCTTCGCTCCCTGCGGCCTCCCCCCACCCTGATTTCAGGCACTGGGTGCTGCATCGGCGCGGGGAGCTGGGCGGTGGGGGAGGCAGCCGGGATCCCAGCTGCTTCCTCCACCACCCAGTGCCCGAAATCAGGATTTTTGGATCGACGCGGGGCGCTGGGTGGTGGAGAAAGCAGCCGGGATCCCAGCTGCTTCCTCCACCACTCAGCACCCCGCGCCGATCCAAAAAGCAGGCTTTCTGCATCGGCGCGGGGAGGTGGGCGGTGGGGAAAGCAGCCCGGATCCCAGCTGCTTCCTCCACCACCCAGCACCCCGCGCCGATCCAAAAAGCAGGCTTTCTGCATCGGCGCGGGGAGCTGGGCGGTGGGGAAAGCAGCAGGGATCCCAGCTGCTTCCTCCACCACCCAGCGCCCGAAATCAGGCTTTTTGGATCGACGCGGGGCGCTGGGTGGTGGAGAAAGCAGCCGGGATCCCAGCTGCTTCCTCCACCACCCAGCACCCCGCGCCGATCCAAAAAGCAGGCTTTCTGCATCGGCGCGGGGAGCTGGGCGGTCGGGAAAGCAGCAGGGATCCCAGCTGCTTCCTCCACCACCCAGCGCCCGAAATCAGGCTTTTTGGATCGACGCGGGGCGCTGGGTGGTGGAGAAAGCAGCCGGGATCCCAGCTGCTTCCTCCACCACCCAGCACCCCGCGCCGATCCAAAAAGCAGGCTTTCTGCATCGGCACGGGGAGCTGGGCGGTGGGGAAAGCAGCCGGGATCCCAGCTGCTTTCTCCACCACCCAGCGCCCGAAATCAGGCTTTTTGGAGCAGCGCTGGGTGCTGGGTGGTGGAGGAAGCAGCTGCTTTCTCCACCACCCCACACCCTGTGCTCATCCCACTTGCTTTGAAGGGAGCTGGGGACAAGGGGTGAACGCTCACCCCTTCTCCCCTGCTCCCTTTAAAAAAAACGGGGATGAGCCTTTTTGAAGGGGTGCATGGTGCCCCTTCAGAGAGGCTCATCCCCGCTTTTTTTAAAGGCAGCGGGGGAGAAGGGCTGAGCGTTCACCCCTTCTCCCCAGCTGTCTTTAAATCTTTAAACCTCCCCAACACCAGCGAAAGTGGGGTGGGAGGACAGGAAGCCCTACAGCATCGCTACTGGGCTTCCCCTTTCTCTGCCCCACTTTCGCTGGTGTCGGCAGGGTGGGAGAGGCAGGGGAGTCCCGTAGCATGTTCCTCTCCCAGTCCCTCCACCGCTGCTGCCTCCTTCGCTCCCCCTCCCAGCCTTTTAGAGGAGGAAAACCAGAAAAATATTTTTTCCCTGGTTTCCTCCTGTAAAAACGAGGTGCGCCCTATGGTCCGGAGCGTCCTATGGAGCGAAAAATACGGTAAGTTATTTATTTTACATCACATTGGCTCCGTTTAAACAGGGACAATTTCCCCTGCTGCCAACCATGCCCAAGCAGGAAGGAGCACAGTGGAGCCATTAGTTTAGAGTCATGGTACAGCATTAGTGAAACTTGGGTTTTCTTGCCTCTTTCTCATGACACATCCCTTCAGAAGGGACAGTCTGTTATTGTTTCTTTCTGGAAAACTGTTAATTCGTACATTTACAGGTTCAGAAAGAATGAATGAGAAGAGGCAGAAGCAAGGCAGACCCCAGACCTGGAGGCTAATAAGCTAAGAGGTAAAATTGTCAAATACCCCACTGAAAATGTGTGTGCATTTGTGCACCCACCCACACACACACACAACACGTGCATCGTGTCTGACTTTATTTGACTATACTATATCTTCCCTAGGGACACGGGTGGCGCTGTGGGTTAAAACCACAGAGCCTTGGGCTTCTCGATCAGAAGGTTGGCGGTTCGAATCCCTGTAATGGGGTGAGTTCCCATTGCTCGGTTCCTGCTCCTGCCAACCTAGCAGTTAAAAAGCACGTCAAAGTGCTTTTTAACCCGCTCCGGCGGGAAGGTAAACAGCGTTTCCATGCGCTGCTCTGGTTTGCCAGAAGTGGCTTAGTCATACTGGCCACATGACCCGGAAGCTGTACGCCAGCTCCCTCAGCCAATAAAGCGAGATGAGCGCCACAACCCCAGAGTCGTCCGTGACTGGACCTAATGGTCAGGGGTCCCTTTACCTTTTTATATCTTCCCTAGGATTGCTGAAGCTATCCAATTATTAGTTTTCTTATGGGGAAATCAATATAAAAACAGAAAAACAGGGTACAATACATGTAAAAATATTAAGATTTTTACTTTCAGGGTGTGATGTTTGGGACCTGCTTGAGTAAGACTAATGAGAAAGATGAAAATGACAAGAGAAAGTGTGGACAAACAGAATTTGAAAAAGAGGTGAAACAGATCATTTATTTCAATTCCTCTATTCATTTTTCCAGTTATAAGCAAGACATATTTAATACACATAAACAGTGTGGAACTGGAGTCAGTGTTGGGCTTGTTGGTGGGAAACAAAATACCATATTGGCCCAAATATAAGCCACACTTTTTTTCCAAGTTAAAGTGTGGCTTATATTTGGAGCCGAGCACCGGCACTGGCATAGGGAGCGGGGCGTCGAGTGCCAACCACCCCCCATCCCCCATTCAGGGCAGTAGTGCTGGGAGGCAGGCCGCACCCGCAAATCTTGAATTTTAAAGGTGTGGCTTATTGGCAGGTGCAGCTTATAGTCAGGCCAATACGGTACCCACCATAACTGGGTTGTCTTGGGCACATCACTTGCTTGTACCCAGAAGACTTTGACTTGCATGGATGGAAAGGCTTCACACATCCATTGAAGGCTTTTGACCCAGTGAAGTGATCCCACCGACAGGGATGGGGAAGCTACCTTTGCCGATTTCCCCCTTCCCCTGCAGCCTCTACCACCATTGGCCACATTGTCTCAGAGGGTACCATATTGCCTCAGACCAGAATCAGACAGCAGCAGCCACATGCCTTTTGTGATAAGAGCAGCAGCCCCACATCGACTTTTCCCTCTCTGTCAATGTCCGTTACTGCAAAACATGTGATGACCTGTCACTCTGCTGTGTATTCTCTTGCTCCAATTCCATGTGTAGGGGCAGGGAAACCCAAAGTGACAAGCTGCAACGTATTTTGTAAGGCTAGTTATTATGGGGTAAGAGAGAAAGAGGTGGCAACAGAAGGCAGCTGCTTTGGAGCTCTTGCGATGTCTGCTTCTGTCCTCACCTGACTCATCAAGGGTCTGGAAACCAAACCTTATGAGGAACGGTTGAAGGAGTTGGGTATGTTTAGCCTGGAAAAGAGCAGACTGAGAGGAGATATCTGAAGAGCTGTCACAGGGGAGAGGGAGCAGGCTTATTTTCTGCTGCTCTGGAGAGTAGGACTCGAACCAATGGCTTTAAGTTACAAGAAAGGAGATTCCGACTAAACATATGGAAAAACCTTATGACGGTAAGAGCTGTTCCAACAGGGGAACAGTCTCCCTCGGGAGGTTGTACTCTCCTTCCTTTTTAGGCAGAGGTTGGATGGCCATCTGTCATGGATGCTTTAGCTGAGATTCCTGCATTGCAGAGGGTTGGACTAGATGACCCTTGGGTCCCTTCCAACTACAATTCTATGATTTTATGATTGCTGTGAGGCAAAGGCCTACCACTTCAGTCATCAGGTGGAGGTTCAAATGACTGATTGCTCCTCTCTAACTCCATGTAGAAAGCAAGAATTGAAAGTCTAGGCTACAGCCCTTCTTGCCGACATTCTACTTTTTCTGCAGAAGGAATTCAGCATGGGCAGCATTTAAACTGCATGAGACCCCACCTGAAGTCTGAAATGGCGCAGGCACAAATCTGCCACCTTTGTGAGTACAGTATAAGGCCTAAACGGCTGCTCTTGAGTTCCTCAGAGAGAAAAAGCAAGATAAAAAAAATTAACATAAATATGCTACTTCGTAGCTCTGAGGAAGTTATTTCAGGGTGTGTGTGTTTTAAGCCTACAGTTCTGTTGACTATTTAAAGCAAATTATCTGTTAGGGATTCATTTGCCACTTGTATCCGTGTTGGTTTATTTTTGGATTTTCACCCATGCCCCGCTGCTTCAAACAATGTAGACCACGGTGTCCAAGCATGAAGTGCTATGCTTTGCATTTTTACAATCTGCCTTACAAGGTGCATCCCAGAAGCAGAGCTACGTTCCCATTAGTTATGGTGGCACTTCTAGAAAGAGCAATGATTTATTAGGCAAATGAGACAGCCAGGACTAGCTGACTGCATAAGAACATATAAGTGTGTGAGCAGAATGCTTTAAACTCTGTGGGTGGATGTGGGGGTAACTGGGGGAAGGAGCTTGGTCCCAGAACACAGGGCAGATAGAATTCATGATAGACCTGAAAGTGCAGTCATTTGCTATACAAATATATGCACCAATTGTAGCTCTCCCTTGAGATCTTGAACACCATATCCAAAGCAGAATACAGCTTTGTAATTATTCAGAGGCATAAGTGCCTTCTTGAAATATATGGTACCAGTACTAAGTTGAAACCTTTTGTAAATTCAGAAACGGGTGGGCCCTAGGTGGATCAGAATCTACTGGCAGATCTCAGAACAACTTCTGGAAAACTAGCAAGGATTTCCGACTCCCAATAGCAAAAGCAAAATGTCTATCCCCACTTCCAATTGCTAAAATGAAAAAAAAGTTATTGGGGCGGCAGTAACCAGGAGTGGAGTTTTGTGTAGAAGGACTGTAAGCTTTGTTATGGTTTTGTTCTCCTCAAAAATTCCTGGGCTCAGAATTCTTTAATTCTAAGCGGAATGGGGTATTAGATATTATGCAAATCTGAAATCTGCCCACTCCTTATATATATTTTAAAGACTATGTTCCTCTTCATATTTCAAAAAAGAACTCAATTCAGGGGTGGGGAGCCAATGGCCTGTGAGTTTTGGCCCAACAGGTCTCCCCATGTGAACCACAAGGCTGCTTTGGACAAGACGTGGCCACCTGCCCTCATACATTATGTCAGGTGTGGGGTAGGTAAGGAGGGTGGTTGGTCAACAGGGGCCTTGTGCATTGCTTCCCAAATGTCCAACAACCAGCTGAAGCTTCTTCAGCCCTATGTTCTGTGATTCTCTTTTGGAAAAGCACTATTTGTAGTGTTGGATCAAAAAAAAATATTTTAATAGAAAACCCTCCACTACCAGCTGCTGGCTAGATTGAATTCCCTCTACACAGCCACATAATTAAAGAATCCCAACACCGTGTGAGTTTACAGCTCTGTGTACATGTATTTAGCTAAACCCCATTGATTATAAGGTACTTTCAAAACCGAGACAATTTAAATTCCCTTCCACTATGAGAGTTGTTAGGATTTGGCCTCAGTGGGTTTTCAGGCAAAGCAGAAGGATTTTTCAGCCACTTCCTCATCTAGTACAATTCTTGCAAGCATCATCTGAACAGATTTAATGTTTTAAAATTTCATGTTTCTCTGTGCCACTTTTGTGTCATTACTTCTGAATTTCCCATGAGACTCAATACCATTCTGGCAATCTAAATATTGGTCTTCAAGCAGCTACTAAAACCTGGTGGGGAGAAAGTACTGCATATCCAAATAGGCACACAATTCTGAGATGAGTTGTGTGTCAAGTGTAAAGGAGAGAGCCTCTTCTTTGCATTATAGGATGGTTTCTTTACATAAATAAATTAGAGCAAGAGAATATAGAAGACAAAAGGCTCTCAAAAGGCAACAGAATTGTGTGTTAATGGATTTTTAAGTTATGAGTTTGAGGCAAACAATTTCATTCCACTTGCAAAGAATAACGTTTTCTTTTCACCCAGATGATGCAGAATGAAATGCCTCCAAGGATTATTGTTGGGCTTTTGTTTGTTTTTACACCAAGGTGAATAGTAAAGATTGAAGTGAAAGGGTTATTTACAGAAAATGCCTAAGAACATAGGAAGAGCCCTGCTGGATCAGCCCAAAGGCCCATCTAGTCCAAGATCCTTTCCTCACAGTGGCCACCCAGATGCTTAAGGGAAACCCACAACACATAAGCACAATTTCACTCTCCCACTCATGTTCCGCAGCAACTGGTATTAATATGCACAAGAGACCAAGATGGCTGAATCTACATTGGTCCCAACCCCCTTTGGTGTTCCTTGAGACCTGTACATACTAGGGATTTGGGGAAGGGGGGGTGAGATTGAGCTATGGTCAAGTATGAAAAAAATTGTGGAAGCCTCTCCTGACGGAGATGAAATTACCGGTAATGTTTAATTCCATAGTCTAATCATTACATATCTCCCCACCATAACTGCCACCAAACATTTCCCAAGGAAACGAAAAACATTTCTTTGCAAGAGTATATATATATATTAATATATATATTAATGCTGTAAAAGAGAACCAGAAAACCTGAAATGTTACAAGTGGTTTGAGAGAACAATTATTTAACAGCCAGTGTCACTGAAGCAATCATATGGTTTTGCAATTAGCCACATGGATCCCATTATAATATTAGCAATATAAATGGAGACTCCTGCACATTCCAGTCAGACTTGCAAATCTTTTATAGACTAACCACAGGAACAGTTAAAATGTATTTGCAGTGTTGTATTTGGCAGATGGACATCAAAGAAGAGGAGTGCTATAAAAGGCTTTGAACTCTCAAATATTGCTTCCATCCAAAAGCAAAGGCTGCTTTTACTGGATGCCCATGAATCAAAGCCAGGGCTGTTTTAATTTTAGTTATGGGAAGAAACACCATTATTATCACTAGTGAAGGGTAGCAAAGAAAAGACTTCAGTGCTAGAACATGCAGTGAACAATACCTCATATTCCGATTCCAGAGTCACTTTATTCTTCTTGATTCTTTCTGCCAGAGCTGGATCAATCTGCCAAGTCAAAAAGACCAGAAAATATCTATCAAATACATTTAAGTTTTGAAGAAACATTCAAAACAGGAAATACCCCCTCCAGTCTGTTGCAGTGTGCTGTTCTAGGAGAAGAATAAAGGATAAAGAAGTGAATCCCTTTACTCCGTTGATAGATCCTTGAGAACTGCATTTCCAATTGGCTCTTTGTCGCATTAGATTTTGGCAATACTGTATCTCTGAAGCAGAGAGACTTCTGCAAAGAATGCTCCACTTTAAATCCACAGCCTTTCACCTTGGTGGTAACTACACCTTAAGTCTAAAGCACTGTAGAAGGGAAAATATGATCTGCATATGAAAAACAGATCATTGAAGATGTCTCTCATACATTTTCATTCATAAAGTAGGAAACTGGGACAGGCACACAATTATCTCTCTTTTCTAAACATGAAAATGGACTGCTTTAGTTCAGTTTTGATCACAAACTAAACAATTTAAGATTGCAAGAGGCTTGCTTAAACTCAAGTGTCTCAGAATGGATCACACCAGGAATATGAATGCAAGGACCCTCCCTTGGGGAGTCCACCTTGGAAACTGCAGACTGGCATTCGAGAGACTTGGAAGAAAAGCCCGGCTCTCCAAAGATGGTGCACATTGAGACAGAGCACTAATCAAATTCAAACAATGAACCAACCATACATATTTATCTCCAACGTCTCCTAGGGCTGAAGAGTTCCTTTTAGCAGCACGGTGCTCATTCAGATTTGGTTTCCCTTGGAAGGACGTCACTAGAGGCTTTTACTATTTTGTAATATTTTATTTATATACAGGTTGAACACAGCTGGAGTCACAGCTTGACCCTCCAACGGACAGCTAAATTGGATCTTCACAGAGAGGCAGCCCTATCCCCTGATGCACTTAGCTTACAGAATCTTAAGGTTTACAGAATCTTAAGTCTCTCTATTGATCATAGTCTCCGACTCAAATTACAGGTTCCCAAATTACATTATCCTTAGCGAAGAATGGGGGACATGCTCTCTTTTCAGATATTTCCTAGCCATTCTGAAGAATTAAGTAAGATTGTTCAACAATTACGGTAGCTCCAAGGAAAACCCACCACCACCGGAATACCCCAGGCTTAGCATGTTCAAAACTCTCAGACATTGCCTTAAGCTAGGGTTTCACAAACATTTGTGACATCTAGTAGCATATCATACAGCACTGGTGTTCTTTCTGTGGTTAGTGCTTTATTGCCATTAGTTTTCGAAAAGACCTTTAGGGACCTGTGACTACTCTTCATCTTCATTGTCTGGAGCCAATCTCCCCCTGAGCCTCTAGCAATAGCCAACAGTATGTTGTGGGGAACAGATGTGCTTTTTTCAAACACATCTGTGATCCTGACAATTCCATCTTTGTCTCAGTAAAAAAGAGATTAATTCTCCTTCCAAATTGTCACCTTAGAGCTAGAATACAACTATGATAGGCAGTTACATTTAGGAACCACTGCCCTACCCTCATGTGACTCAGTAGGTGAAGGATGACAGACAGAATCACAGCAAGGAACCAAATGAGTGATCATTAAATGAAAGTGTTTTGTTTTATTTTATTTTATTTATTTAAATGACCAGATTTTGGAGAGGCCTAGGGGGCCACAAATAAAATTTTGTTATTACAGTGGGGTACCTATGGGAGCAGTTAAACTTTTTTTTAAAAAAAAGACAAACCTCAAGAGCACAGAACATTTTAAATAAGGAAATTTGCATATACTACTGCTTTATATACCCTATGATAGTTAAATCTCCACAGTGGCTCGTTTTGGTCCAAGAATAATCTAGTTTCAAAGCAAGATCTGAACTGCATAAATGCAACTCTCTGTTTTCAGAAAGAATAAAGAAGGAAGTGGGGGGGGGGGGAGTAACACTAGCATAGAGTGCAGGTCTCCAAAGCAGACTGGCAATGTCAGTTTCATTCAGCAATCAGAAATATGAGAAAATGTCCTATGATGTCTGAGGAGGCCCACCCTCATGCCTGCTTAAGACACCATCTCTATCAACCACTGCACTGAATTCATTCCTGTGTTGCAGAAACATTTCATACCCCCTATGCATTTATAGATACAATTTCTGGGCCAAAGGACTGAGATTCACAGTAAAACAATATCTGCTTTGTCTAAGGCCTGGCTGATATTGACTCCATAACATATTACAAAAAAAGAAGGAAACATGACTTTGGAGGTCAACTGTGTCCTAACTTCCTAACCAGATCCCTCAGCCCAAGACGTTTTAGTGGACCTTGGACTGTTGTCAGGTAAAACTGGCCACATTCTACCCAGAGCTTGGCAATAACTGAACAAATGTTTGTACTGCAGGATTTTATGGGCTACAAAACTAATTTACACTGCTAGACAGTTCCAGTACATTTAGAACAGTTGTTTTCACCCCAGAAATAATTATTTATAAACGGTACTGTTTACAAATGGAGATCCCTTTCCTGTCATAACCTACCAAGTATAAAATGAATTCAGCTTTCATCCTGAGAGGGGAAAAGAAGTTAATTTCTTTCCTTGTCCCGATACCAATCATGAAAGGAAGCATACATGGAGAGTCCTAGGTTCCAGCAGAGGTTTCTTTTACTGTGTGCTTTTTAACTCAAGGTTTGAATCTGGGGAACCTCTCCGATACTTGTGTCTATGTAGGCGGCATTGACATGGTTGAAGAGAATGGCTTCAGGAGACTATAAATTAGCCGATCAATTTATTGGGTCAAAAGACGAAGATTATCAATTCACATATCCACTCTTGATCAATGCAACATCGGAGAAAGAGCATGCCCAATACCTACCATTACTTGCAACTACCAGGAAACAACCATCTCATTTTGCAATTAGCTTCCTTTTGGTTATCTTTCCCCAAAGCAATATAAATTGCCCAGCAGGCAAAAGTGGCCCTGCCATCTCCCCTTCCTTTTGATAAGTTGCCATATCCAAATAGGATAATAGTTGCGCACCACTAAAGTTGCATACCAGTGAAGACTTTCACTAATATGAGTATTATCTTGAGTCTGTCCTGCAGTTGATTCTAGTAGGTGTTTTTCCTTATGTCTTTCATAACCTCCTCAAGTATTTACTCATTTTTTTTCATTTTGCATTATAGCAGGAGTAGAGAATCTTTTCCAGATCGCAGGCTGGATCCTCACCTTCCCCAATTCCTGGCAAAGCCACTGCCATCAGATGAAGACTTTACTTTGCTCAGGGGGTGGATTTCAAATTGCATGGGATCTGCAAGTGCTGCTGATCGGCGGTGTCTCCAAACCCCCCTTTTGGAAGGAATCGCATCTTTACTTGCTCCACACCTGACAATGTATATGGTGTCAGGTGTAGGGCAAGTGGGTGTGGCTTGGGGAAAATGACCTTCTGGGCCAAATTAAGGCTGCTGTTAGGCCCATGGGCTGGTGGTTCCCCACCACTGTTTTATACAGCACATCCATTTTCACATTCATTCATAAAGCATCAAAACGTGCTCTGGATTTTGTGTTCAGAATACAATACAACCCACTCCCTCGTGGGTTTCTGCATTCTCCCATTTTCAGTGATAAATAGTAATGGCTAAATGTGGTCTTTAAACTGCCTGCGCATTGAGGTCTTAAATACAAGTTTAATCTTCCAAAAGACACTCCATATCATTTTCACACTCTCATTCAATAGAATTTTACTAGCTGTCAGTAGCTATCCCAAATATTCATGATATGAGGTTCAGAATATCACTTCTGTTATCTATTCAGGAAGCAAGTAAAGGAGAGTTAAAATTGTTTGTGAAGTACAGGATGAATTGTTTTTCCACTACCCAAGTCCTCCAAGGGAAAAAGAAGGGCAAGCCTTGGAATGTGTCCTAAATGTTAACAAATTCCACAGTGCATCACCTTTCTCCGGTCATGCTCAGCTACAGAACTTATCCAACTCCCTTGTGTTAAGCTATGAAGTCTAGCCTGTGTGAACCTATTACACCTTTTTGTGCATTCGTTTCATGGATTTCTTTCCTACCTCAGCTATATATGGAAAAAGAAAAAGCAAGCAACCCCTAAGGCATCCAACTACACATACTCAAATGATTGTAAAAAATAAAATAAATGCTTTACTCTGAAAAGATGCAAGTAGCAGAGGCTTCTCCTTCTGTCCAACTATCTCCCCCCACTCTCAGCCACCTGTTTGCTCCTTGTCTTTCATGTGCCTGGGATCTGGGCCCTGTCACTCTACAAGGGGAAGAGACATCTGAATAATACCTCCAATATGTGTGTAATTTTAAATGATTAAATTTAAATACTAATTATATATTTAACTAATACACACACGTGACAATTTACCCTATAATGTTTCATATTTGTATCTGAATTTATATATGTATAATTATTTGTTATCCTGCCCTTTGGTTCACTCCTACAGCTTGCAGTCCAATTAAAAACAAATAAGCAACCAAATAATATCAATTTAAATGAGTATCAAAATAAAATAAAATAAGCTAACTGAAGTAACACTGGTATCTGAAGAAATTTGCATGTACACGAAAGCTCACACCAAGAACAAACTTAGTTGGTCTCTAAGGTGCTACTGGAAAGAATTTTTTATTTTATTTTGTTTTGAAGGAGCACTGGTTTTGGCCTATGTAGTCATGGAAATCGCAGGAGCCAGCACAACGAAACCCACTAGTGCACTGGGTTCCACCCTTGTTCCCCATGTGCCCCCGATTGGCTCGGGGTGGTTGGAAGTGCCCCCATAACAGTGCATGGACGTAGGAGAGGAAAAACTGTTCCCTCCATGTTTGCACTGATGAATGATTGCCTTAGAACAATGTTGAACTCCATCTGATATCAGAGAAAAGGGGAGGAGAATGTGAAATTCAGGAAATTCTGCAGAGAACGGATATCAATAATGGATGTGGGTGCAAACACATTGGAGTGGTGAAAATGAGAAAGTGTTAATACCTGAAGGCAGCCCTTTTCAGGGAAGTTTTTAATGTGTAATATTTTTGTATCTGATTTTTGTTGGAAGCCGCCCAGAGTGGCTGGGGAAATCCAGCCAGATGGGCGGGGTACAAATAATAATAATAATTATTATTATTATTATGTTACAGGGGAGAAATAGAAAAGGAGGGGTGGTTAACAGAAGAGTTCAAAGGAAGCTGTGGGGATGCAAAGAAAGAAGAGAGCATGCACTGTGGGACACAGTGAATTGATGTAGCCCTCCCAAATTAACAAGTCAATGTAAAAGAAGCCCTTGGTTTAGAGCAGTGGTCCCCAACCTTTTTTTTTTTGGCCATGCCCCACCTAAGCATCTCTAAAATCCTGATCCCCTACACACACACACCCCGCGACATGTAATTCTTATTATTCAAAAAATGAACTCCTACCAGTATTCACGTGGAGGAAGCCTAAAAGGCCATTCACTGTTAACAACTCATTCTCAAATTGCCCCCCTTAAAAATCAATTTGCCCCCCTGTGGGGCGTGTGCCCCATGTTGAGAACCAAGTGTTTAGAGGAAATAAAATATCCTATTTACCTAGAGCACCCATTTACTACTTTTTCAGTTAAAAATTCTGAGGCTGGCATATACTCTGCTGTGTAAAAAAAGCAGGACTGCTGTTGAAAAATGCAGAACTCTTTTGGAACTGGAACTCTGCTGCTGAAGAGCCGGCTGACTCATCCTGAACGTAATGGAGGTAGATAGGGCAAGGGAGTAAGGAAAGTAAGACACCTGTGCTTAAAATATTAAAAGACAATTCCTCAAGGTGCCTTTGCAAAGCCTCTTTAATATGCTATACCTGTTCTTTTACAAACCACTTAAATAGCCTGAAGTACAGGATTTAAAATGAAATGCCCTCGAGGCCTGGGCCGAGAAAGAGGAAATGTTACATAGTGCAGTGTTTCAAAACTTCCCTTCTTTTCTTCTGTTCTTCAAAAACGGCATAATTTTATGAAAAATTCACTGATATTTTCTGCTAGGATTTGAAGTCTTTAAAACGTCAAACATGCAACTTGAAGTCTCATATACTGCAGTGTCTTTAAAGAGAAAATCTGCTGGGTCATCACAATTATGTCTGTAGCATGTGCTCCTAACTCTTAAAAAAAAAAAAAACCAAAAAACCCCCACCTCTGTAGTTAAAATAATTTTTTAATATATTTTCCAGTCTTCCCATTTTTCATGTAGCTGGCCCTCTACACTAGGACAGTTTGTTGCCTTTTGATGCTACAATGGCACTGGAGTACCTGGTAAAAAATAACTGAGGAGGCTGAAATGAAATGACACAATCCAAAGGCCCAGGCCTCCTTGAGTATGTTCAAATAAACAAACAACAATCCAATTCTATCAGGATATACGGTAAACAAACAACAATCCAATTCTATCAGGATACAAGTAATTACTGTACAGTATCTAACCAAACACTACTACTACTACTACTACTACTACTGAAGAGGGAGAGTTTTAATTCTCTAGTTTATAAGTTTATAAGTCTGTTTGTAACCAAGCTTTCTTGGTTAGCTTTCTCTCTTTCTGTATAAGTTGGAAAAAAAAAGTTTTTAGCTAAGAGCTTGTCTGCTAATGCATTCTTTACTGACATACTGTTAATCCAGAAGCGGGCAGCTAAGGGAGGGGGCTTCCTCCCCCTTTCTCCTTCTCTCTCTCCTCTCCTTATCTCATACCTGGCTCTGAGTTGAACGAGGAGGCCCCCCTGAATAACTGGAGCTTTCAGTTATTCTGTGAAAGTCAGTATACAGACTCAAGCTTTTTTCTGAATATGAGTTTTTCAACTTACTCTGGAGTTCTCAGTTTTCTGAGCTGAAAGTCAGCCTTTTCTCAAACCTCTCTGGAGAGAGAGAGAGAGTCTTTTAGCTTCTCTGAAAATCTCCTTTTTGTGGAAAAGACAACCCCACCCCCCGGGTAAGCTTCACCCTCCTTCTCTCTGTACAAGTGAGTCTTTCCCCTGGATAGTTTGATCTTCTTTCCTCTATGTAAGTCCCCCCCCTTTTACCTTGTTCTCTACGCAATTAAGTCCTTTTAACTGGTTTTCCTTTTTCTCCCTTTTAAGTCTCTTAAACTGAGATTCTTTGTCTCTCTCTCTAATGCTTTTTAAGTTCTTTTATTTGACATGTAGCTTCTACTGATGTGTAGCATTCCTAGCCTCTCTATAAATGGTATTTAGACTTTACCTGAGTTTGTAAAACTTTGGCTTTTGTCTGTAGCCCCTTTTATTTGATACTGTTTGCATGGCCTTTTTAATATTTCTATGTTATTGGCATAATATTTAGCTTTTACTGTAAGCTCTGTCTTTGTGCTACTTGCTCTTAGTGCATACCTCTCTGGCATATCATTAATCAATGAAAGGCGCCCCTTCACTGGAGTGCCCCTTTCCCTGGATGGCGCAGGAATTCCTGGCCGAGGGATGTGAGAGTTGCCAGATAGCCAGAGACAGGATAATTCTTAGGGAAAGGCGGGAGGTACCAGGGGCAGCCAGGGGCTGCTTAACCCCCCACTTTGAGATAAGAGTGTGAGACAGGAATTTTCACCCAATAATGAACTCAAGGCTGAAACCCTTTAAGTGAAAGCTTTTCTGTAACCTGTTTAGATTAAACCTTTTCTGTTAGAAATGAACCTTGATTAGTAGTGCATTCCTTACTGGCATATTAAGCCAGGAAAGGAATAGATCAAGAGGGGCCCACTCAAGGAGACAGGCAGGCACCAGGAACGAACTCAAGACCTTTTGCCTTGAAGATAAGTCCTTGATAACAGGAATTTTCAAGAATGTTACTAATGGTGTGACGTGCAAGAAGCAGATTCCTGGGGAGGGGGAATGAGGGGTTTGAAGATTATATAAACTGTATGCAACTGATGCTCGGGGCAGTTCGCTGTGAATTATCACGCGGGTGCCTTCCTGCCATTCTAAATGACAGGAATAAAAACTCTTTCTCTATTTCAAATCCTCAGTGTCTTTTTTTGACTCCTTCCTCCCTCACCCCCCCGGGTGCAACAAAGAACCCAAGGTTAACGGAAAGGTCTGCAATAAGGCTACATTTTCCTGGGGGCTCTTTTCCGGGATTTGGCGTTCCCCGGGGTTGAGGGACTAGGTCTGAGGCATCTCTGCAAGGCGAACAGCTCAGTTCGGCTTGGCGCTCCTGCGCGCACCTACCAGTTTGTAGGAGGAGCCAGCCACTCCGTTCTTGAGTGGAGACGCTGCAAGAGATGAGAGAAAGAGAGCGGCCGCACAGGGGGGAAATCTGGAGGGAAAAGGTAAGCTCCAGAGGTTGGGAGGTACGGGGCTTGATCAACCCCGCAATGGCAGTGAGCAGTGAGTGCCGCCTTTAACCTGGCAGTGAGCACATGGCGTGCCGCCAGGGCCAGCAGTGTGCAGCGAATGCCGCTGGTTTTGGGAAAAAGGGATAGGAGAGGGAGGTGCATGTCTGTATGGGGACACTCCAGTGAATGTTTTTGAGTGAATGAGACGCTAGGACTCAGAGTCACTGGCAAGGCGAAATGTTGGTCTTTAATGTGAATGTGGGCGTGAGAGAAATTTGGTTAGATGGGGGGAGTGTCCCAGGTCAATTGGAATTTTTGTTGCTGTGTAAAAATTTATGATTTGTAATAATGTTATGATATTGTGTGTGTGATATTGTGAATTTCCTCTTGTGTATGTGCATGCCTGTCTGTGTCTCAAAGATGCCGTGCTGTGTGATTTTGTATGAGTCCGTCTGTGTCTGCAGTGATGCCACAAGAGGCTGTTTTGGCTGCTAATCCAGTATGCCTTGTGAAGTAAATTTTTTTGTATGTGTGGGTCTGTGCGGGTTTCTAGGAGATTAGCCTATCTGGGTGAACTTCTGTTGCCTCTGTGTGTAGGTTCCAGTGAAAAACTGGGACGGGAGAGATTATTTCCATGCTTTCTTTCCAAGTGTTATCCTTGGAGAGAAGGGAAATTTTTTACTCCAGTTGTCTAGCAGACAGGGACTGCCTGACCTCTCCTCCTCCTCCCCTCTCAATGTGTGTGTGAGTGAGTGGGGGTGCAGGTGGCACCCGCCTTTCCTCCTATTTCTTCCAGATCTCTGTGAATGATTATGTCTCCTTATTGCTTTTTGCAAAAATTATGAAGGTTTCTTTTCTGTTTGAGGCTTGCATTTCATTCAGAACAGGGGGTGCAGAGGGCAGCCCCAAGCGTTTGGCATTAAGTAAGTGAAAAGGGAGGGCTGCCACCTCCTTAGAGAGTGTGTGAATAGAACTGTGTGTCCCCAAAGCAAGCAGTATACCTGCTTGTTCCCGCATCCCCATCAAATTTCCAGACCCTGCCTTGGAAGGGGGAAGAGCTACGGGCTGCCAGGCTATCTGTGTGCACGTTGTTGTGGGAGCATGGTCTTTGAAACCTCCACGACAACTTACACCTTCTGGTTGTGTGTTTCTTTGACTTTGGAAGCAAGTTGCACCTGTTTACCTATTGTGTTGTGTTTCTCATTTCTAGTTTTTATTATGTAAAATAGCCCCTCTTACATAACAATCTAAGCAAGAGGGAAGAACAAGAAGGGGGCCTCACAACCCCTCCAATAATTAGTGATCACTGATACTGTGTGTGTGCCAGCAGGAATTAGCCAAAAGGGGGCTAAGTTGCTGCAGGCTCTCTCTCTGTGTGTGTGGGTTTGTTTGTTTGTTTTTCCTTTCTCTCTTTGCCTTAACACAACTGTGTTTTGTGTCGAAGACAGAACTTCGGGTCTCAGTGAAGAGCTGGGATAGAGGAGAGAAGATTTATTTTCATTAAAGTCAACCCTCTTGCAAAGCCCTATCTCTGTGTATGAAGGGGGGTTGGCTTTCCCCAATCTCTTTTTTATCCTTGTAAATTGACCTTTGTCTTGTCCCTTGGCTTTTTTGTATATGTGGCTGCACAACAGCAGTTTTCTCAGGTGGATTTGAAATTGACGTGTGTCTGCACAGTGACAGTCCCTTTGTATATGTTTTGTTTTTATGTCCTCCTGCTTCCTTTCGAGGAATCTGTTTGAACCTAGGGTTGGGTGAGTGTGTTTTATAAACTGTTTGTATGCCAAGGCTTGTATATTCAATAGAACGGGCTGCAAAAGTCTATTTCTCTGCAAGGTTTAGGTGAATGTGAGTGTGTTTTGCATTGAAAGGAGGGCTGCTTGTTTGTTTGTTTGTTTGTTTTTGAAGCTAATACAGTCCTTGTTTGTTTCTTAATTGACATCTGTTAAGTAATAAAGGAGTAATGTGCTCACTAAAGGAATGTGGCAGGGAGATCGCCACAATCTCTAACAAAAGCTTGCTAGCAGGAATGGAAAGGAGGGGGAGCGGGAGAAACAGAAAAGCCTCATTTAAAAAAAAAAAAAAGCAAAAAGCCTCATTTTTAAAGAGCAAAAAAAAAATTCTCTTCACAGCAGCAAACCTTGGAAGGGAATTGGCTCTCCTACCGGCTTGAGGGGAGGTGATATGTCTTCTAAGCAAGCTGATGATCTTCACTAAAGGTTGATTGGAGGAAAAGTTTTATTTTATATCCCAGGTCTTAAGTTTATCTAGGAAGTTTTTGAAGATATAGTATGTGGAATAAAGAAAAAAAAGGAATGTTAAAAGCAGAATAGGAAGGGCTCGTGGCAAGCAGTAATTGCAACAGGAGCCCTGACACTGTGAGGATTTGGGAAATTTTGAACCTCAGGAGAAAAGGGGACAGAAATTTGAAATGATTGGAAGAAAAAAAAAGATGATGGCAAAGAGAATGTGTGTGCACATTGAAGGCAATATTTATCTCCTACAGATTTGAAGTGTGCTTCACCACCCGCCGTGCCCAGGTTGCAGAGCACATCTCAGGGGTGACTCCATCGCCCAAACAAGGCACCATGGAGAGGAGCTGGTGGCCCGGCAAGGAGTTGGCGGCCTGCCAAGCTGCCGCTGTGGAAGCATAGGACGATGAGAGGAGTCTGGAGATGGCTCTGATATTTCAGAGGTGGTAAGATATAGCAAACCCTTCAAAGACTGTTTTAAATAGACAGGGGCTCTCCCTATTGCCCTGTCCATAATTCGTTGTTACCTAAAAGAACCCTGAAAATTGTCACCCTTTGAATGAGCACATCGAGGTTTTAACTCCATTGTCCAAATGAAACACCGTTGTGCGGAGTTGGCAACCTTGCTAAGCTGGCTACCACGCAGCGTGAGATGATGAGAGCGACCTATTGATGGCTCTGAAGCGAAATAAATAGGCCAAGTTCTGTCTGGCAACCCAAGTCTGTCAGACTTGTTCCCTACTGCCCTGTTTATAGATTCCTCCCTAAGTTCTCCTGAGGGTCAACAATGGGCTGGTGGGTTTGGGAGACATGCATACAAGATGCAGTCTCTCTCTCTCTCTCCCGTGTTTTTGCTTCTCTTATTGAAGAGTTGGTAATAATGTCCCTGGGCAGGATTTGCAGATTCTCATTGCTCATACAGGCGGATTGTACCAAGATCCAGCTGGGCATGATTCAGGTGTAAAGCAGATTTCTGAGTAATTGAATACACCTGTCATCCACAGTTGATGGAGGCATTGTGTCTTAGCTGACACGGAATCTCCAGTCTGTTTGGATGCAGGCAAACAGAAGAGGAGGGAAAGTTAATCTCTGATATAGCTGTTGGAACCGATAATATAATTGGGATAGGAAATGGAGCTTATCTGGGAGAGATTGTATTTTTCTGTTCCTTGACATCAGCAGAGTTTTATGCTAAACTGGGCTGAATAATAATAATAATAATAATAATAATAATAATAATAGAATGTCACCTTTCAGTGCATGGATATTTGTCTAATAAAGGTGAGTATCAACTATTATAAAATTTGGTATTATGGAATGGAATCAATCCCCTGTGGGATGACTGAAGGGTTAACGAATGGAAAAGAATATATAACTATATATATTTATATATATATCTGACGTGCAGGAGTTGGAGTTATTAATGCTATGGGTTTAAAAGTTCTGGATAATAAACTGGCATTTTTAGGTGGTCATCTTGAAATGATAAATATTGCAGGAAGCTGGTGTGTTGATTCAAGATATAAAGGTTATAATAAAATATTATCTAATCAATATGATTAGTCAGGAGCAATAGACATTAAGGGCAAGATCTACCCTACTGCACATCTATGAAGATTGGAATGTGATATTCAAGTGGAAGTGCTGAAGGTATTAACAGATAGAAGACATATTATCTTGAATATCAATATAAATTGGAAATGGCTCAAAATATGTGGTATTGTGTATTTGTTTATATTTGTGTGTATTCTAAGTTTAGAGTGTTTCCATGGATTGGGAAAATGAACCAAATTATTTCCCTGGGCCAAAGAGTAGACCATGTAAGATCAAGGGGTGGAGCTATGGGATAATCATTGCGGAAGAACATTGTATTTCGAGGAGATAGTGATCTGACATGGTCAGCCTTACCTTGTGAGTGTATGGGAGGCCATCCTTATTTGTTTAGGGTATTCTAGCTTACCTCAAACAGGTAGAAGGACTGAGGTGTGGCCATTATCGATCGTACCCTCCAAGTGCAGATATTATCTCTGTCACGTGTCTTCTATTCTTTTAACAGGAAAACCCTCTAATGCACGCCGTGTAGTTTTGATAAGCCAGTTTATCCCTATGCAGCGGCTCTGAAATCTAAGTGGATGAGGTGTCTCCCTGCTCATGCAGAAAGTGAATCTGCCGCAGCATGCCGGAATAGCCCTAGAAGCTGAAGATCCAGAGAAACCCTGTCTCTGACCCCACCGGGAGTGGGTCAGAGCATGGTCTCCAGAGGCAACAAAGGCCTGCTGCCAATGCACCGGGAACCATTGGCCCTGCGCACGCCTATAGAAGAAAGGGAAGAAAAGAACACTGAATGGGAGGACCGGACGATTGTATTGCCTTAATTTGTGTTGACCAGTTACAGATAGGTTAACCAATCTAGGATGATTCAGGGGTATTTTCATTATATTAGAAAGTCCCCTTGCTGTTTTATTGCTTTTACGCTTCTGTATTCCCTGCTTAATGCAATGTGTGAATATAATGATTCACAAAGTTGTGTCATGGATTCTACAACTTATTGCCCTTGCTAGAGAATATCGGTCATTTCCCAAGGACGAGCCGTAAGGCTGTCCAAAAGAAGAGGAGGGAATGAAGAGGGAGAGTTTTAATTCTCTAGTTTATAAGTTTATAAGTCTGTTTGTAACCAAGCTTTCTTGGTTAGCTTTCTCTCTTTCTGTATAAGTTGGAAAAAAAAAGTTTTTAGCTAAGAGCTTGTCTGCTAATGCATTCTTTACTGACATACTGTTAATCCAGAAGCGGGCAGCTAAGGGAGGGGGCTTCCTCCCCCTTTCTCCTTCTCTCTCTCCTCTCCTTATCTCATACCTGGCTCTGAGTTGAACGAGGAGGCCCCCCTGAATAACTGGAGCTTTCAGTTATTCTGTGAAAGTCAGTATACAGACTCAAGCTTTTTTCTGAATATGAGTTTTTCAACTTACTCTGGAGTTCTCAGTTTTCTGAGCTGAAAGTCAGCCTTTTCTCAAACCTCTCTGGAGAGAGAGAGAGAGTCTTTTAGCTTCTCTGAAAATCTCCTTTTTGTGGAAAAGACAACCCCACCCCCCGGGTAAGCTTCACCCTCCTTCTCTCTGTACAAGTGAGTCTTTCCCCTGGATAGTTTGATCTTCTTTCCTCTATGTAAGTCCCCCCCCTTTTACCTTGTTCTCTACGCAATTAAGTCCTTTTAACTGGTTTTCCTTTTTCTCCCTTTTAAGTCTCTTAAACTGAGATTCTTTGTCTCTCTCTCTAATGCTTTTTAAGTTCTTTTATTTGACATGTAGCTTCTACTGATGTGTAGCATTCCTAGCCTCTCTATAAATGGTATTTAGACTTTACCTGAGTTTGTAAAACTTTGGCTTTTGTCTGTAGCCCCTTTTATTTGATACTGTTTGCATGGCCTTTTTAATATTTCTATGTTATTGGCATAATATTTAGCTTTTACTGTAAGCTCTGTCTTTGTGCTACTTGCTCTTAGTGCATACCTCTCTGGCATATCATTAATCAATGAAAGGCGCCCCTTCACTGGAGTGCCCCTTTCCCTGGATGGCGCAGGAATTCCTGGCCGAGGGATGTGAGAGTTGCCAGATAGCCAGAGACAGGATAATTCTTAGGGAAAGGCGGGAGGTACCAGGGGCAGCCAGGGGCTGCTTAACCCCCCACTTTGAGATAAGAGTGTGAGACAGGAATTTTCACCCAATAATGAACTCAAGGCTGAAACCCTTTAAGTGAAAGCTTTTCTGTAACCTGTTTAGATTAAACCTTTTCTGTTAGAAATGAACCTTGATTAGTAGTGCATTCCTTACTGGCATATTAAGCCAGGAAAGGAATAGATCAAGAGGGGCCCACTCAAGGAGACAGGCAGGCACCAGGAACGAACTCAAGACCTTTTGCCTTGAAGATAAGTCCTTGATAACAGGAATTTTCAAGAATGTTACTAATGGTGTGACGTGCAAGAAGCAGATTCCTGGGGAGGGGGAATGAGGGGTTTGAAGATTATATAAACTGTATGCAACTGATGCTCGGGGCAGTTCGCTGTGAATTATCACGCGGGTGCCTTCCTGCCATTCTAAATGACAGGAATAAAAACTCTTTCTCTATTTCAAATCCTCAGTGTCTTTTTTTGACTCCTTCCTCCCTCACCCCCCCGGGTGCAACAAAGAACCCAAGGTTAACGGAAAGGTCTGCAATAAGGCTACATTACCACTACTACTACTACTACTCAGCCACAATAAGTTTCAAAATGGTGCTTATGTGAGAGCAACTTGGAAATCTAATAGGGTTACATACCCTACATAAATGTAAATAAATTGTGGAATTTAGTCACAGCCTTTTGGCTGATATGTCTAGTGAAATGTTCTTCAATATTTCATTGAAGGTATCAGGTCTTTAAATCAAACTAATTTGCTTTTCCTTGGGGCTTAAATGGCATAGCAATAAAGAAGGATTCACTTCAAGATTCACTAAATACCAGTCAAAGTAATTTCTATACTGACATCTAGTGAACTTCTATAGCAACAAGAAATAACACAAGAATTTTAAGCATTTACATAGTACTATACTTTTCATGTTCAAAGTGCTTTACAAATGCTCACTTCCAAATCCTCTGTAGGTAAAGTGAGAATGTATGCATTTCTATTACTCTTTTTTATATTTCTGGGAAGAATTTGGATTTAAAAAAATACCATTTTGTTTTTGTAGTTAATATTCCAGTTTCTTGGAAAGTGTCATTAGAAACATCTAGACAAGTTATGGTTCAGAAAATTTGCATTCAAAACATTATTGATAAAATTGCCAACATTGTTATATGTATATTTTTGGACCACTGCATTCAGGCTTTTTCATCTGCATTCTGGCTTTTTCATTTGAGGCTGGCAAAGATTAGGAGTTTTTAGGAATCACAATTAGCCTGAACCGTCATCAGTTGCCATGGGTGAAAAGTTGCTATGATGACCAGACAGAAAAAAGGACATACATAATAACTGTAAGAGGTACAGCTTCTCATGCAGGTGAAGAATAGAAAAAGAAAAAGCTGCACCTGCCAACATTCAGTCCACATATAACCATTTGAAGCACATGTACCCGCATGGATTTACTACACCCTGATGTGGCTAACTACGTTTTACTCAAAGTAGACCCATTTAAATGAATGGACCTAAGTTAGGTCCATTAATTAAAATGGATCTACTCAGAGTATAGCACTGGGTACAACGCCAACATTCTAACACTGATAACGAGAAGATCGTAACAAATCTATTAATCTCATCATCGCTTTGGGGACCTTGGCCAAAAAGAAGTGCTGTCAGATCTGCGTTAGGGTTGCTCGCGAGTAATCAGGCATGAGTCTCAACTGTCGTTTAACAGTTTAATGGTGCAGACTATTTACAGTGCAGAGAACGTGAAAACATGACCGTCCTAGTCACTCGCAGAATCCGGGAGTGCCGGTTTCCGGCTGTGACCCCAACGTAAGAATTTCGGCACCCCAAAGCACCACCACCCCGGTCTCCTTTTGACCCCTCTGTGCAACTGGGGCGACGGAAGTGGCGTGCTCCCCTCGGAGTGAAACTCATGAGGCGTGCTGGGGCTCTCAGCAGCATCTCCAAGCCCTTGTCTCGCCTGGCTGTTTCCAGCCTGCCCCTCCCCGCTGGAGGAGGTGCCGCTTTTCCCACTTGAGGAGGTTTCACTACTGAGGAGGTGTTGGGGCTCTCAGAACATCAACAAGACCTCCCGTCCTGCCGAGGGCAGTTCCCTGACAGGTATCAAGGAAATATGAAATATACCCCAAATGTGCAGCTGCTTTTGTGTGAATATAGAAGGGCTCTTGGTGGGAAGCTAACATATTAAAGCAATTCTGAGGATTTGTCACAAACATAGTTATATCAGCAGGAACATTAAGGCCACTTTATCTCATCTAAAATTATTTCAGCTTTGAGCCTCCCCCTGTCATGAGAAGAGCTCTGCTGGATCAGACTGAAGACCTATCTAGTTAAGCATTCTGTTCTCACAGTGTCTACCCAGAGCTTTGAAAATGAATAGGCTATCTGTCAATTTTGGGTTCACTCATTTTCTTATTTTTCCAATCTTAAATTTATTTTGGTACATTTCCACATCAGTTTGAGATTTTTTATTTACTTAAAAAGTCTTTATGATTTTTATTTTTATTTTTTTGCATTTTAGTGTCCATTTCTTGTGTGCAATTTTACCCAATATACACATTTTTGCAAGCACCTGTAACGGCACGCTTTGCCCTAGTACAGACATTTTTGATTGGCGAACTGGATCTCTAAATTCAGAGAAGTGCTGATTTTCAAGGATAGCTGTGTTTTGTTTACATATTGTTTTACGATGTGTGAACTGGATATGTTTGCATTAGAAGAGTTTGTTCACCAGAAGCAAAGCCATTTATATCAACATCTAATTCTGCATGAAAGGAAAAACAAAAATTGCAGTATGAATTATGCAACTGCATTTAAACCTTCTATCAACTGAGATGCGCAGCAATGAACTAGGCTTGAAAGCAAAATTTATTTAAATTAAGCAAATGACTTTTGTTAGTAGAATTCTGATGAATATCAATAAGCTGCTGTTGTATGTTATGAGCACAAACCTTGTACATGATCTATATCACTCACAAACCTTGTACATGGTAAATTGCGCTTCAAAGTTGTGCTTGAAATACCGGTAAATAAATAAATTAGGGGGTGCAGCCAAATTGCCATACTAATGAACTTATTCCCTGCAAATCAACTTACACAGAGAAATTAGCAAAGCTTTATCTTCATTAAACTTGGAACATAGGCCTTATTGGACCTGCTTAACAAGAAGGGAGGGGGGAAATGATCAGTGATCATCATCAATCCCCTGCCGCATGAAGTCACTGCAATTAGTTTACTGAAAAGCCAATTAAATGTAGGAAGCCTGGCTAGACAAGACAAGACAAGACAATAGTAGAGTCTGCTTCTGCTTTACTGGTTACCAGTATTTACTCTATGTCTCTCACTCACACTCACACACACACACACACACACACACACACACACACCCAATACCGCCAATTACGCTATGGAAATATTTCCAAGAGAGAGAAGAAAGTAGGGGGAAGAGAGGGAATGGGGAAGAAAATCTTTTACATGCAAAAGCTCCCTAGTTCAATCTCCAGCCTGTCCAGGTAGGGCTAGGAGAGAATCCTCTCTGAAATCCTGAAGAGCTGCTGCCAGCCAGTACCAGCTGAGTTAGATGGACCAAAGGTCTGAGGTAAGTTCCTAGATTCTATGTATGCAGGTAAAGATCACTTCAGAGCCTGTATCAACTGAACCATCCCTGCCCCTGCTCCTGTCAGGCCTTTCTACCACCAACTATTCATGGGGAAGGATCCTGATGACATTTTATTAGTTATTTTTTTTTAAGTAATTTAATGTTTCTGTAAGCTGCCTGGGAAGGATTTATATCCTTAACGCCAGGGTAATAAATAAACAAATAAAGTCTGCCATGAAGTTATAGTTCATATATTGTTTTCCAATTTTCGACTTGCCTTAATTAAAAAAGCAGGAGATAATATTCCAACATCCTTCTAAGGCCACACCACCCAATAGACCTAAATTGAAGGCAAGTGCACAATGCAACTTCCACAATGCAAGCCTACAAACAACTTCTAAGGAGCAGTAGTTTAATGCAATCTGCTCAGCGACCAAAATCATGACTAAACGGTATTACAGATGCCATTCTTGTTTATGCCCTTGCTACTCTCCAATACCAAGGAAATATTTTTTATGAATTCTTCTCCCAACTTTTTGAAGGCAGCCCAGTCCTGTAAGACTGAACCTCAAAAGAGCTGGTCAAGCCTTTTACTTCTTGTTCACTATCCTTCAGACTTTACCTCCTCAGTGCTGCACAGAGTCCATGCATATTTTAACACAGAAAGCGGCCTATGAGGAAATTAAACGTACTGAACCAAAAGGCCAGCTGCTTGGGGTCTCAATGTTCTGAGGGCACACACACAGCTCAGCAAAATGCAAAATGTCCTAGTCAATACCAGGGCAAGTTCCAGGTTTATGGGGGGGGGGCTCAGCAAAGTGGCTTTAGGTGGGCTCCCCTCCTACACCAGAGGAGTCTGGTGGGCTTACCTGGCAGTGGCACCCGGCAACAGTGCTGCATCAGCATTGACAGATTAGAACTGCCATTTAAATTTTCCCACAGTGGTCCCGATGCAATAATGCTCCAGGGTGTTGTGCAGAATTTTATATGGTGGCTCCAAACTTCTTGGCAGTGGATCAGGCAAGTGTCAGTTCAGCAACAGTGTGCTATGCCAGCGGCAACCCAAATATGCCATGCACTGACACTGGGGCCAAGGGGGGGGGGGCAATGCACATTCAACTTCACAATTATTTACACTCAGAAACTGGGAATATATAGAACCAAGTTCTGTGCTAAGAAAATCAAGATGTTGTGCTCAGAGTGAATGAATTTCATCTGTAATGAAATTTGCACAACCCACAAGCTTCAGTTTATAATCGCATTATCCATATATTTCAAGCCTAACTCCTCAACCAGGATGTTCAGAAATTTCCTTTTAAAATGCAATGTTTGACAAAATTTGCACCAGATTTCAGATTCTTTGCTCACATAGAGCCAGTGTGGTGTAGTGGTTAAGAGCGGTAGACTCGTAATCTGGGGAACCGGGTTCGCGTCTCCACTCCTCCACATGCAGCTGCTGGGTGACCTTGGGCTAGTCACACTTCTCTGAAGTCTCTCAGCCCCACTCACCTCACAGAGTGTTTGTTGTGGGGGAGGAAGGGAAAGGAGAATGTTAGCAGCTTTGAGACTCCTTCGGGTAGTGATAAAGCGGGATATCAAATCCAAACTCTTCTTACAAAAAAATAAAATAAAATAGGACTTAAAGGCTAACTTCCCAAGCTGTGCCTTTGCTTGCTGTATGTTGGAGTGTTTGCTGCTATTGTGAAATAGATTTTATGGCCTAATCTGGGAGTACGACTTTCAGTAACAACAGCACCTTGGTTAAGTATGTGTTAAAGTTTCAGCTCCCATACATGTATGTGTGCAAGCCTGTGCTGATTGGCAGAACCCAGTGTACACAGTTTGTCTAGTTCTCTTGAAGCTTGTGTTCTCCAAGTACAGGGGAGGATAATTCAGCTTACCTTGCTGTGGAGCTTCTGAGCATCATAGCGAATTTGGGCAAACTCACGGAGCCCAAAAGACCCACCAATTATAAGTAGCTGAAATATAAAAAAAGAGGGGGGAAATTACCAGAATAGAAGCAAAGGAGTATCCAGAACATTGAGCTAATAAATACACTTTTAAAAAAGCAAGAGCGGAAAAAATAACCTGGATGGAAGGGAGGAAAGAAAGAAATATCTAGAGCACTATGTACAAAGCCAAGAAGTTGCTGGCATAAGCTGTTGTAAGGACTCTCAGGATAATGCATGTAAAGGTTTGAAACAGTCTAAAGGTGTTAAATAAATGCCAAGCACGCTATAATGCAATAGTGACTTTGACTCATTAGCACAGATTCCATGATGGCCCCTTGGTTTTCCAACGCACCTATATTAAAGTCAAAGCTTAATCTTTGTTCATTGGTGCAGGAATGTGCATATAAGAGAGAGATGCATGGAGAATCTGCTCCAGGGAAGAGATTTGTTCTAGCTTCTGAGAATCTAACTTGACTGACTGTCCATTTCATGTCAAATGGATGGGGCTACTATAGTTTTCATTCACAAACATATCAAAAATGTCTCATTCTTGCACAGAGGACTTCAGAAAACTGTTTTTCTAAATCTCTCCTGCCTCCCATTATATTTCTAACTGTATGTTTCACCTCCCCCAATGCCTTTTCCCTTTAACAGCATTTAGGGAGCCTTAACATCATAGCTCTGGGACTTGTTCTCGCCATTTCCAAACTTTTAACAATTGAAGCAACAATGCTCAGCTGGCTCATTCTGGTGCCAAGGTGAAAAGGACCCAATTAAGCTTCTGGAACAAGCCAGCAGATTGGAACCAGAATCCTATGGTATGTTATTATGTAGCTAGATAAATCAGTCCCCTTCTGCACCTATATCTTCATTATAGCTAATAGCTCCAAACCTTCGAGGCTTATGAATAGGAGCAATATGTAACAGAGAGAGAAATTGACATATCTATAGGAAGGTGACATTTCTCTCTGTCATAAAATGCAAATACAATTTTTGAAATCTTATACCAAGGCAAACATAGAGGTGACATGCTCATAGTTCTGTATTAATATACTTCTTTTTGTCGATCCCTCGAGGCCAAGTAAGACTGTCTTCCATGAACATGGTCTTAACAGTGAGTCCATAAGTAACTGTGGAGGCCAATTCTGGATCCACACGTCCTTCCACAGTGGGGAGATAGGTTTCTGGGAGGGAGATGATCACGGTGAGGGTTTGCCAAGCATGCCTTCCTCTTAGCTCGTTTCTCCTTTTTGCCCTGAGTTCGAGCTTCTTAAAAGTCCATGACATCTTTAGTAAAGGCTGTTCTCCAATTGGAGTGCTTGCGGGCCAGTGTTTCCCAGTTATCAGTGCCTATGTTACATTTTTTTAGGTTTGCCT
Organism: Lacerta agilis; assembly: GCF_009819535.1. Taxonomy (NCBI): domain Eukaryota; kingdom Metazoa; phylum Chordata; class Lepidosauria; order Squamata; family Lacertidae; genus Lacerta; species Lacerta agilis. Next base: position 44,945,690 of record NC_046312.1, on the reverse strand, counting down.
TGAGTTGGGAATAGAGTAGTTGCTTTGAAATATGGTAATCAGGCATCTGAACAACATGACTCAGTCCAACAAAGTTGATGTTGAAGAATCATTGCTTCGACACTGGTGATCTTTGCTTTTTCCAGTACACTGACATTAGATAGCCTGTCTTCCTGAGTGATGTGTAAAATTGTTCGGAGATACCGCAGCCTTCTCTTTTAATATACAACAAGCGTGCGGAACTCCAAACACTCAGACCATTCCCCCCAAAATTCACCAGCAAACCACTACTGGCTTTTCAAATACAAGCCTGGTTGGTATAGCCTTTACTATGAAAAAAAGGACTAGAAGTCTCAATGTATGACAGGAAATCAAACCATCCAAGTTGAAATTGGGAAGGTGATACGGCCATGCCCTCCCCACACAAGCCTTGCACTTAGGAGCCAGACGATGCTTCAATTCAAATCCCCAATCCCCTTTGATTGGCAAAGGTTCCCTCGAGCTCCTGTTTGCCTCATAGAGTTCCAGCTCTGTGCTCCAAATACCTGAAGCAATCTTCTGTAACTACTGGTGTTCTACTGCCACCATATAGACACTAATATCTTTGAGTGACTTTGTCACAGCCTCAATATGTTGACCTAACAGGAGACATAGACTGAATGAACAAATCTTTATTATCATAGTAACAGCTGAATATAGCAAGTTCTTATTGTTTGTTTTCAATAACAGTGCTTGGATACTTGGTATCACTTAACATGTGCCTAGAATTCTATTCCTAATGCGAGTTCTAATCGTATCTTATACTTCCCCCTACTCCTCAGTGCCACACCAGCCACCCTTCTCCTTCTTCCTCCAAAACCCAACTACCTCTTTTCCTCACACGCAACTGTTCTAAAAGTCACACTCCACTCTTAGCAAATCAGCATAAGACATGTGCCAATATCTCATTCACACCTTACTTTATGTCTTACAACTATCTCTCTAAATAACATTTTACTTTATGTGTCTTAACATACAAACCTGTGCAAGTCAGTTACAATGACAAACACCACAGACACTTTTTGCAAAACAACAACAACAATAATAATAATAATAATAATAATAATAATTTATTTATACCCCACCCATCTGGCTGGGTTTCCCCAGCCACTCTGGGCAGCTCCCAACAGATTAAAAACAGAATAAAACATCAAATATTAAAAACTTCCCTAAGCAGGGCTGCCTTCAGATGTCTTCTAAAAGTCAGATAGTTGTTTATTTCCTTGACATCTGATGGGAGGGCATTCCACAGGGTGGGCACCACTACCGAGAACGCCCTCTGCCTGGTTCTCTGTAACCTCACATCTCATAGTGAGAGAACCTCCAGAAGGCCCTCGGAGCTGGACCTCAGTGTCTGGACTGAACGACGGGGGTGGAGATGCTCTTTCAGGTATACTTCCACCCACTCTGTAAAGCATCCCACCTCTCAGTGTATGTGTTGCAGGGATGAGAGATCTGAGGACCTCCAGATATTGCTGGACCCTAACTCCCATCAGCTGTAGCCAGGCTGGCCAAAGATCAAGAAGGATCAAATCTGTAGACCAGCAACATCTGGAGGGCCACAAGTTTCCCACCCCTGATTTACTGGGAGGAGCTGCAAACAGGAGCAAAAAGCCATTCAGGGTGAAAGAAGCATTGCCTTCAAGCTGACTGGACTTTGTGACATTGGTTACCTACATAGCATTGTAGCATCCTTATTTACAACAGGATTTCCAACTGGCTGGGATTAGTCCCAGAAACAATCAGAAACAGTGCTAAGAGGAAATGAAAAGGGGTAACTTACAGACATTCAACAAAAGCCTAGGAACAAGTATGGGGTTTAATGTAGTGTGTTTGTCATCCTTTAAAAATTTAAAACTGCTTTAAATGAACACACATGCTCATAATTTCTTCTTTAATGGTTATTACCGCAGTAATCATTTGTACAGGGGCTGACATAAAAAAGGTTAACTGGATGCAGTTTTGCTCTGCATTGATTTACTGAGTATATACATTCCAACAAACCCACAAACCCACAGCAACATGCCCATATGAATAATAGCTGTGCAGGACTGAAACAGCTGTACTAGGAGGGTCTGTCTTCTCAATAGCAAAACTAATTATAAAGCAACACTTAGCTGTGCTAGGTCCATTAAGATGTTGTTTGCCTCTCTTCAAGCTTGCAAAGCGTATGCAATAGTGTCCATGTTTCTGTTACATTTCATTAGCATATAGATATTGAGTATATCATAACCTGATTTTCCCCCATAAAGAAATTGACCAATATTTCACATACCAGGAAAAAAAGCTAAGGGTGCAATCCTATACATTTCTATTGAAAACTAAGTACTATTGAGTTCAGTGGGGGCTGACTTCCAGGCAAGTGGGTTTTGGATTGAAGACTAATTAAAACAGTGTGTACAGAGATTTTTAAAACTCAGGTGTGTTTAAGGTCCAGAGAGGTCACTGGAGCTTATGTCTGATGGATGACTGCAACTGTCTACAAAGATGTGTAGAAACTAAGACAGATGCTACTACTGTGTTTTTAGCTTTTGTAGTGCCTGCTGTTTTTATTGGGGGGGGGGGTTATTGCTATAATTTATTTTTTATGATTTTATATAAGCTGCCTTGGGCATCAACTGATGGAAAGGCATAATGTATCGATTTTTTTTAATGGCCCATAATCTTACCCTTCCAAAAGGCAGAGAAGAATTTATAGATTGTCTTCAGACACAATGTATTTTCCTTTTGTCCAGGGGTATACAGTACTGTACCATGCTTGTAGCATTGTTACTGTAACACTTAACAGTTAGCATTCTCTACTGTAAGCATTTATGTGTTGGGTCAGAGGTTTTTCACATTTGAGATTAACAACATGAGGGATTTGCTAATAATATGAGGTCTGTGTGGTGCACAAGAAAACCAGGAGAATTAGGTTTTGAACTTACGTACAGAATTGTCTCACTTTGACTCTGGCAACTGTAGAGCCAGGAAAACATGGCTACGTTAATAGGTTTTTGCATTTTACATCTGAAGGTCACCTTTGACAACACAGAACACCAATACCCCTCACTTAGACAGTGCTTTACAAACTAACCTGGAAACAAGCCAACAGCACAGCTTTCTGAACTATCACTTGATTCAATATTCAAAGACGGATTTTGCTGGTGTTCCAATGAGTTTACACCAAGACACACACCAAAAGCAACATTTTTTAATGAGATTATATATGCACAGAATGCAAGGTAGAATGAAACATGGGATGCGGCACAGAAGCGCCATCTGTCACATATGCTCAGCAACCTCTGTAACTGTTTCATGAAGAAATTGACATTAATTTCTGTTCAATAGCATTGTGAAAAGCTAATTTCTGTTATTTTACTGAAAAGCATGTTAAGTAAACAAATACAGACAGAGCACTGTAGACAGAGGATATTAATGCTCATCAGCACAAGACAGACATACATAAAGACTGAATAAGTCAGGCCTCCTCAAACCCTGTGTTCTACTGCAGATTCCGGACTCACCAAATTATTCAGTAAAATCTAAAGCAGCCAACCCTTAGGTTAGCAAAACAACAAGCAGCAATTTCTCCAGCACTGCCTAGCAATTTGCAATGTTAGATCACCTCTGTTGCTAGAGGAACTCATTCTGTTGTTGTAGCACTGATTTTGAAAGCCAGATTACAAAATTACATTCCCTTTGTCATAAATCCCTAAATTAATCACATCACAATATTCACTGCTGGCAACACAGATCATGCACTGGTGAAAAGAAAGCCGGGGAAATGTTATGAAATATTTTACTTGAAGAGGGAATGTGATAATTTTCAAGCCTCTTCTTTAAGACTGTTGTTGTTGAAGCCTCCAGCTATGCATTGTGCAGCTGCAGAACTGGAACAGTCAAATGAAATATTCTCTTTTTACTTCACAGTGATGGGAATTAAAGAGATTGGGGGGGGTTCCTTTTTTAAAGAAAAACTGCTGCGTGTGCATTTTAGAGCTGCTGAAAGGTCCCAATGTGACAGCTCTGAAAACTACAGTTCTTCATTTATCTACTATTCAAGTACAGCAGGGCAGAAAAAGCAAAAAAACAACAACAAAAAACCAAAGGCTGGCTACCAATATGGCTCAGCCTCAGACACCCTAAAGAGTCCCCAATCTATTATCTTTCGGAATTATATGGGTTTTGCTAGAAGGCAGCTCTCTCAAACAGCTCAGACGTACCTAAACATTTGTAACTGTGTTGTCCCATTCTCCAGGAAGCTATGTGTCTTCAAAATGTTTTTGTCCAGGAGACCTTGCTCTGCAATCGCAAGCCTTGAACACATAGATCAGACTTTAGAAATATCACCAACCACTTATCCTGTCACTTTTCAATTTAGATTAAGCACAGCCAACTTTGGGTTTCTCAGCAGCCACTGGATTCTCAGCAGTCTAGTAGCCTGGATGCATAGCTTGCTGCATGAATCATACTGTGACAAATGTAGCATCATTCCTTAGATGTCGTATTCATACCTACAACTTTGTCAAGACAATTATCTTCGTTGTCTCACACAGGAACGAGAGATGGCCTATCTAGGCCATCATCCTGCTCTCACAGTAGTTAACCAGATGCTTGTGGGAAGCCTGCAACACAGACCAGAGTGCGACAGCACTCTGCCCCCCTGCGATTCCCAGCAAGTGGTATTCAGAGGCATACTGCCTCCAAAAGTGGAAGCAAAACACAGCCATCGTGGTTGGTTGCCACCTGTCATCCCTGAATTTGTCTAATCCTCTTTTAAATCCCAGGTGGCGCTGTGGGTTAAACCACAGAGTCTAGGGCTAGCTGATCAGAAGGTCGGCGGTTCGAATCCCTGCCACGGGGTGAGCTCCCGTTGCTTGGTCCCAGCTCCTGCCCACCTAGCAGTTCGAAAGCACGTCAAAGTGCAAGTAGATAAATAGGTAATGCTCTGGCGGGAAGGTAAACGGCGTTTCCGTGCGCTGCTCTGGTTCGCCAGAAGCAACTTAGTCATGCTGGCCACATGACCCGGAAGCTGTCTGCAGACAAGCGCCGGCTCCCTCGGCCTATAGAGCGAGATGAGCGCCGCAACCCCAGAGTCAGACACGACTGGACCTGATGGTCAGGGGTCCCCTTTACCCTTTACCTATCCAAGTTGGTGGCCACCACTGCCTCCTGTGGAAGCAAGTTCCATAGTTTAACTATGCACTGCTTGAAAAAAAAACTTTCTTTTATCTGTCCTGGATCTTTCAACATTCAGCTTCATAGTTATGAGAGAGAGAGAGAGAGAGAGAGAGAACTTTTCTTTACTCAGTTTCTCTGGGCTAAGCATAATTTTATAAAAACAAGAGCTCTCACTCCTTCTTGCTCATCTGTCCTGAATCTTCCAACATTCAGCTTCATTGGATGTTATGGAGGAGGGAGAAAAACACTTTCTTCATGCCATACATAAATTTATAAACTTCCACCATGCCTCATCTCAACTTTTCTCTAAACTAGTAAGTTTAGAGCAACCTTTCCTCACAGGGGAGTTGCTTTACCCACTTGATCATTCTGGTTGCCCTTTTCTGAACCTTTTCCAGATCTGCCATATTCACAGCATAGCTCTGTGCAGACCTTCATCTTTCACCTCAAGCAACACTGATCCCAGAAAGTCCCCCTGCTATCGGTCTCAGTACAGTATGCAAGAGTCCCTTGGGGAATGAGTACAGAAGCACACTCACAAACAAACCAATATTGCTATGCATGACTAGACAAGTCCCTCAAAACACATACAAATGTTTTGAAAATGTGTGGGTACGCTCACATTTCATACACCCCTAAACCAGAGTTCATTTTAAACAATGATTTTAAAATGACACGCAAACCAGGCCTGTGGCCATAAGGTCTTCCGGACTTGCTTTGAATAGCCAGCTTCATGTATTATCATTCTCTCAACTTCCAACTGTAGTCTTTTGTGTTCTCACACAAATGTAGCCAAACGATGGCGCCACCAATACAAAGAAGGGCAGTACTCCAAGGTCTGTATGAGTACAATTGAGGGGGAAGTACCCCCCCCCAAAAAAAAAACCAGTTCAATGAGAATTCAATGGCCATAGAACATTGGCTGATTGAAAACAAAAAAAATATGATAACCAACTAGAAGATTAGTTGAAAAGGGGCATGTCCAACTGACTGGAACAGTGAACGGGAACGTGCCAGGCTGCAGTACTTTGTTGCACATCCCACCTATATATGCCAACAGCAAGCTAACATACATAGAATGGTTGGTGGCGCCGATTTTTTTGGTGTTTTGTGCCACATCTCAAAGCCTTGCTACTTGCAAAAGACATTTCTCCCAATAAAATAAAGATGTAATCAGTAGGGTAAATAAAAAAAAAATGTAGACTGACATCAGCCTTATTTGGTTCGCCTAATATAGTTTATGAGTGTTAGGAGCAATTCTGAGAGTGACAAGCATGGAATACCACTTGCCAGGCCTGTAGCTCTTCCATTTGGTTGGAAACAAGCTGGTTTTGCCCTTGATTCCAAGAGAGGATCACTCTGGTCATAAGCTGCCTATCCTAAAGCAATTTTTATGGATGAGTGGGAAATGCTGGCTTCATACTTTCTTCCATCTTGAATGGAGAGGTAAAAACAAAAGCTACACATTTCATCACAAAGGACTCCCTGTTGAGCAAATAACCTGCTCCTCTGAGCCACACAAGAGAGTTTCTGGATAGGGAGGGGGAACGTGTGTCCCTCCAAAAGTTCACAGAATCTTAAAATCATAGAGTTGGAAGGGACCCAAGGGTCATCTAGTCCAACACCCCAAAATGCAGGAATCTCAGCTAAAGCATCCATGACAGATGGTCATCCAACCTCTGCTCAAAAACCTCCAATGAAGGAGAGTCCACAAATAAATAACAACAACAACAACAATTTATTATTTGTACCCCGCCCATCTGGCTGAGTTTCCCCAGCCACTCTGGGCTGCTCCCAAACAAGTGTCAAAACAATACAGCGTTAAATATTAAAAACTTCCCTAAACAGGGCTGCCTTCAGATGTCTTTTAAAAATAGAATAGCTGTTTATTTCCTTGACGTCTGATGGAAGGGTGTTCCACAGGGTGGGCGCCACTACCGAGAAGGCCCTCTATCTGGTTCCCTGTAACCTCACTTCTTGCAATGAGGGAACCGCCAGAAGGCCCTCGGTGCTGGATCTCAGTGTCCGGGCTGAATGATGGGGGTGGAGACGCTCCTTCAGGTATACAGGACTGAGGCCGTTTAGGACTTTAAAGGTCAGCACCAACACTTTGAATTGTGCTCAGAAATGTACTGGGAACCAATGTAGGTATCTCAGGACTGGTGTTATGTGATCCCAGTGGCCACTCCCAGTTACCAGACTAGTTGCCGCATTCTGGATTAATTGCAGTTTCCGGGTCACCTTCAAAGGTAGCCCCACGTAGAGCGCATTGCAGTAGTCCAAGCGGGAGATAACCAGAGCATGCACCACTCTGACGAGACAGTCTGCAGACTCAGCCTGCATACCAGATGGAGCTGGTAGACAGCCGACCTGGACACAGAATTAACCTGCGCCACCATGGACAGTTGTGAGTCCAAAATGACTCCCAAGCTGCGCACCTGGTCCTTCAAGGGGCACAGTTACCCCATTCAGGACCAGGGAGACCTCCACACCTGCCTGCCTCCTGTCCCCCAAGAACAGTACTTCTGCCTTGTCAGGATTCAACCTCAATCTGTTAGCCGCCATCCATCCTCCAACAGTTTCCCGGCACTCACATAGGACATTCACCGCCTTCACTGGTTCTGATTTAAGAGCTGGGTGTCATCTGCATACTGATGAACACCCAGCCCAAACCTCCTGGTGATCTCTCCCAGCAGCTTCATATAGATATTAAAAAGTATGGGGAGAGGACGGAACCCTGAGGCACCCCACAAGTGAGAGCCCAGGGGTCTGAACGCTCATCCTCCGACACCACTTTCTGGACCCGGACCCGGAGAAAGGAGCGGAACCACTGTATAACAGTGCCCCCAGCTCCCAGCCCCTCTAGACGGTCCAGAAGGATGTTATGGTCAATGGTGTCAAAGGCCGCTGAGAGATCCAGCAGAACTAGGAAACAGTTCTCACAACCTCCCGAGGGAGTCTGTTCCACTGTCCAACAGATCTTACCATCATTAAGTTATTCCTGATGTTTAGTCCGAGTGTCCTTTCTTTTAACTTGAAGCCAGAGCAAGATAAAACAAACTTGTTCCCTCTTCCATGTGACATGTGACTGCAACTTCTGTCATCCCTGATGAGCTGATGGGAATTGTAGTCCAACAACATCCAGGGGCCACAGTCCCCCTACCCCTGTTCAGTAAAAAAAAGAAGCTCCCTTAGGCAGATTAATGTGATGGAGTACAGAAAAGGTATTTTGCAAAAAAACAAAACAAAACACAAAAAACACAAAGAGCCCTCTAAAAAGAAGGCAGCCCATATGTTCCTCAGTGCAAGGATGAGCAAAAATGGCTCCTTCAACCAGACTGTTGTCATTTTGCATTACACACAGTGCTTGGCCAGGTCAGATAACAAGGGAATTAACACAGCTGCTTGAAGAACAAGTCTGTTTTGGTGGGTCAAGAACAGCTTTCCTGTTAAAAACAGGGCTGTCCCTTTCTTCCTTTAAAACAAGACACATTGCATTTTAAGAAGTGAAGAATTCTCTCCAATCTTCATTTCAGCTCCATATGCAACCAGTCTGTCATTGCTTTTTTTAAAAAAGAAGAATCTGTAAATACCTAAAGACTAGTATTGTTTCTTCAGTAGCTTCCACACAACAGGGAAGCGAAACACCACACACCCCAACACAAGGAATTAATATTCCCTTTTATCACCCAGTGTTCCATGATGTAAGAAATGCAGGGCAGAAACAAAGGATAAAGATCTGGAGCCCCCCAGCTCTGCAATTGAATGCTGCTGCTCTTTCATTAGTTGGGCAGTGCCTTTTCCTGGCCAGTTAAATGGACTGCAGCAGGGTTGCTGAACTACATCTCCCATCACCCCTGGCCAATGGGCATGCTTTCTGGAGCTGATGGGAGCTGTAGTTCAGCAACATCTTGCAGGCAAAAGTTCCCCACACCTGGACTACAGGGTAAAATAAGAAGCTGTGGCAAAACAGCCAAATTCTGAAAGGAGAAAAAGGAGTGGGAAGGGCAAAGGTCAAAACTGAGGAACAGAATGGGATGACAGTGTTGTAAGAATTTTAAGGTATTTTATTTATATATAATAATTGTTATTAATGTACCAAAACAAATAAGGCCACATGTCTGAAAAACAGCACAGGAAGACAGGCCTCACTCCATTCTGACTCCCAACTGACCAAGTATTTCTTTGTCTCAGGAACAAAAGGGGGGGTTGCCCCTCCAGCAGCCCTGCCTGAGTGATAATCTCTGGCATCCTGATACCTGAGTGCCAGACAAAAGGGTGTGATTAACTTGGCTGGGAAATAGGGAAATGTAAATATATTTTGTTTCACTTGATGGGTTTTTGGTGGAGGGCAAGAGGAGACATGGGGGCAGGGTCCAAGATGCTCAGATCACTGCTACCAGACCCTCCCAATTTGTGATGTAATTCTGATGTATGGAGGGGTGGTCTTGAGCTGGAGGGGGGCAATTTCAAGTCTATATAGGAGCTTGCGCGCCTTTGTTCGAGGTCTTTTGCTTGCAAGACACCCTGCTGCAGCAGTTTCTAATAAAGGGCTATCGCCTTGCTTTGGGAGATTCTGTATCGTCTCTATTTATTCATAAGTGCTCCTGAGAGGAGGGGAGCCCTACTAAGGCTCTCCCCCGGGTTCGTGGACTCCCTTCTGGGGTTGAACTTAATTTTTATAACAACAGAAAAAGCAGCTAAGAGCTCCTCTAAATGACAGCATCACCTGCAAAGTACTCATGGTCCCTAAACATGAGGATGTGATGGAGCAATGCTCAATTTCTGAGAATGGCTGAGCAACAGACTTAATGTGAATGGGCCTCCTTTTCTGTGGTCCATTAAAATTGATAGCATACTGGTACCTCTAAGCACCACTATCTGTGGTGTACCATGTTTGAATGGCAAAGGCATATAGAGACAATTTTCCTTAAGCAGATGGCTCACAAGTATGGGATGCCTCTCCCCTAAGGGCTTAGGGTTCACCTTTGCACGAGCATTTTCTGAGGGCAGCTTGGGACAGTATCTGGCTAGTGTTATTTCTTCATAGTTTCCAATACATAGACGAACCACTTGACTTCAGGCTTTCATCTTTCTTCTTCCAACATTAAACAGGAGACTCAAAAAACAACAGGTGACAGTCATAGCAAATACAGAGATTAAAATTTGTTTTTCAAAACACAATTAATATAAGCAATGAGCAAAGTGTCACCCAGTGTGATGGCTGATTTTATTTTGTCTTATGGAAGTCATGACAATCATTTCTGGATGTTAATATAAAATAGCTGCAGTCACCAGCTTGTGGCTGTGATTAGGCAAAACTTGCCAGCCAGCCCTATAGATGCGCCTAAGCTCAGCAGCTTTATTTTCTTATAGAAGTGAATGGCTTCCATTCACTTCAATGGGAAAGAATAAAGCACCAGCAGTGCATGAGAACCCTCCAGAGAACAGGATGAAAGACATTCCAGTCATGCTGCCTGCCTGACTAAAAATAAACCACATATGATTGCATAGAGACAATACTGTACCAAGATTTTTACACCCATCTTCTGTTGGTTTTAAAGGGACACTTTTCAGATGGAGTTAGTGATCCAAATATGAAATTCACATGTTCAGGAAACAGTATAATAGCAGTTTTATTGTACCAGTGGCAAAGAACTTTGCTATCCCAGTACAGGATGCAAGAGTCACATGGAGAATGAATCACTGGCAGCTGCAACTATTATCAGAAAAGTGAAATCAACACCATATTTTAGAAACAGGAGCACCATCTACTGTATTTGAGAGCTAGGTACACTTCCAATAGAATTTCCGAAAAGAAAAAGCTCCTGTAGCTCTTAGAAATCAGTGTGGAAACAGTACAAGGAGGAAAGGAAATGTGAAAATCCAAGCATAAGGAACAACCTCTTGTGAGACATACAGTACATATCTACAAGTTCACAAGAATTTATCCCAGCATCTGGACAGATGTTACCATCCTGGTGCTATGGGACTTCACACCCTGCAGCGCATAAGCTGTTAAACAGTGTTCCATGCCATTTTACATCACTCTCTTAGGTTCTTGCTAGCTTATGCTAGGCACTGATATGATCACACATATTGTCAAGTTCAAAGGTGAAGAAAGACAGATTGGAGAATTCCCCAGAATAATCATTGTATTCAGCACATTTACCAGTGTTAGTTATTTTAATCTCTCATAAATCAACTTATTCTTTGTTCTAAAAGTTTATTTGGTTATTTAATTCACAGTCCTAGCCTTCCTAATCCTGAAATATATGGAAGAGTTATAATAGATTAAAACATAAGCAATATCATTAAAAAAAAAGTAAAAGCAACTGACACATGGTAAAACTTGATTTTCCTAGAACACTACTATCCACTTGGTAAGTGGAATCACTACTCAGAAATGGGTCACACCAGTTGCACAATGGCCATTTTCTAGGAAGTTGTTTTTTTTAAGGATGTGAAAAATGACAAAAAGAGTAGAGGTGGGCATATATAAAAGATTCACGTTGCCCATGCTACTGTCCTACAAGCTAAGCCTAGGTGTCATAAAAAACCAGGAGGGAAAGCAGCAGAGCTTGCAATCAGCACCAAATTGAAACAACATCAAATGTAAAATGCACTTTTAAGGGACAACTGGAAGCATACACCAAAGCTCCCAATTCTTCCTTTGCAGCTGCAACTTTATTTACCCCATGCTTCGTGTCATATAGGTCACATGCCAGAGGTTCCACACCCATGTGCTCTGGTTTTTCTAAGCAAGAACACAAGAAACTGACAAGATTCCTGTCCAAAAAAAAAATTGTAGCTAATCATAGCCTTGTTAATTTTATTCTCATGATGTTTGTATAGGTTGTTCTATGCACATAAGGCCCAGGAGAGAAACCTTTGCTGGGGTCTCTGAAGGGAGGATACATACAGTACATTAGATTTTAATTAAATTTAAACGTCTTCAATGTTGTTAGCAGATAGCAATAGGATAACTGTAGGGAAAGCATGTAGTTCCCATGTCTGATATAAAAGTCTGCTAGACTTTCAGCAAAAACTAAAAAACTAAGAGTTCTACAATCTTCCTGTACTGTGTCTACCTGCTTGGTAGAGAAATAAGTATGGAACAATCTAACAAAGCTGCAACTGGGAGAATTCTACAAAGCCTTCCACAATTCATTATTTCCTTAAAAAAAAATTACATACAAACATTCAAACAACTTTTACCCAGTGTGCTATTACTTCCCTACACCAAATTTATTGTATTATTTTGTATTGTATTAGGCTGAATAGTACTATGGTATTTTCACATCAATTCTTATGTTTTTGTGTGTGTGTGTGTTTGTGCCTTTAACAGCCCGGGTTTTTGTGCTACTTATCTCAAAGACCTGTCATATATATTAACGCTAACAAACAAATAATCCTATTCAGTCAATGACATAGGCAGGATTTGTGAACAGATCTTGAAGAGAAAGAATCTAATAGGAACCAAGATTGGAGTTCAATCATAACACTAAATTTTGTACAAAGTCACATTTGTTGTCTGTTCAGTTTCTGCAGAAGCATGTACCATTGGAACAATAAAAACTGACCAGAATTCTGAAGCTAATGGCACAAAAATCATCATGCAAACAAACCAAAACCAACCCCTTAAGCAAAAAGTACTTGTCAGCAAAACAACTGAATCTTAAAAGCCAGCAAACTAAATGTTGTGCAGCCCATCAGCTATGCATCATGGCTTTCCAGGTACTCAGCAACTTTTGTAACGTAAGCCCACAACTTGTGCACATTTAACTTGTGCACATTCAGCTTCACACACATGGCAAATAATAATAATAATAATTTTAAAGGGCAGAAAGGGGGCAGGGTCCTGGGAAAAGTGACTTTGGCAATCCCATCTACCATTGAACCCAATGGATTTTGACTATAGGCAATTTTGGCTTCAGGCACGATCCCTGGAATGTAACCACTGTGTAAGTGCAGGCTTACTGTACAGTACAGTGGTACCTCGGGTTAAGTACTTAATTTGTTCCAGAGGTCCGTTGTTAACCTGAAGCGTATTTAACCTGAAGCACCACTTTAGCTAATGGGACCTCCTGCTGCCGATGCGCCACCAGAGCACGATTTCTGTTCTTAAGCAGAGTTCTTAACCTGAAGCGTACTTAACCCGAGGTACCACTGTATTCTAAATGCAGGTGTCATCCAGCCAAACTCCTGAATTTTTGTTGTGCTTTCCCCCTTGTTCTCACCCCTTTGTTTCGTATAATATCTAGACTGATTTAAGAGTTCTGGAGAACTCAAACACTTGCAGTTTTGTGACAATTTGGTTGGTCCTCATAAAGGTGCTGCCTTTGCTTTTTAAACATAATAACCTTACCAAGGCCTCACAATACACGGCTGTTAGGATATCCTACTGAGCTTGGTGGCTTGTAAGTGCAGTAGGCCTGTTTTCAACTATTAATTACTGAAATGAAGCACTACAAAGATTTTTCCAGGGGGAAACTTATACAGGAAAATGAGCATTGCCACACAGTTAACAGCAAACGGAATGGTAACTAAAATTCTTAGAATGTCTGAAAATCAGCATATTTATGAAGTGACGTGACTGGCACTTAGCAAGTATGTTTGCTACCATTATAAATAGAAAAATTGTTTTTGCTTTGCTAGCGCCAAATTTTAAATTTAACTGTCCTCCCTTTGGTAATACTTGTTGCAGCCAACTGGAAATTGCAGGAGAGGGTACTGTTGCGCTCAGGTCCTGCACCCAGGTTTCCCCATAGGCATCTGGTTGGCCACAATGAGAATAGAGTGCCAGATTAGATGGGCTTTTGGCCTGATTCTGTCAGGCTCTCCTTACATTTAGTCTTCCTGCAATAGCATGGGTTTAAACTGGATGAAGTCCCTTTCAACCTAGTAATGATACCCCAAAGGCATGTGGAAGTTCCTTTCTTCCCCGTGTCTTAACAAATTTTTTTTTGAAAGGTCCATCATCTAAGCCGGTACAGCATTTTGAATCTAACGGCATTCAGAATCTAACGGCCGGTATTCGGAGTCTAATGGCAGCCAAGCAGATGCTCCTGGGAAGCTTCCAAGCAGGGCATGAAGACAACAGCCAAGGCATCTGCCGAAGTGCCAGACACAAAGGCAAGAGGGGGGAGGGAGTTGAAAGAGCGCCACACATCAGCAGCCTTCCAGGGCACTAAGATGGTCACCAGCTGCCTCAAATCCAGCTGGGTCTCTCCAATGTCAGGCAAATTGGGGCAGGGCACCAAAGCAGCGGTGCTCTTTCATGCAGTAGTTAGGAAGTCAGGGCTATGAGCTGTAGAATCGCAGAATCATAGAATTAGAAGGGACCACGAGGGTCATCTAGCCCAACCCCAGCGATGCGGGAATCATTTTGCCCAAACCTTGAGATTAAGTCGAGTCTCCTGCTCTAC